>NC_091282.1:545650331-546012831 GCF_032444005.1 Ranitomeya imitator
GTAATTCTCTGTCCTCTGATGTGATCACACATCAGAGGACAGAGAAATAGGGGGATTCGGGGACCAATTTATACTTACCGGAGTCGCTGGGTCCTCCTGCGTACTCTCCTGCCCGCCGGCTTCTTCATGGGGAAAGAAAATGGCGGACGCATGCACAGTGCGCCCGCCATCTGTCGTCATCTGCCGGCCGGCAGGAGAGAGCAGTTGGGGCTAAAATTAGGGTTAGGGTTAGGGCTAAATTTTAGAGTTAGGGTTAGGGTTGGGGCTAAATTTAGGGTTAGGGTTGGGGCTAAATTTAGGGTTAGAGTTAGGGTTGGGGCTAAATTTAGGGTTAGGATTAGGGTTGGGGATAAATATAGGGTTAGGGTTGGGGCTAAATTTAGGGTTAGGCTTCTTTCACACTTGCGTCAGTACGGGGCCGTCGCAATGCGTCGGCCCGACATACCAACGCACGTTGTGAAAATTGAGCACAACATGGGCAGCGGATGCAGTTTTTCAACGCATCCGCTGCCCAGTCTATGTCCTGGGGAGGAGGGGGCGGAGTTACGGCCATGCATGAGCGGTCGGAAATGCCGGACACGACGTACAAAAAAAGTTACATTGAACTTTTTTTGTGCCGACGGTCCGCCACAACACAACTGATCCAGTGCACGATGGCAATACAAGTACAACTCTATTGGCAAAAAACGCCTCCTGCGGGCACATTTGCAGGATTCATTTTTTGTCCAAAACGACGGATTGCGATGGATGCTAAACGACGCAAGTGTGAAAGTGGCCTTAGGGCTAGGGTTAGGGTTGGGGCTAAAGTTAGGGCTAGGGTTAGGGTTGGAGCTAAAGTTAGGGTTAGGGCTAGGGTTGGGGCTAAAGTTAGGGCTAGGGTTGCGGCTAAAGTTAGGGTTAGAGTTGTGATTAGGGTTAGGGTTTGGATTAGGGTTGGTATTAGGGTTAGGGTTGGCATTAGGGTTACACTTGGGATTAGGGTTAGGTTTGGGATTAGGGTTAAGGTTAGGGTTGGGATTAGGGGTGTATTGGGATTAGGGTTAGGTTTGAGGTTAGGGTTGAGATTAGGATTAGGGGTGTGTTGGATTTAGGATTTTGATTACGGTTATGGTTAGGGTTGACATTAGGGTTGTTTTGGGGTTAAGGTTGTGATTATCGTTAGGGTCGTGATTAAGATTATGGATCGGGTTGGGATTAGGGTTAAGGGTGTGTTGGGGTTAGGGTTGGAGTTAGAATTGGGGGGTTTCCACTGTTCAGGTACATCAGGGGGTCTCCAAACACGACAGCCAATTTTGCGCTCAAAAAACCAAATGGTGCTCCCTCCTTTCTGAGCTCTACCATGCGACCAAACAGTTGGTTACCCCCCACATATGGGGCATCAGTATACTCGGCATAAATTGGACAACAACTTTTGGGGTCCAATTTCTCCTGTTACCCTTGTGGAAATAAAAACTTGGGGGCTACAAAATCATTTTTGTGGAAAAAATATTTTTTATTTTCACGACTCTGCATTATAAACCTCTGTGAAGCAATTGGGCATTCAAAGTTCTCACCACACATCTAAATAAGTTCCTTGGGGAGTCTAGTTTCCAAAATGGGGTCACTTGTGGGGGGTTTCTACTGTTTAGGTACATCAGGGGCTCTGCAAACGCAACATAACGCCCACAGACCATTCTATCAAAGTCTGCATTCCAAAATGGCGCTTCTTCCTTCCGAGCTCTGCCGTGCGCCCAAACAGTGGTTTACCCCCACATATGGGGTACTAGCATACTCAGGACAAATTGGACAACAATTTTTGGGGTCCAATTTCTCTTGTTACCTTTGCGAAAATAAAAACTTGGGGGCTAAAAAATCTTTTTTGTGGAAAAAAAAATATTTTTTATTTTTACGACTCTGCATTATAAACTTCTGTGAAGCACTTGGGCATTCAAAGTTCTCACCACACATCTAGATAAGTTCCATGGGGGGTCTAGTTTCCAAAATGGTGTCACTTGTGGGGGGTTTCCACTGTTTAGGCACATCAGTGACTCTCCAAACGCGACATGGCGTCCAATCTCAATTCCAGCCAATTCTACAGTGAAAAAGTAAAATGGCACTCCTTCTCTTCCAAGCTCTGCGGTGCGCCCAAACAGTGGTTTACCCCCACATATGGGGTATTGCCGTACTCAGGAGAAATTGCACAACAACTTTTGTGGTCTAATTTCTCCTGTTACCCTTGTGAAAATAAAAATTTGGGGGTAAAAATATCATTTTTGTAGAAAAAATGCAATTTTTTATTTTCAGGGCTCTACATTATAAACTTCTGTGAAGCACCTGGGGGTTTAAAGTGCTCACCACACATCTAGATAAGTTCCTTAAGGGGTCTAGTTTCCAAAATGGTGTCACTTGTGGGGGGTTTCCACTGTTTAGGCACATCAGGGGCTCTCTAAACGTGACATGGCATCCAATCTCAATTCCAGCCAATTCTGCATTGAAAAAGTCAAACGGCGCTCCTTCACTTCCAAGCTCTGCGGTGCGCCGAAACAGTGGTTTACCCCCACATATGTGGTATCAGCGTATTCAGGAGAAATTGCACAACAAAATTTATGGTTTAATTTCTGTTTTTACACTTGTGAAAATAAAAAAAAATGGTTCTGAAGTAAAATGTTTGCAAAAAAAAGTTAAATGTTCATTTTTTCCTTCCACATTGTTTCAGTTCCTGTGAAGCACGTAAAGGGTTAATAAACTTCTTGAATGTGGTTTTGAGAACCTTGAGGGGTGCAGTTTTTAGAATAGTGTCACACTTGGTTATTTTCTATCATATAGACCCCTCAAAATGACTTCAAATGTGATGTGGTCCCTAAAAAAAAGGGTGTTGTAAAAATGAGAAATTGCTGGTAAACTTTTAACCCTTATAACTCCCTAACAAAAAAAAATGTATTTCCAAAATTGTGCTGATGTAAAGTAGACATGTGGGAAATGTTATTTATTAACTATTTTTCGTGACATATCTCTCTGATTTAAGGGCATAAAAATACAAAAATTGAAAATTTTCATAAATAATCACAAGTAATATCAAAGAAATGTTACCACTAACATGAAGTACAATATGTCATGAAAAAACAGTCTCAGAATCAGCGGGATTCGTTAAAGCGTTCCAGAGTTATAACCTCATAAAGTGACAGTGGTCAGAATTGTAAAAATTGGCTCGGTCATTAAGTACCAAATTGGCTCTGTCACTAAGGGGTTAAACCAGTTGTGCAAAAATAATTACTAAATAACATTTCCCATAAGTCCGTTTTACATCGGAAACTTTTTCAAACATTATTTTATTTTGTTATGATGTTAGAGGGGTTAAAAGTTTGTCAGAAATTCCTCATTTTTTCAACAAATTTTTCTTTTTTTGTTACCCACTTTGTTTGGAAGACACACATGCAGTCAAAAAGTTATCTTTGTACAAATGGCAGGGCTTGGAACGGTAGGAGCAATATTTGAATTTTGGAACACAAACTGGCTGAAATAGATTGTGGGTGATAGCACATTTGCAGCCCTAAGGTGCCTAAATAGCACCAGATGCAAAATCGAGTAGTGAGGACTTGCGCTCGACACTAGTCGTGATACATTTTGAAAAAACCCTAACCCTAAGCCCAACCCTAACCCCAACGGCAAAGAATGAAAGAAATAAAAAAAAATTATCTGACTAAAGGGATGACACATGGATGATTTACTAATTATTGAGCTTTTGATCACTGTGATAAAGGTTATCACAGTGATCAAAAGTCTGTAACCAATAGGAAAATTCCCTGCTGTTGCCGTATGCATGCCAGTAGATCTCGCCATTTTTATTCATGTACAGGAAGCAGAGGGCCAGGGGATGGAGCAGGAGGGCCCGGGGGATGGCGGAGGTACTGAGGGGTGTTTGAGGAAATCATTTCTCTCTCCTCTGACATGTTATATCATGTCAAAACACAGAGAAATTATTTTTATAGCAAACACATTTTCTTTTCATGATCGCCTTTTTCATTGAATAACAGCGATCACGTGATCAGGGACTGGTAGCAGAGACCCCAGAGATTTTTAGACTTTAGGGGGCGCTATAAGCTTATTCCCGATCGCCGTTTTAAAACGATGATGAGGGAATAAGACCCCTTAGTGGCTGCCATTTTTAATGCGCATCAGCAGTTGTTAAGGGGTTAAAGAAAGAAATAGATGATGATGATGATGATGATGATGAAACATCATATACGGTAAACGGTCCAAAATATAATGTGTTCATGATTCAGTTCAAAACATTGCAATGTTTGCACATACAGCACGAAAGCCTATTGTGCATCTGCTTGCATTTATCTTCCTTTCACTGAAAGGCAAGGGTCCAATAGTTTAATCTACTGACTATAGTGAAAGGTTGAGCCAGGGCAGTAGTCATGGCCAAGCACTCTGTTATATCAATGCCCTGGCCTCTCCTTACAGAAACATATTCTCCATTTGTCAGCATACCTGTGCCTTCAGGTTCAACTCCATCGGACTCCCTTTCCTGCTGTGTGAGATCCTCTCCAGATGAGTCAGGAGAAACTGAGACACAGTCCAAGAAAACTTCAAAAATAATATCTTTACTGATTTTCTTACACAGCACAGCAATAGACTTCACATTCTTGACAGCGGGTTTGACAGAACAACATTACTTTTCTTTCCCTGCTAGTGTTGAGCAATACCTTCCGATATCGGAAAGTATCGGTATCGGATTGGATCGGTCGATATTCAAAAAATATCAGATATCGCCGATACCGATACCCGATCCCAATACAAGTCAATGGGACCAAAATATCGGAATTAAAATAAACCCTTTCTTTCCTTGTAGGTTCATTCTACATGAAGGAAAACAACTAAGAATAATGCAGGATGTATTTGGGGAGGTGGCGGAGACATTAAAGGCATAGAGGTTTAGCCCAATCAAATAGAATAGCATAATTTTTTTTTTTTTTAAAGACGTTCGGAGTGACAAAGATATTGACTATGTAATTTTTTGTTAATTTTGTCAGATATTGATGTTTCACTATTCCACGCCCGTCCCCTTCTTTTTTTAAACTTTTCCCACACTTTCATCTTCATCATCATCAGCATCTTTGACATCAACTTCTTCTTCACCTTATTCATCTTCTTCTTCATCTTCTACCTATTTTTTTTTTTTATTACATTCTTCATATTCATTTTAGTCAACTATTATTATTCTTCCTATTCTACTTCTTCATCATATTCTCATTTGTGACAGGCATTCCCGTAGTTGTTATTTATAAAAGTTTGAAGATTACACCTTCCGTTCTGCCTGTCACAAAAGTTACATTTGTCCACGTTCAGTTTGGCCTGCAGCATCAGGCTTTATCCAGGAGCACCACGAGGAGGAACGGACTCACCCCCATACACTGCTTAGTCTTCTTCTGCATATAATTTAGATAATATCTTTTGCTCTGATATTAAGTGTTATGCTTAATGTTCTTCTGCTCTTTGTTCTGCAGCCTCTTGTTCTTCTGCTTCTCGGTCTTCCATGTCGTCGTCTCCAGGGTCGTCGTCTCCAGGGTCGTCGTCTCCGCCATCGTCGTCTCCGCCGTCGTTGTCGTCATCGGGGTGGTCTTCAGGGTCGTCATCTACAGGGTCGTCGTCATCTCACTGGTTGTCGTCTCTGGTGTCGTCGTCATCTTAGGGGTGGTCTTCCGGGTCGTCGTCTTTAGGGTCTTCAACTTGGAAACGTAGCAGAAGGTACAAGAAGGCTGAGAAAATGCCAAGAACCAGCTGATGGAACTGGAACTCGGATGGCTACCCGAAGGTTCAAGAGCCTATGGAACTACCGAGGACCAGCTGACGTTATTGGAACCCGGTTACTAAGCAGGAGGTACCCGTGCTAAAAAGCACTACCAAGGACCGCCTGACGTTGGCGGAACTCGGATACCCAGAAGGAGGCACCTAAGCCAAAGGCTCTGCCCGGAAGCAGCTGACGTTACTGAAACCAGGATGGGGAGCAGAAGGTACAAGAGCAAAAGACACTGCCGAGAACCAGCTGACGGTACTGGAACCCGGATGGGTAGCCGAAGGTCCAAGAGCCAATGGAACTACCGAGGACCAGCTGACGTTACTGGAACCCGGTTACTAAGCAGGAGGTACCCATGCCTGAAAGCACTACCAAGAACCACCTGACGTTGGTGGAACTTGGATACCCAGAAGGAGGCACCTAAGCCATAGGCTCTGCCCGGAACCAGCTGATGGTACTGGAACCAGGATGGGGAGCAGAAGGTACAAGAGCAAAAGACACTGCCGAGAACCAGCTGACGGTGCTGGAACCAGGATGTGGACCAGAAGGTCCACAGGAGAGGAGAGAACAGCTAGGCCGCGAGGCAGCCGCAGTTACCGAACCCCAACAGTCCTACAGAGGGAGCTTGGCCTAGTGGCACTACAGAACCAGCCTTGACTGCCAATTCACGCAGCCCACATAGGAAGCTCCTAAACTGGAGGCACCCTGGAGTTGGCTAACCCGACCGCAACACGACGGGGCAACGCATAGGCATCTCAGTGAGCTTGACACTACCCGGAAACAGCTGACGGTGCTGGCACCACGCTGGGCACGAGGGAGTACCCGTGACAAAAACACTGCCGAGAACCAGCTGACGGTGCTGGAACACGGATGCGTTGCCCAAGTGTGTAAGAGCCAATGGCACCGAGGACCAGCTGACGGTGCTGGAACACGGTTACTAAGCTGTAGGTACCCGCGCTTAAAAGCACTACCAAGGACCGCCTGGCGTTGGCGGAACTCGGATACCCAGAAGGAGGCACCTAAGCCAAAGACTCTGCCCGAACCAGCTGACGGTGCTGGAACCAGGATGTGGACCAGAAGGTCCACAGGAGAGGAGAGAACAGCTAGGCCGTGAGGCAGCCGCAGTTACCGAACCCCAACAGTCCTACAGGGGGAGCTTGGCCTACTGGCACTACAGAACCAGCCTTGACTGCCAATTCACGCAGCCCACATAGGAAGCTCCTAAACTGGAGGCACCCTGGAATTGGCTAACCCGACCACAACACGACGGGGCAACGCATAGGCGTCTCAGTGAGCTTGACACTACCCGGAAACAGCTGACGGTGCTGGAGCCAGGCTGGGCACGAGGGAGTACCCGTGACAAAAACACTGCCGAGAATCAGCTGACGGTGCTGGAACATGGATGCGTTGCCCAAGTGTGTAAGAGCCAATGGCACCGAGGACCAGCTGACGGTGCTGGAACACGGTTACTAAGCTGTAGGTACCCGCGCTTAAAAGCACTACCAAAGACCGCCTGGCGTTGGCGGAACTCGGATACCCAGAAGGAGGCACCTAGGCCAAAGGCTCTGCCCGGAACCAGCTGACGGTGCTGGAACCAGGATGTGGAACAGAAGGTCCACAGGAGAGGAGAGAACAGCTAGGCCGTGAGGCAGCCGCAGTTACCGAACCCCAACAGTCCTACAGGGGGAGCTTGGCCTACTGGCACTACAGAACCAGCCTTGACTGCCAATTCACGCAGCCCACATAGGAAGCTCCTAAACTGGAGGCACCATGGAGTTGGCTAACCCGACTGCAACACGACGGGGCAACGCATAGGCGTCTCAGTGAGCTTGACACTACCCGAAAACAGCTGACGGTGCTGGAACCAGGCTGGGCACGAGGGAGTACCCGTGACAAAAACACTGCCGAGAACCAGCTGACGGTGCCGGAACACGGATGCGTTGCCCAAGTGTGTAAGAGCCAATGGCACCGAAGACCAGCTGACGGTGCTGGAACACGGTTACTAAGCTGTAGGTACCCGCGCTTAAAAGCACTACCAAGGACCGCCTGGCGTTGGCGGAACTCGGATACCCAGAAGGAGGCACCTAAGCCAAAGGCTCTGCCCGGAACCAGCTGACGGTGCTGGAACCAGGATGTGGGCCAGACGGTCCACAGGAGAGGAGAGAACAGCTAGGCCGCCAGGCAGCTGCAGTTACCGAACCCCAACAGTCCTACAGGGGGAGCTTGGCCTACTGGCACTTTAGAACCAGCCTTGACCGCCAATTCCCGCAGCCCACATAGGAAGCTCCTAAACTGGAGGCACCCTGGAGTTGGCTAACCCGACCGCAACACGACGGGGCAACGCATAGGCGTCTCAGTGAGCTTGACACTACCCAGAAACAGCTGACGGTGCTGGAACCAGGCTGGGCACGAGGGAGTACCCGTGACAAAAACACTGCCGAGAACCAGCTGACGGTGCTGGAACACAGATGCGTTGCCCAAGTGTGTAAGAGCCAATGGCACCAAGGACCAGCTGACGGTGCTGGAACACGGTTACTAAGCTGTAGGTACCCGCGCTTAAAAGCACTACCAAAGACCGCCTGGCGTTGGCGGAACTCGGATACCCAGAAGGAGGCACCTAGGCCAAAGGCTCTGCCCGGAACCAGCTGACGGTGCTGGAACCAGGATGTGGAACAGAAGGTCCACAGGAGAGGAGAGAACAGCTAGGCCGTGAGGCAGCCGCAGTTACCGAACCCCAACAGTCCTACAGGGGGAGCTTGGCCTACTGGCACTACAGAACCAGCCTTGACTGCCAATTCACGCAGCCCACATAGGAAGCTCCTAAACTGGAGGCACCATGGAGTTGGCTAACCCGACTGCAACACGACGGGGCAACGCATAGGCGTCTCAGTGAGCTTGACACTACCCGGAAACAGCTGACGGTGCTGGAACCAGGCTGGGCACGAGGGAGTACCCGTGACAAAAACACTGCCGAGAACCAGCTGACGGTGCTGGAACACGGATGCGTTGCCCAAGTGTGTAAGAGCCAATGGCACCAAGGACCAGCTGACGGTGCTGGAACACGGTTACTAAGCTGTAGGTACCCGCGCTTAAAAGCACTACCAAGGACTGCCTGGCGTTGGCGGAACTCGGATACCCAGAAGGAGGCACCTAAGCCAAAGGCTCTGCCCGGAACCAGCTGACGGTGCTGGAACCAGGATGTGGACCAGAAGGTCCACAGGAGAGGAGAGAACAGCTAGGCCGCCAGGCAGCCGCAGTTACCGAACCCCAACAGTCCTACAGGGGGAGCTTGGCCTACTGGCACTACAGAACCAGCCTTGACTGCCAATTCCCGCAGCCCACATAGGAAGCTCCTAAACTGGAGGCACCCTGGAGTTGGCTAACCCGACCGCAACACGACGGGGCAACGCATAGGCGTCTCAGTGAGCTTGACACAACCCGGAAACAGCTGACGGTGCTGGAACCAGGCTGGGCACGAGGGACTACCCGTGACAAAAACACTGCCGAGAACCAGCTGGCGGTGCTGGAACATGGATGCGTTGTTGCCCAAGTGTGTAAGAGCCAATGGCACCGAGGACCAGCTGACAGTGCTGGAACACGGTTACTAAGCTGTAGGTACCCGTGCTTAAAAGCACTACCAAGGACCGCCTGGCGTTGGCGGAACTTGGATACCCAGAAGGAGGCACCTAAGCCAATGGAGTTAGCTAACCCGACTGCAACACGACGGGGCAACACATAGGCGTCTCAGTGAGCTTGACACTACCCGGAAACAGCTGACGGTGCTGGAACCAGGCTGGGCACGAGGGAGTAGCCAAAAAAGATCAAATATGAAGATATTTTATCAAAAAACCCCACCATGCTCAGACCCCAAGTGGGGGAGCTACCCAGGGAGATTCTTAATTCCTGTTGTCACAACGGACACTCCTCAAATAGCATACAACGGAGAAAAAATGGAGTTCAAGTCCATATATAAATATCTTTTATTTCACAAAAAGTAACAACCATAACAAAAAAACATACAAAGATGACATTATCAAATAAACCTTGTATAAACAAATACAAGAGAGGGTGACCTGACCTGGGTCACTTAGCCTGTGCGCAGGGCTAGATACTACTTATATCAGCTAGATAGTTCAATGGGGGAGCCTCATACTACCTGGTCCTTGGCTCTTTAACTTTATGGCACTATGCACTTTAAAAGTTAATAACTGGGCATTAGGATTACCCACAAGGTGTCTGTTTTCCATCTTTTGCTACCATTCACCCTCTCTTGTATTTGTTTATACAAGGTTTATTTGATAATATCATCTTTGTAAGTTTTTTGTTATGGTTGTTACTTTTTGTGAAATAAAAGATATTTATATATGGACTTGAACTCCATTTTTTCTCCGTTGTGGGCACGAGGGAGTACCCATGACAAAAACACTGCTGAGAACCAGCTGGCGGTGCTGGAACACGGATGCGTTGCCTATTCAAGATTGTCTTCCTAGAGCCCCAACTAGCGGTGTTGGAGCAAAGGGTAAGCAGGGGGAGCATAGTGTAGGCCAAAGCCTGCACTGGAGGCAGCTTTGTGTCTGTGTTGCGTTTGCAGGACACGTTGCCGGCTACACAGCGGGGGAACAGCTGGCGTTGCTGAACCCCACAGACACATTGGCTGGTGTTTTTCTCTGTGCAGCTAGCACTTCCGGGCAAAAACTGGCGGTGTTAGAGCCCAGGGTCTGCAGGAGGAGCAGAGTGTAGGCCGAAGCCTAATTGAACCAATTTCAAACGTAACCTTTAACCCACCCTCAGGTGTTACAAAGTAGAAGAGCCACACCTTGTGCAGCTGTAATGCTCCACAAGTGAAAGGTTGCTCTTTAAATTTTGCTCATTGCACACGCTGAATGAAACACGTACACAATTTTGCCCATTATACAGTAAGACTGTATTGGAGGCATGACTTGTCTTTTTAAGGAGACGCAGCACAGGTGTCCAAAAATAACGCCTTTGGTGCTGGGCGCAGCCTCTTGAGCGTTGTTATTTGCTGTACAGGAGTCTGCGCTTTTGTTAGCCCTTGCCCATGCCCTGTTAGCGCTGCCCGTCTTATGACCTCATTTCATGTTGGCCGATGCGGTTAACGATGGCCATGAATCCCAGACCCACAGTGTCTTTTCATAAAATCACAGTGCGGGGCTGGGATTCGTGGCCTTGCGCAGTAAATATCTTCGCCGCTCACACATGTCCTTACACCTGCTTCAGACTGGGTGGCCTCAGCTGATCCTTTATTGCCTTCCGCGGCCATGAGGCCGCACAGTCTGAAGAAGGCGGAAGGAGGGGAGTGAAGACAGGCAAAAATATGCACTGCTAGTGCCCATCAATCACACCCTTGCAGTCAAAATATATCAGACAACGAGGGGCGTTGTGTTGGGCAGGGCGGACGCACAGGCACAGGCAGCTAACCAATGATGTCAGAAGACAGCCAGTGTTGCCTAGGGGGGTGCTGCGTGTCATTTAAAAAGGAGAATCACACCTCAGGGACAATGTAATGGTCTGTAATGAGACACATTTTGTACGGGTTAAATTCCACGTGGGCAAGGAAAAAAAGTCAGCCACCTTGTACAAATGCAGCATTACTGCTGTACAAGGTGGCTGTTATACATAGAAACACCTGGGGGGGGCAGGTTCACTTTAATTTCAGTTCAGGTGCCTGCATGGCGTTTGCAGGTCACATTGCCGGCTACACAGCAGGGGAACAGCTGGCGGTGCTGAACCCCACTGACACATTGGCGGGTGTTTTTCTCTGTGCAGCTAGCACTTCCGGGCTAAAACTGGCGTTGTTAGAGCCCAGGGTCAGCAGGAGGAGGAGAGGAGCAGAGTGTCGGCCGAAGCCTGCACTGGTGGCAGCTTTTGTTCTGTTGTGCCAGCGTGGCTTGTGCTGGACACGTTGCCGGCTACACAGCAGGGGAACAGCTGGCGGTGCTGAACCCCACTAACACATTGGCTGGTGTTTTTCTCTGTGCAGCTAGCACGTCCGGGCAAAAACTGGCGGTGTTAGAGCCCAGGGTTAGCAGGAGGAGGAGAGGAGCAGAGTTTAGGCCGAAGCCTGCACTGGTGGCAGCTATTGTTCTGTTGTGCCAGCGTGGCTTGTGCTGGACACGTTGCCGGCTACACAGCAGGGGAACAGCTGGCGTTGCTGAACCCCACTGACACAATGGCGGGTGTTTTTCTTTGTGCAGCCAGCACTTCCGGGCCCCAACTGGCATTGTTAGAGCCACTGGGTCTGCAGGAGGAGCAGAGTGTAGGCCTATGCCTAGTAGAACCAATTTCAAAGGTAACCTTTAACCCCCCCTTCAGGTGTTGCAAAGTACAAGAGCCACACCTTGTGCAGCATTAATGCTGCACAAGTCAGAGGTTGCTCTATAAATTTTTCTACTTGCACACGCTGAATGAAACACGTACACAATTTTGCCCATTATACAGTCAAACTGTATTGGAGGCATGATTGACTTGCCTTTTTAAGGAGACGCAGCACAGGTGTCCAAAATAACGCCTTGGTGCTGGGCGCAGCCTCCTGAGCGCTGTTATTTGCTGTACAGGAGTCTGCGCTCTTGTTATCCCTTGGCCATGCGCTGTAAGCGCTGCCTGTCTTCTCACCTCATTTCATGTTGGCCGGTGCGGTCATCAATGGCCAGGAATCCCAGACCCGCAGTGTCTTTTCATAAAGTCACACTGCAGGGCTGGGATTCATGGCCTTGCACAGTAAATATGTTTGCCGCTCACTCATGTCCTTACACCTGCTTCAGACTGGGCGGCCTCAGCTGATCCCTTATCGCATGCCGCGGCCATGAGGCCGCACAGTCTGAAGAAGGCGGAAGGAGATGAGTGAAGACAGGCGAACATATGCACTGCACATGCCCATCAATCACACCCTCGCAGTCAAAATAGATCAGACAACGAGGGGCGTTGTGTCGGGCATGGCGGACGCACAGGCACAGCCAGCCAACCAATGATGTCAGAAGACGGGCAGCGCTACCAAGGGTGGTGCTGCGTGTCATTAAAAAGGAAAGTCACACCTCAGGGACAATGTAATGGTCTGTAATGAGACACATTTTGTACGGGTTAAATTCCACGTGGGCAAGGAAAAAAAGTCAGCCACCTTGTACAAATGCAGCATTACTGCTGTACAAGGTGGCTGTTATACATAGAAACACCTGGGGGGGGGCAGGTTCCCTTTAATTTCAGTTCAGGTGCCTGCATGGCGTTTGCAGGTCATGTTGCCTGCTACACAGCAGGGGAACAGCTAGCGGTGCTGAACCCCACTGACACATTGGCGGGTGTTTTTCTCTGTGCAGCTAGCACTTCCGGGCAACAACTGGCGATGTTAGAGCACAGGGTCAGCAAGAGGAGGAGAGGAGCAGAGTGTAGGCCGAAGCCTGCACTGGTGGCAGCTTTAGGTCTGTTGTGTCTGCGTGGCGTTTGCAGGACACATTGCCGGCTACACAGCAGGGGAACAGCTGGCGTTGCGGAACCCCACTGACACATCAGCGAGTGTTTTTTCTGTGTAGACAACACTTCCAGGTGACAACTGACAGTGTTGAAACCCAGGGAATCAAAGAGGAGCAAAGTGTAGGCCGAAGCCTGCACTGGAGGCAGGAAAATGTCTGTTATTGTGCCAGCGTGGCTTGTGCTGGACACGTTGCCGGCTACACAGCAGAGGAACAGCTGGCGTTGCTGAACCCCACTGACACATTGGCGGGTGTTTTTCTCTGTGCAGCTAGCACTTCCGGGCAACAACTGGCGGTGTTAGAGACCAGGGTCTGCAGTAGGAGCAGAGTGTAAGCCGAAGCCTGCAGTGGAGCAAGTTGAAAGGGAACCTTTAACCCCCCCCTCCCCCCCAGGCATTTGTTGCTGAAAGAGCCATCTTGTACAGCAGTAATACTGCACATGGAAAATGGTGTCTCTTAAAATTATGCTCCTTGAAAACACTGAAGTACACACTCATATAATGTGTCCCCTCACACCGTTAAACCGTCCCGGAGGTGGGACTTTCCTTTGTAATGTGACACAGCACAGCCGTTATTCCAACCCCCTTGGTGCCGTGCGCCACCTCCTCAACATTGTTTGATTCTGTCACGGAGCCCGCGCTGTAATGTTATCCCTTGGCCATGCACAGTAAGTGGTGCCCGTCTTCTGACATCATTTAGGTGTCAGGCTGGCAGTGCCTGTGCGTCCAAGCTGCCCGAGATCCAACCTCGCAGTGTCATCTAATGTAATCCCACTGCGGGCCTGGGATCCATGGGCATGCGCAGTGCATATCATCGCCTCTCACTCCCCTCCTTCCTGCTTCTTCAGACTGTGCGGCGTCACAGGATCAGCTGACGCCGCCTAGTCTGAAGAAGCATGAAGAAGGGGAGTGAGAGGCTAGTATATGCACTGCGCATGGCCATGGCTACCAGGCCCACTGTGGGATCACATTAGACGACACTGCGAGGTGGGATTTCGGGCAGCGTGGACGCACAGGCGCAGCCAGGACGACAACAAATGATGTCAGAGGACGGGCAGCGCAAACTGTGCATGGCCAAGGGATAACATAACAGCGCAGGGTCCGTGACAGAATCAAACAACGCTAAGGAGGCAGCGCACGGAGCCAAGGGGGTAGGAATGACGGCTGTGCTGCGTCACATTACAAAGGAAAGTCCCACCTCCGGGACGGTTTGACGGTGTGAGACGACACATTACATGAGTGTGTAGTTCAGCGTTTCCAAGGAGCATAATTTAAAGAGCGACCTTTTCCTTGTGCAGTATTAGTGCTGCACAAGGTGGCTCTTTCAGTAACAAACGCCCTGGGGGGGGGGGGACAGGTCCCCTTACATTTTAGTTGTGCCAGCGTGGCGGTCGCATGACACGTTGCCGGATACACATCTGGGGATCAGCTGACGTTACTGAACCCCAATAACAGAGGAGCGACTGTTGACTGTGCAGACAGCACTTCCAGGCACCAACTGGCGGTGTTAGAGCCCAGGGACAGCAGGAGGAGCAGATTGGAGGTATTGCCGCACACACAGCTGGGGATCAGCTGACGTTACTGAACCCCAATAACAGAGGAGCGACTGTTGACTGTGCGGACAGCACTTCCAGGCACCAACTGGCGGTGTTAGAGCCCAGGGACAGCACGAGTAGCAGAGGAACAGAGTGTAGGCCGAAGCCTGATTGGAGCAAGTTGAAAGGGAACTTTTAACCCCCCCCCAAGACGTTTGTAGCTGAAAGAGCCATCTTGTGCAGCACTAAGGATGCAAAAGGAAAAGGTTGCTCTTTTAATTATGCTCCTTGCAAACACAGAAGTAAACACTAAAAATGTGTCCCCTTATACCGTAAAACCATCCCGGAGGTGCGACTTTCCTTCGTAATGGGACGCAGCACAGCTGTCATTCCTACCCCCTTGGTGCCGTGCGCTGCCTCCTCAGCATTATTTTAAGCTGTCACGGACCCTGTGTTGTTCTGTTATCCCTTGTCCATGCCCAATTTGCGCTGCCTGTCTTCTGACATAATTTGGTGTCAGGCTGTCAGTGCCTGTGCGTCCACGCTGCCCCAGATCCCACCTCGCAGTGTCGTCTAATGTAATCCCACTGCGGGCCTTGGATCCATGGGCATGCACAGTACATATCCTCGCCTCTCACTCCCCTCCTTCCCTCTTATTCAGACTGTGCGGCGTCACGGCCGTGGCATGCTATTAGGGATCAGCTGACGGCGCACAGTCTGAAGAAGGCGGAGGGAGATGAGCGAGAGCCCGAGGGGAAGATATGCACTGCGCATGCCCATGGATCCCAGGCTCGCAGTGTGATTCAATCAGAAGACACTGCGAGGCGGGATCTTGGGCAGCACGGACGCACAGGCGCAGCCAGCCTGACACCAAATTATGTCAGAAGACAGGCATGGACAAGGGATAACAGAACAGCGCAGGGTCCGTGACAGCTTAAAACAACGCTGAGGAGGCAGCGCACGGCACCAAGGGGGTAGGCATGACGGCTGTGCTGCATCACATTACGAAGGAAAGTCCCAGCTCCAGGACGGTATAACGGTATCAGTGAACGCATTTTATAAGTGTTAAGTTCTGCATGTGCAAGGAGCTAAACTAAACGAGCTACCTTTTCCTTGTGCAGCATTACTGCTGCACAAGGTGGCTCTTTCAGTAACAAACGCCAGGGGGGGACGACAGGTTCCCTTACATTTAGGTTGATGTGCCAGCGTGGCTGGGGATCAGCTGACGTTACTGAAACCCAATAACACTGGGTCGTATGTTTTGACTGTGCAGCCTGCACTTCTGAGCCGCAACTGGCGGTGTTGGAGCCCAGGAATAGCAGTTCAGGTGGTAGAAAGATGAACACATCAGGAGACCTGGATGACATCCAATTACTTAATCAGGCACAGGAGTGGCAAATTCCTGCGAGATCCAGGCCTGGTTCATTTTCAGAAAAGTAAGCCGGTCAACGTTATCGGAGGATAGTCGCATGCGACGGCCTGTTAGTACACCACCTGCGGCACTAAAGACACGTTCCGATAAGACACTAGCCGCAGGGCAAGCCAGCACCTCCAATGCATACTGGCTTAGCTCTGGCCATGTATCCAGCTTAGAGACCCAAAACTTGAACGGGGAAGAGCCATCTGGGAGTACAGTAAGAGGGCAAGACATGTAGTCTGTCACCATCTGACGGAACTGTTGCCTCCTACTGACTGGAGCCGCCGGTGATGGTGTAGACATTTGGGGCGGGCACACAAAAGTTTGCCACAGTTGTGCCATACTGGTCTTGCCTTGGGCAGAGGCACTGCTTCTGCTCCCTCTTTGTGCAGAGCCTCCTCCACTGCCTCGACGCACTGAGCTGCTTTGTAAAGCACTAGCAGCACTCCTCTCAGTTGGACTGGAGAAGATGATGGAATTCACCAGTGTGTCGTGGTACTCCCGCATTTTACGCTCCCGGGTCAACGCTGGGATGAGGTTTTGGATGTTGTCCCGGTAGCGAGGATCGAGGAGGGTGAACACCCAATAATCAGGCATGTTGAGAATGTGGTCGATGCGGCGGTCGTTTCTCAGGCACTGCAGCATGAAATCAACCATGTGCTGCAGACTGCCAACTGGCCCAGAAATGCTGTCCCCTGCTTGAGACATGATCTCTGCCCGCTCGTCATCACCCCACCCTCGCTGTACACACTGACCACTGGACAATTGTCTAACTCCCTCCTCTGGACGGAGCTCTTCCTCCTCCATTGACTCCTCCTCATCCTCCTCACAAAGCGGCCCCTGCGTACCCCTTTGTGAAGAACCACGTGGCGCTGACTCTCCAGAAGCTGATGGAAAAGGTGACTCCTCATCCTCCACCTCTTCCACAACATCATCCCTTAACGCTTGCAAAGTTTGTTGAAGCAGGCAGATAAGGGGGACAGTCATGCAGACTAGTGCATCATCTGCACTTGCCAACCGCGTGGAATAATCAAAAGGACGCAAAACCTGGCAGACGTCCTTCATAGTGGCCCACTCTGTGGTTGTGAAGTCTGATCGGCGCTGACTGCGACTTTTTTGCGCCTGATGCAGCTGGTACTCCATTACTGCTTGCTGCTGCTCACACAACCGCTCCAACATATGTAACATGGAATTCCACCTGGTAGGTAGGTCACATATGATGCGGTGTTCCAGAAGGCGGAATCGGCGCTGCAGAGCAGCAATGCGGGATCTTGCCAAGCTGGAACGCCGCAAGTGAGCACACTCTAGGCGGACCTTGTGCAGCAGTGTATCAAGATCCGGATAGTCCCTCAGAAAACTCTGCACAACCAAATTGAGCACATGTGCCAGACATGGGATGTGAGTGAGGTTGCCAATGGCCAAAGCTGCCACCAGATTTCGGCCATTGTCACACACTACCATGCCTGGCTGGAGATTCGCTGGCACAAACCACACATCGCTCTCCTGCTTGATGGCATTCCAGAGCTCCTGCGATGTGTGGCTTCGATTCCCCAAAGAAACAAGTTTCAAGACGGCCTGTTGACGTTTGGCCACGGCTGTGCTCATGTCGGTCGTAACAGGTAAACGTTCACGGGTCCATGTGGAGGTGGACTGTGACGGCTCCTGCAGCGATGATTCCGAGGAACTTGTGTATGAGGAGGAGTCAATGCGTACAGACTGGATTCCTGCAATCCTTGGAGTGGGCAGGACACGTCCTGCGCCACTCGCACGATCTGTACCTGGCTCAACAACATTTACCCAATGGGCAGTGAGGGAAATGTATCGCCCCTGTCCATGTTGACTGGTCCACGCATCAGTGGTGAGGTGGACCTTGCTACTGACGGCGTTCAGTAGCGCGTGTTTTATGTGTCCCTCCACATGCTTGTGCAGGGCAGGGACAGCTTGCCTGCTGAAGTAAAAGCGGCTGGGCACCTGGTACTGTGGGACTGCCAATGCCATCAAGTCACGGAAGCTGTCAGTCTCCACCAGCCTGAATGAGAGCATTTCCAGTGACAGAAGTTTGGCAATGCCTGCATTCAGAGCCTGTGCTCGGGGGTGGTTGGCCGAGAATGCCCGCCTTTTCTCCCATGTCTGTACTACCGATGGATGTAGAGTAGACTGGGAGTGTGAGGATGACTGGGAATGTGGTGCTGTGGGTGGAATTACACTAGGTCTCTGGACAACAGTGCCAGAGGTTCTTCCATGGCGATCCTGGGAGGAAGCCGAACCAGCTGTGCGTGAGCTGGAGGAAGAGGCAACACGAGCTGAAGAGGTGGTAGCTGCCGCTGTTGGTTGGCCTAGGTCTTCAGTGTGTTTTTGTAACTCCACCGCGTGCCTGGTCCGCAGATGATGAAATTATGGAGAGCAAAAAAGACATGTTGAATAGGAGATCAACAGGACCACAAAATTTACAAAAAAATATATATCCAAAGTTTATTGCACAAACACTGTAAACAGACCATACATTAAAAACAATTAAAATACACCAAAAATACCCGTAATGACGGTAGTACAAAACACAACCCACAGACTAGAGTGTATCTTGGCACAAAGGTTGGGACAGAAAAGATAGCACTTCAGGTATATAACATCATATGGGCACAATCATGATGCAAACATCTTTATCCGAAAGAAAACACACTTAATTATATATATAGTACAATAAGATACCCATAGAGTGTGCCTGTCCCAGTTAGTAACCACAGAACCTAATGGATAGGGAGGACATAGATGTAGACCACTTAAAAAGGGAATACCAACATGAGCACTATGCCCACTAACATGTGCGTGATATAGACCAAAAAAACCTCAAAGATACCATATTATCCTAATTATCATATCAGGCTGAGTATAATAATCAAAACCAGTTTAGGTAGAACACATGAAGAGACAGTCCTATTAACAGAGATCTCATACTCATGTCATGCCCATGAAATGTGTCGTGCTCCAAAACCCAGAATAAAGGCAAAAGAGCAGGGAGTCCAGTCCGTCCTGTCAATAAATAAATATGTCCGCACATGTTTCCACATATTTGTGGTATTGAGGTTGCTGACACTTTTACCTCTTTTGACTTTTTGATGACACAGCTTGCATTTAACAAAACAAATGTCATCTGCAACTGTGTCAAAAAAGGACCAGGCACTGCAAGTCTTGAGAGCGCCCTTTTTGGCTTTTGAAAGAGACAGGCTCCTAACGGGTGCCAAAGTGGAGGCTACAGGCTCCGCAGTCTTCCCCCTCCCTCTCCCTCTTTGACCCGTTAGGGGAATCTCTTCCTCAGAGCTGCTCCCACCACCTTCCTGTTCCTCACGCCACGATGGGTCAAGGACCTCATCATCTCCACTACCCTCTGCCACCAACTGCTCCTCCTGGGTAGTCTCGGCAGCAAAGTACGCACCAGAAAGCGGCACCTGAGTTTCATCATCAGATGCGTACTGCGCTGTGGTCACCGCAGGCACTGGCCCACCCGCCTCTTCAGAGTCAGAGAGACAAAGCTGTTGGGCATCACTGCACACTGCCTCTTCTTCCATTTCTCCAATGCTGCATGGCTGGCCCCCTGTTTCCAAGCCAAGAGATTCAGAGAACAGAAGTAGAGACGGCTCCTGTCCTGGGCTCTCTGACTGCCTGGCCAATTTGGCAGGTGGTGAAGAGACAGATGGCTGCTCTCCAGTGGTCTGTGCCTGAGAGGATGTGGCACTAATTGAAGTCGATGCCGATGCGTTAGCTGCCATCCATCCGACAACGGCTTCAATTTGATCTTCACGCAGCAGCGGTGCACGGCGCTCTCCGACAAAGCTGCGCATGAAGGACTGTTCCCTGCTGAAACTGAGTGATGATGAGTCACCGGTGCCCGCAGCAGGCACAGAATCACCACGTCCTCTCCCTGCTCCTCTCCCTGCTCCGCGCCCACGCCCACGTGCCTTACTCCCTGCCCTCTTCATCTTGGTTGACAGATAAAGATAAGCAGAAAAGTACTAAGGCCTTAGTGTGCTTATTCCTGAAATGCTCCTCCTAACAGGTGTAAGAAACACTAATGTTGTAAAGTGTGGACTAGACTTTATTATTTATAAAATGTGGCCTACACAAGTGTTAAGTGGTGTTTGGTGAACTTTACTTTTTTTTTTCTGCAGATCGGGCTACAGAGCGAGTTTAACTCACACGGGGACCTGTCATGATTCCAATGGCAGGGAATCACAAAAGGACAAGCACCAACGAGCTCTAGGGTGATGGAACCTGAGCTGACCGCGACCCTAAACCTGAACACACAAATAACAATAGCCGGGGAACGTGCCTACGTTGATCCTAGACGTCTCGCACCAGCCGAAGATCTAACTTCCCCTATTAGAAGAAACACAGACCTCTCTTGCCTCCAGAGAAATACCCCACAGAAATAGCAGCCCCCCACATATAATGACGGTGAAATGAGAGGAAGGCACATACACAGTATGAAATCAGATTCAGCAAAATGAGGCCCGCTAAAACTAGATAGCAGAGGATACAAAAGTAAACTGCGCGGTCAGCAAAAAACCCTTCAAAAAACCATCCTGTAATTACTTGAACTCATGTTCCAACTCATGGAACATGAGGAGCAATTACAGCCCGCTAGAGCAACCAGCAGCAAAGAAACAATTATATGCAAGCTGGACAAGACAAAAATAAATCAAAACGTGGAACAAGAAAATCAAAAACTTAGCTTGTCCTGAAGATTACTGAAGCCAGAAGCTGAGGTAACAAAACACTCTGATAACCTTGATAGCCGGCGGGGAAATGACAAGAAAGCCCGGTTAAATAGGAAACTCCCAAATCCTAATAGAACAGGTGGACACCAGAGACAGCAGAACACAAATCACCCAGTACCATCAGTAACCACCAGAGGGAGCCCAAAAACAGAACCCACAACAGTACCCCCCCTTGAGGAGGGGTCACCGAACCCTCACGAGAACCACCAGGGCGACCAGGATGAGCCCTATGAAAAGCGCGGACCAAATCATCAGCATGAACATCTGAGGCAACTACCCAAGAATTATCCTCCTGACCATAACCCTTCCACTTGACCAAATATTGGAGTTTCTGTCTGGAAACACGAGAATCCAAGATCTTCTCCACAACATACTCCAATTCTCCCTCCACCAGCACCGGAGCAGGAGGCTCAGGCGAAGGAACAACAGGTACCTCATACCTCCGCAACAACGACCGATGGAACACATTATGAATAGCAGACGATGCCGGGAGATCCAAACGAAACGACACAGGGTTAAGAATTTCCAAGATCCTATAAGGACCGATGAACCGAGGCTTGAACTTAGGAGAAGAGACCTTCATAGGAACAAAACGAGAAGACAACCACACCAAGTCCCCAACACGAAGTCGAGGACCCACGCGGCGACGGCGATTAGCAAACTGCTGAGCCTTCTCCTGGGACAACTTCAAATTATCCACCACATGACTCCAAATCTGATGCAACCTATCCACCACCATGTCCACTCCAGGACAATCAGAAGGCTCCACCTGACCAGAGGAAAAACAAGGATGAAACCCTGAATTACAAAAGAAAGGAGAAACCAAGGTAGCAGAACTAGCCCGATTATTAAGGGCAAACTCGGCCAGCGGCAAAAAGGTAACCCAGTCATCCTGATCAGCAGAAACAAAACACCTCAAATAAGTTTCCAAGGTCTGATTAGTTCGCTCCGTCTGGCCATTCGTCTGAGGGTGGAATGCAGACGAAAAGGACAAATCAATGCCCATCTTAGCACAGAACGTCCGCCAAAATCTAGACACAAACTGGGATCCCCTGTCAGAAACGATGTTCTCCGGAATCCCATGCAAACGAACCACGTTCTGGAAAAACAGAGGGACCAACTCAGAGGAGGAAGGCAACTTAGGCAAGGGTACAAGATGAACCATTTTAGAAAAGCGGTCACACACAACCCAGATGACGGACATTTTTTGAGAGACAGGGAGATCCGAAATAAAGTCCATGGAAATGTGCGTCCAAGGCCTCTTCGGGATAGGCAAAGGTGACAACAATCCACTGGCTCGAGAACAGCAAGGCTTAGCCCGAGCACATACCTCACAAGACTGCACAAAAGAACGCACATCCCTAGACAAGGAAGGCCACCAAAAAGACCTGGCCACCAAGTCTCTAGTACCAAATATTCCAGGATGACCTGCCAACGCAGAAGAATGGACCTCAGAGATGACTCTACTGGTCCAGCTATCCGGAACAAACAGTCTCTCAGGCGGACAACGATCAGGTTTACACGCCTGAAACTCCTGCAAAGCACGTCGTAAGTCTGGGAATACGGCCGACAAAATCACCCCATCCCTAAGGATACCAGTGGGCTCAGAATTTCCAGGGGAGTCAGGCACAAAACTCCTAGAAAGAGCATCCGCCTTCACATTCTTTGAACCTGGCAGGTATGAAACCACAAAATTGAAACGAGAGAAAAACAGTGACCAACGAGCCTGTCTAGGATTCAGACGCCTGGCAGACTCAAGGTAAATCAGATTTTTGTGATCAGTCAAGACCACCACACGATGTCTAGCACCCTCCAGCCAATGACGCCACTCCTCAAATGCCCACTTCATGGCCAAAAGTTCCCGATTACCCACATCATAATTCCGCTCAGCGGGCGAAAATTTTCTAGAAAAGAACGCACATGGCTTCATCACCGAGCAATCGGAGCTTCTCTGTGACAAAACCGCCCCCGCTCCAATCTCGGAAGCATCAACCTCAACTTGGAAAGGAAGCGAAACATCAGGCTGACGCAACACAGGAGCAGAAGAAAACCGGCGTTTAAGTTCCTGAAAGGCCTCCACAGCCGCAGGAGACCAATCAGCAACATCAGCACCCTTCTTAGTCAAATCCGTCAAAGGCTTAACAACACTAGAAAAATTAGTTATAAAACGACGATAGAAATTAGCAAAGCCCAAGAACTTCTGCAAACTCTTAAGACATGCAGGCTGCGTCCAGTCACAAATAGCCCGAACCTTGACGGGATCCATCTCAATAGTAGAAGGGGAAAAAATATACCCCAAGAAAGAAATCTTCTGGACTCCAAAGAGACACTTTGAGCCCTTTACAAACAAGGAATTAGCCCGAAGGACCTGAAACACCTTCCTGACCTGCTGAACATGAGACTCCCAGTCATCAGAAAAAACCAAAATATCATCCAAATACACAATCATAAATTTATCCAGATATTCACGGAAAATATCGTGCATAAAGGACTGGAAGACTGAAGGAGCATTAGAAAGTCCGAAAGGCATTACCAAATACTCAAAATGGCCCTCAGGCGTATTAAATGCGGTTTTCCACTCATCACCTTGCTTTATTCGTATAAGATTATACGCACCCTGGAGATCAATCTTAGTGAACCATTTAGCCCCCTTAATGCGAGCAAACAAATCAGTCAACAAAGGCAAAGGATACTGATATTTTACGGTAATCTTATTCAAAAGACGATAATCTATACAAGGTCTCAAGGACCCATCTTTCTTGGCCACGAAAAAAAAACCTGCTCCCAAAGGGGACGAAGATGGACGGATATGTCCCTTTTCCAAGGACTCCTTAACATAATCCCGCATAGCAGTATGCTCTGGCACTGACAGATTGAACAAACGACCTTTAGGAAATTTACTACCAGGAATTAAATCTATAGCACAATCGCAATCCCTGTGAGGAGGAAGCGAACTGAGCTTAGGCTCCTCAAAAACATCCCGATAATCCGACAAAAATACAGGAACCTCAGAAGGAGTAGATGAAGCGATAGAAATCGGAGGTGCATCATCATGAACCCCCTGACATCCCCAGCTTAACACAGACATTGTTTTCCAGTCAAGGACTGGATTATGAGTTTGTAACCATGGCAGACCAAGTACTAGAACATCATGTAAATTATACAACACCAGGAAGCGAATCACCTCCTGATGAACGGGAGTCATACGCATGGTCACTTGTGTCCAGTACTGAGGTTTATTCAAAGCTAAAGGTGTAGAGTCAATTCCCTTCAAAGGAATAGGGACTTCCAGAGGCTCAAGACTAAACCCACGTCGCTTGGCAAATGACCAATCCATAAGACTCAGGGCAGCGCCTGAATCTACATAGGCATCGACGGAAATGGATGATAATGAGCAAATCAGAGTCACAGACAGAATGAACTTAGACTGTAACGTACTAATGGCAACAGACTTATCAACCTTTTTTGTGCGTTTAGAGCATGCTGATATAACATGAGCTGAATCACCACAATAAAAGCACAACCCATTTTTCCGCCTATAGTTTTGCCGTTCACTTCTAGACTGAACTCTATCACATTGCATTGTCTCAAGTGCCTGTTCAGAAGACACCGCCAAATGGTGCACAGGTTTGCGCTCCCGTAAACGCCGATCAATCTGAATAGCCATAGTCATAGACTCATTCAGACCCGTAGGCGCAGGGAACCCCACCATAACATCTTTAATGGCCTCAGAAAGGCCATCTCTGAACTTTGCAGCCAGGGCGCACTCATTCCACTGAGTAAGCACTGACCATTTCCGAAATTTTTGACAATATATTTCTGCTTCATCTTGCCCCTGAGAGAGAGCTAATAAAGCTTTTTCAGCCTGAATCTCTTGGTTAGGTTCCTCATAGAGCAAACCCAATGCCAGAAAAAACGCATCCACATTAAGCAACGCAGGATCCCCTGGTGCCAATGCAAATGCCCAATTTTGAGGGTCACCCCGCAGGAAAGATATAATAATCTTAACCTGCTGAGCAGGGTCTCCAGAAGAGCGAGATTTGAAAGAAAGGAACAGCTTGCAATTGTTCCTAAAATTCAGAAAACTAGATCTATCTCCAGCAAAGAACTCTGGAATAGGAATTCTAGGTTCAGACATAGGAGCATGTACAACAAAATCTTGTATATTTTGAACCTTAGCAGCAAGATTATTCAAGCTGGAAGCTAAACTCTGGACGTCCATGATAAACAGCTAAGGTCAGAGCCATTCAAGGATTAAGAGGAGGAAAAAAAAAAAAAAAAAATCAGCCAGGCTGCAATTAGGGCTAGGCAGCAACCTCAGAGGAGAGAAAAAAAAAAAAAAAAAAACTTCCTCAGACTACTTTTCCTCCTACTTCAGCCCAAACATTTTGTGGCCGGCTATACTGTCATGATTCCAATGGCAGGGAATCACAAAAGGACAAGCACCAACGAGCTCTAGGGTGATGGAACCTGAGCTGACCGCGACCCTAAACCTGAACACACAAATAACAATAGCCGGGGAACGTGCCTACGTTGATCCTAGACGTCTCGCACCAGCCGAAGATCTAACTTCCCCTATTAGAAGAAACACAGACCTCTCTTGCCTCCAGAGAAATACCCCACAGAAATAGCAGCCCCCCACATATAATGACGGTGAAATGAGAGGAAGGCACATACACAGTATGAAATCAGATTCAGCAAAATGAGGCCCGCTAAAACTAGATAGCAGAGGATACAAAAGTAAACTGCGCGGTCAGCAAAAAACCCTTCAAAAAACCATCCTGTAATTACTTGAACTCATGTTCCAACTCATGGAACATGAGGAGCAATTACAGCCCGCTAGAGCAACCAGCAGCAAAGAAACAATTATATGCAAGCTGGACAAGACAAAAATAAATCAAAACGTGGAACAAGAAAATCAAAAACTTAGCTTGTCCTGAAGATTACTGAAGCCAGAAGCTGAGGTAACAAAACACTCTGATAACCTTGATAGCCGGCGGGGAAATGACAAGAAAGCCCGGTTAAATAGGAAACTCCCAAATCCTAATAGAACAGGTGGACACCAGAGACAGCAGAACACAAATCACCCAGTACCATCAGTAACCACCAGAGGGAGCCCAAAAACAGAACCCACAACAGGGACCAAGCAGACAGCCGTAAACGGCGCTGCAAGGCCCAAAAACACTCCTCTAGGTTATCCTATGTAGTGTTTTTCCACTATTTAGCTGGAGACGGGTGGAAAGACACTAATAGGAAATTTTTGGAAAAATTTTCAACAGACTGCACTATTTGAAAAAAAAGGACAAGTTATTCAACGGTATGAGGCAGTGACGCACCCTGAGCTGAATACAACCGGCTGTGGCTGCACACAGACTACAGGGCGAGCTGCGCTCACACGGAGACCGTGCAGACAGCCGTAAACGGCGCTGCAAGGCCCAAAAACACTCCTCTAGGTTATCCTATGTAGTGTTTTTCCACTATTTAGCTGGAGACGGGTGGAAAGACACTAATAGGAAATTTTTTGAAAAATTTACAGCAGGCTGCACTATTTGAAAAAAATGAAAAGTTTTTTCACGGTATGAGGCAGTGACGCACCCTGAGCTGAATACAACCAGCTGTGGCTGCACACAGACTACAGGGCGAGCTGCGCTCACACGGAGACCGTGCAGACAGCCGTAAACGGCGCTGCAAGGCCCAAAAAAAACCCTCTAGGCAATTTAGCTGGAGACGGGTGGAAAAACACTAATAGGAAATTTTAGAAAAAATGTGCAGCAGGCTGCACTATGAGCAAATAAGGACAATGGATAGAACTGTATGAGGCAGTGTGAACCCCCCCTGAGCTGAATACAACCGGGTATATGGCTGCACACAGACTACAGAGTGAGCTGCGCACACACACACACACACACACAGACCTTGCAGAACGCTGTTAAAACAGCGCTGCAAGGCAAGAGCAAGGTGAACACACAGCGTTTGCTAAATTAGCCTTGGAAAAGCAAAATAAAGCAATTAGCTATCTCAACTGGCCCTCAGTTAGAACACAGCGTCCTGTCCCTAACTGAAATCACAGCAGAGTGAGCGCAAAATGGCGGCAGCGTTTTTTATAGTGCAGAGTGACATCATTTCAGCAGCTAATCACAGCCTTGCCAGTACTTACATGCCCACCATGCTAAACAGGATGTGCCCACACTTCCATTCATTCCTCATTGGCTGCTGCGTGCAGTTTGAATTCTGGGAACTTCCGATTCCGGTATCCGATACGCGGGAAATATCGGAATTCGGTATCAGATACCCGATACTTGCGGTATCGGAATGCTCAACACTATTCCCTGCACTTCTCTCGTGATCACAAAGTGCAGGCCAAGGTCGGACCATCCCTGATGGTACCTCAGCATGGTTTCTATGCAGCTCTGCTACGGGAATGCTTCCCTCGGTCTGTTTTGCCTCAGACATAAGATCATTAATCTCTGAAGTATAAAGCCACTGAAAGAGAGTACTGCCCTTCTATTCTGCCTTCTACCTTTGCACCACGTCTTTACAGTTTGTACTCTTCGCCACTGTTTTAAGGGTTTCTGCCCAGACCATGAGTTGCCACATTTTGAGTTTTCAACTGTTCTAACCCGCTGATTATCTGTACTGTAGCTAGGGATGGCTGATCTGCTATTCCCTTCACGTTGCATGACTGCTGTCTTGTCCTGGGCCTATAGCCCATGTGGACGGTTTGGGCATTCCTAGTCCTCTGACTCTCTAAAGGAAATGTTCTCAGCTTACCAAACAGCAGCCCCTCCTATGTTAACTATTTACTGTTCTAAACACTAGGTGAGAGCCATGTACAATATGTTGTCCCCAATCTAGTGGCCAACACGTGCACTACACTTTCCCTAATACAAATGCATCACATAATACATATTTACACTATAATTATTAATTTTATTATTTATTTATATAGCACCATTAATTCCATGGTGCTGTACATGTGAAAAGGGGTTACATACAGGGTTATAGATATCGTTAACAGTAAACAAATATACAGTGACAGACTGGTACAGAGGGAAGAGGACCCTGTCCTTGCGGACTTACATTCTTCGGGATAATGGGGAAGAGACAGGAGGTCGGTGTGCTGCAGCACTGGTGGTGGTGAGGCGGCAGCTCGGGTGGTTGGTGAGGCGGCAGCTCGGGTGGTTGGTGGGGCGGCAGCTCTGGCGGTGGCGACGCGGCAGCTCGGGTGGTTGGTGAAGTGGCGGCAGCTCAGGTGGTTGGTGAGGCGGCAGCTCGGGTGGCTGGTGAGGTGGCAGCTCAGGTAGCTGGTGAGGCGGCAGAATGGTTATTGCAGGCTGTAGGCTTTCCTGAAGAGATGGGTTTTCAGGTTCCGTCTGAAGGATTCGAGGGTGGTGGATAATCGGACGTGTTGAGGCGTGGAATTCCAGAGGATGGGGGATATTTGGGAGAAATCTTGGAGGCGGTTGTGTGAGGAACGAATAAGTGTGGAGGAGAGTAGGGGGTCTTAGGAGGATCAAAGATTACGTGAGGGAAGATAGTGGGAGATTAGTTAAGAGATATAGGGAGGGGACAGGCTGTGGATGGCTTTGTAGATCAGTGTTAGTAGTTTGAACTGAATTCGTTGGGGAAGTGGGAGCCAGTGGAGGGATTTGCAGAGGGGTGAAGAAAAGGAGTAGCGAGGAGAGAGGTGGATTAGACGAGCAGCAGAGTTGAGGACAGACTGGAGTGGTGCAAGGGAGTTAGCGGGGAGGCTACAGAGGAGGGTGTTGCAGTAATCGAGACGGGAGATGATGAGGGGATGCACAAGAGTTTTAGTAGATTTTGGGCTGATTAAGGGACGGATTCTGGCAATATTTTTGAGTTGGAGGTGACAGGAGGTTGATGAAGGAGGAAATTGTCTGACAGACAATCCGGGATTCTGGACAGAAGAGAGGCGACATCTGAGCCAGAGAGGTAGATCTGAGTGTCGTCTGCATATAGGTGGTACTGGAAGCCGTGGGACTTTATGAGTTGTCCTGGGCGAAGGGTATAGATGGAAAAAAGTAGAGGCCCTAGGACAGAGCCTTGAGGGACTCCAACAGAGAGGGGGCGGGGTGAAGGAGGTAGTGTGGGAGTGGGAAACGCTAACTGTGCGGTCGGAAAGGTATAAGGCAATCCAGGACAGGGCAAGGCCTTTGATGCCAAGGGAAGAAATAATCTGTAGCAGCAGGCAGTGGTCGACTGTGTCGAAAGCAGAGGACAGGTCAAGAAGGAGGAGGATGGAGAACTATCTGTTTGCTTTGGCTGTAAGTCATTAGTAATTTTGGTCAGAGCAGTTTTGGTGGAGTGGTGGGGGCAAAAGCCAGATTGGAGGTGGTCAAGGAGAGAGTTAGATGAGAGGTGGGAGGAAAGTTGACCATGGACATGCTGCTCAATGAATTTAGAAGAAACAGAAGCAGTGATATGGGGCGATAGCTCGGCATAGCAGTTGGGTCAATGTTAGCTTTTTTGAGGATGGGTGTGATGGTGGCATGTTTGAAGGCAGAGGGGAAAGTACCAGAAGATAGCAATTGTTGAAGAGATGGGTTGGGGCTGGACTGAGCGTGTTAGTGAGGTTGGGGAGCAGGTGGGAAGGGATGGGGTCAAGTGCACAGGTGGTGAGGTGTAATTTGGAAAGGAGGCGAGTAAGTTCTCCTTCAGTGATGTTGGAGAGGGAAGTTATTGGGGAAGGGCAGAGGTCTGGTATATGGAGTGGTTGGGGTGGTGGAACAGTATGCGGTAATACACTAAGAGTGTAGCAGTTCCATGGTAAGTAGGCGGTAATACATGTACCCATGTAGCAATACCAATATATATAATAACATATATACACCAGATAGTATCAGGACATGTTAAGGAGGAAAAGCAAAGAGGACATAATCCTTCATCCCCTTACACTAGAATCTGGGGATCATTACTATACATATAGGGTGTCTATTTGACATCAGAATGAAATAGTTAGTTCTAGTGAGTGATCTGAAAGGGAACTAGCCCACAGTTTGAGTATTTTATGATACTAGGCTAAGCTTTCACAGAAATATGACATCACAATTAGTAATCAGCAAGGAATTTTAGGGATCATGCCAATAAGAGACATGCTGAACATTTCCAATATGTGCTGAAGGGACAGGTCATGGAAGCTGGATGCAAGAGCCTAAGGGAGGCTCCCCCAACAAAACTGGATGTTGTAGGGCAGTGATTCCCAACCAGTTTTACCATGAGAGCCACATTCAGCTCAGAAATGATCACGAGCAACATTCAGAGCGCCATTTCCCACAGTAGTGACACCCAGTAACTCCACAAAAAAAACAAAAGATAGTCAGCTCACCTGAATATCGGCTATTCCACACCTGTTCCTGCACGGACAAGTTGAGCACTCAGTCCACAGAAAAATCGATGATGTAGTAAAATCAGTACATTTATTTGTTCAATTCTAAAAAAAGGGTTGTATCCAATGGTACACCACTTGTAAATAAGTTATAATTTCTTACAGCATTATGCACACATGGCAGCGTTCTTCCGACGCGTTTCGACTAGCGTCTTAATCATGGTGCATGATAAATTTACTGATTTTACTACATTCCTGCTGGATTCATCGATTTTTCTGTACACCCATTAACTGGTATAAAGATGGTCAAAGCTTCTCCACTGTGTTCGGGGGCCCCGCTTATAGGCAGGATACTTACATCTGATGAGAGCAGTGACCACTTTAACCCGATAAAGTATTCTTACATCAGGCATACTTATCACACTATTGCATTCAGCTTCAAGCACCTAACTGGCAGTATCATTCTATCTCCAGCTTTCCATATTTATTCCTTTCACCCAGTATATGAATATCCAGATCTGCTCTTCTGTGCAGGGCTACTGAGAAAAGTCACCATCTGGAGGGCTGTTTTTCATAGCGGTTTGCTAGATCTGGTGGTAATACACCAAGCTGACAATCATGACCTCACATCATGGGACTGCGATTCGCAGGTTGGGGACCCCTGTTGTAGAGAAAAAACTTTTGTGGCGGTGGAGCCAGAAGAATATATGTCAGTAATTTACTCTACAAAGTTCCATTATGTTGTCACCCTGTTTTCTCCAACACTAATCTTTTCATTGTCTACAGGTTGCAACAGTGACATCACGTCAGCAGCGCCATGGTCAATCATTGGACTTAGCAGCAAATGCCAACTACTGCTTACATAATGTCACTGGTGCAGTCTGTACACAATCGCAGGAGAAGCGGCAGAGCGAAGTGTGAGTAGTTTCTAAATTTATGGCCACAACAAATTTGTTGAAATGAATTGATTTAGGGAAAATCCTGTAACATAGGGTTAATGATACAGTGAAAAATCGAATAATTGGACTGGTGACGACAGGAAATTAGAACAAGATGAAATCGAATCCAAAAACTATTGGACTCTAGCCTATATGTGAAAGCTGAGATAAATAAAAGCAGACACATAGTAAGCTTTCATGTTTTGTTTTGCATTGAATCACAAACAGATTATATTTTGGAGCATCTAACCAGTTTAGGACCAGGCCAAATAATCACATTCCTGACTAGGCACATTTTCTGGGGGGGTTTGTTTTTTGTATGTATGTTCTCTTAACGACTCTAAAAAAAAGTCATGTTTGACTATTCAAAAAATGTTTTTATCTTTTTTTTTTTTACAGTACATAGGGCTTAATTTCTCTGTCATTTTTATATTTATTTTTTTGCTGATATTGTGGGAAAATGTAAAGAAAATTGGTAAATGTGTTTATTTATTTTATTTTACATTTTTACAACAGCAAAGAACCGATGAAAAACATTTTAAATTGTGTTCTTTCCATAGATATTTTTATATATTCAAATAAATAAGGCAGCACTCTGTAATGCCATAGCTTGCAAACATGAAATATGAAAATTGAATTGCATTACTGCACTAGAAATATGAAAAATTGAAAAAGCTTAGCGCATAAATTGGCCAATTCATATGTACCTGGAAGCCACGTTATGGCGTTTCTCTTCCAGGTCCTAACAATGCCAATCCTTTCTTAGAATAAAGTTTTCATCTGTACGGGAACTTGTGAATGCTATTACTGCAATTCAATTTTCATATTTCTAGTGCGGTACTGCAATTCAATTTTCATATTTCATGTTTACAAGCTATGGCGCTACAGAGTGCTGCATTATTTATTTGATCGTATATGAGTTGGTGACTCTAGGTAAGCACCTGTTCACACCTAGTCTGTGTTTGGATGTGACGGACAGTTTTTTGAAATTTGTATTCATAAGCCTTCTGACTGAGCACTCTGCCTTTTAGCCTCAGGCGTTTTTAGTTACACCAGGACCCTACCCCTCCACAGAAATATAGATTTTAGTCTGACAGAGGATTCACAAGTTTCTGCAGCGCCCCAGAGTCCTGGTCGTTGCTGTAATGTCGCTCTGCCACTAAGGGGAGTGATGTTATGTCTGATTGCACTAAAGGAGTTCACCTGACCAGGTGTCACAAGCACAGATTACACTTCACACTCCGGCCACCAGGGGGAGCAAAAGGCACTATGTATTAGGCCACTCCTCACACTGGTAAAACTGGGGGTCGGATAGGAAGTTAGAACAGAACGCAGCCTGGGAGAGATCCAGGGAGGACCTGTCAGGGGTGGGTTCCTGACAAGGTCCTAGCAGAAAGGATAGAGAGTGGCGGTATCCCAAGGAAGGACACGAAGAGAAGGATATTGTGGAAAAGTGAGAAACGAGATCAAAGCACAAAGGAGAGCCAGTAAGAGTCGTGCCCCGAGAACGGCAACATCCTACTGAGGCGCGTAGCCGGTGACCGGAACACCGAGGGAGTAACTGACTTCAAGCATTACTTCAAATACCGCAGGACAGTTGATTATAGGTTGGCTGTCTACCATACATCACCTAAGAAGACATAGGGGGCAAGCGTGGAGAGGGGCGTCTCTAGGGTCCCAGAATAGCTCCGAGCCTTCCCGTCAAACGGGTGCGTCCTATCCAGATAAACTTGGGGGACAGAGAGAGAGAGAGAGAAAGAAAGAACGAATGCTCAGCAGGGAAGAACTACAACAAACAGGCGCTAGTGGTAGGCATTGATTTCCACCTGCAAAGGGAACTCTGGATGTGCCTTCGGACCGGCCGGTCTCAGACAGCCCTGTTAACAGTGCTCTGGATTGAGGATCCCGAAGTCTTCAGTAAAAGGTAAAGAGACTGCAACCCTGTGTCCTCGTTATTAACTGCGCCTCACATCATCGCCACCTACACTACTGGGAAGCCCTGGGGATATGCTTCACCTGTGGGAAGGTATACCATCTAGCGGCCATTCCATCACCCCAGCGGACCCCTAAGCAGCGTCGGTCACCCTGACCGAACACCACAGGTGGTGCCACGAACCCTTGACAAACTACCATCACCCCTTTTATTGGGCGCCCCTTAGCAGGGTCACGGACCGGGTCCAGGTACCGTGACATCCCCAGCACCGAGACAGAGGACCGATACCGAGTAACCTGTGGCCCTGTGTCTGGGGGCGCTCCATTTCCATACAGATGAAGACTGTATTCTAATAGAGGATTTTCATTGTTAGGACTTGGAAAAGAGAAACACCTTAACGTGGCTTCCAGGTACACATGAATTGGCCAATTTATGCGCTAAGCTTTCTCAATTTTTCATATTTCGAGTGTGGTACTGCAATTCAATTTTCATATTTCATGTTTGCAAGCTGCCTTATTTATTTGATTGTATATGAGTTGGTGACTTTAGGTAAGCACCTGTTCACACCTAGTCTATGTTTGTATAAATCATGTTTATTATAGCGAATAAACAATACATAAACAAAATAGAATAAATGCATAATCGGTCCAATTAGTAAGATCATACCTGTATCTCTAACATAAGGTAACTAACATATAATTTTCAGGACCTTTATTGATCAAAACCAAGATTATCTTTCCTTCTATTTGACAGCATTAGCTATTATTACTACAATAGTCAATAAGAGAATCAATTATAACTCCAACAACTAAGTTACATATATTAACATAAAGCAGAATATGAAAAGTAAACATTTTAAAGAAAAAGGGAAGGAATGGATGAAGAGAAGAGGAAGAAAGAAGAAAAAAGGAGAAAAATGAAGAAAAGAAAGTTATTGTGTGAAGTTGTGAATGAGGGAGCTGGATTCTTCCAATACATTGTACGGGTGAATTTTATCTTCTGGAGGCTTGCGTCTCTGCAAGATAAATAGATATGCTGCGGTATGGAGAGCCGTGGGCATATCTGGATGCATGGTGGGCATGGGATTTCTTGAAATCCCATCCACTATGCTGCAATATCTGGACGCTGCGGGTTGGACGCTGCACAAGTATGCAGCATCCAACCCGCAGTGTTTATTGATCATGTGCACATACCCTAAAAGATCCTTTTGGAGGTGATGGTACAGTCAGAAAAGACCTCCCAGGGATCATGAAAAATGGGAAGACAAAAGAGGAAAAACAGAGGTTTGATGTTTGGGGATCCCTCCTCAGGGTGAAAAAAGTTATCCCAGTAACACCATTCCCTCCGTAGGGGGAAGACTATTCCTCTTCCTCCCTGTCTGGGCAAATATTTTGTCCAAAGGTTGGATTCTAAGTATAATGGAATCAGGTCTAAGGTTGATATTTTGAGCTGTTCCTTTACGAACATTCGCAGTAACATCCCCCCGGAAATCCTGGGAACAGGGCCGCCATCAGGGCATTACTGCCTTTACTGCGCTCTCTTCCGCTCACCGGGCCACAGCGGCAGGTTTCTGCAAGTTCGCATCTCACTAAAACTGTCGAACTCGTATCCTGTCAGACAATCGAACAATGGTGGCTTACATCAGCCAACCGGGGGAACAAGATCTCGCTCCCTAAGCAACTGAGGAAATTTTCCAGATGGCAGAAAAGCATCTCTTGTCATTGACAGTGTTGCACATAAAAAGGAAAGAGAACTACAGGCTAGACTTCTTAAGCCGCAATCAACTAAAACAGTGGGAATGGTTCCTGAATCCGACAATCTTTCAGCAAATAATAAGCTTATGGAGCCTTCCAAGTATAGACTTGTTCGCAAACAAAAAATTCTGCTTGCTAAATCACAGGGAAGAACCTCATACAGTAGATGCCTTCCAGATTGCATGGAACATTGATTTAGCCTATGCCTTTACTCCACTAATGATGACCCCTGCAGCATTAAGATCAGAGAGAACCAAGTAAAGATCATCCTAATAGCCCCATTTTGGCCCAAAAGACCATGGTTTTCATGGATGAGGCTGATGTCTATCTCCGATCAATGGATCTAACCAGAGATCCCAGATATACATATCCAAGTCCAACTTGGCATCCACAAGCAACGGGCCTTCACTTGACAGCTTGGAATTTGGTCACTGTTAATCTAGGAAGGTTTTTCATCAAGTTTAGTATCTACTTTAATTAAGAACAGGTAGGACCTGGAAAAAGTTTCTGTCTAGTTCAGGGGTAAGTCTGAGTGAGGAAATTCCTATTAAGTCTATACTACAGTTTCTCCATAAAGCATTAGAACTGGGTCTATTCACTGGGACTCTGTGACCCGGCTGACAATAGATGGATAACTAGATTTGTTAAAGAACATACTAGGTCTTGCGCTATCCCTAGTCCAAAGATTCTTCCTTGGGATCTAAACTTGATGCTGGATGCATTAACCAACTCCCACTTTTAAACGTTAGAGTTTTTTTCTGTTAAAAATCTTAACCTAAAGACAGGAAAGAAATATATCTTGGTACCGTGTTCGCCAGTAGATAGAAAAATATTTAGAATTGAGAGTCCTCAGTGGTTGATACCTTAATGGCTAACTGAAAAGATGGTAACAAATTGCAAGCTTTCGAGACTACACAGGTCTCTTCATCAGGCAGATGACTAAAACAAATTCTTAAGAATCACATATTTATGCACAACATAGCATAGCAACATAGCTGCGTTACTTCTAATGTGGTGTACCTAATTATTTGTACTAAATGTCCACTAGGGGTCTGTATGTGGGGGAGACAGGGCAAAAGCTTAGAACAAGAATGAATTCTCACCGCCACACAATAAGAGAAAAAAGAATGGATCTACCTGTGGCAATACATTTTTGTCTCCCAAATCATAACATTATGGACATGAAATTACTTGTGTTAAAAGGTAGCTTCAAATCTCAGAGAGACAGAAGAGTCTGCGAATATAAACTGATGACGACCTTTGACACTCTCACTGCAGGAATGAATGTGTTGCACGGATTTATGTCTTTTTACATCAACGAAGGAACTTGCCCCTCAGACTATGAGCTATGACTTCAGTCCGAAGAGTTTGTGATATCCAGGTATTGTCAGTTAATCCCCCCTTTACATAAATTTTGGAAGATAAGGTTATTCTAAGACCAGATCCAGCCTACCTTCCAAAAGTAGCCATGAAATTTCATAGTAGTCAGGAGACTAATCTTCTTTCCTTTTATACTAATCATAGAAATGCAAAGAAGAAAAAAATTCCACACACTGGATGTTAGGAGGGCTTTAATAAATTACATGTCAGCAGCAAAACCATGGCGAAAGAGCCAGTCATTGATTTCCTTCCAGGGCTAGGAAAGACCTAAAAGTCTCAAGGGGTACCTTAGCTAGATGGATCAAGGAAGCCATTAGGTTAGCCTACTCCTCTGGGGGCAGATAAGTCCCAGAGAGCATTAAAGCTCATTCTACTCTAGATGTTGCGGGCAGAAAAGGCAGAGTTGTCTATTGACCAGATATGTAATTATTTAATGCACTTGCTTTTTTACTTATTTATTTTCATTTGGGTATATGCTCATATTGTTTTTTCTTTGATTTTGCTTGTTTCCATGGTCAGTGTGAACATGCTCTTACATCATGCATGTTTTCAAGTCATACTCCGGCTCAGTCTTCGTTTTTCTTCAGATATGTAAGGTGGCAACTTGGTCCTCTCTTTCAAACTCTTATAAGCATATAGTGGGTACGGAAAGTATTCAGACCCCTTTATATTTTTCACGCTTTGTTTAATTGCAGCCATTTGGTAAATTCATACGGTTCATTTTTTTCTCATTAATGTATACTCTGCACCCCATCTTGACTGAAAAAAAAACAAAAATGTAGAAATTTTTGTAAATTTATTAAAAAAGAAAAACTGAAATATCACATGGTCATAAGTATTCAGACCCTCTTCTCAGTATTGAGTAGAAGCACCCTTTTCAGCTAGTACAGCCATGAGTCTTCTTGGGAATGATGCAACAAGTTTTTCACACCTGGATTTGGGGATCCTCTGCCATTCTTACTTGCAGATTCTCTCCAGTTCCATTAGGCTGGATGGTGAACATTGGTGGACAGCCATTTTCAGGTCTTTCCAGAGATGCTCAATTGGGTGTAGGTCAGGGCTCTGGCTGGGCCAGTCAAGAATGGTCACAGAGTTGTTCTGAAGCCACTCCTTTGTTATTTTAGCTGTGTGCTTAGGGTCATTGTCTTGTTGGAAGGTGAACCTTCGGCCAAGTCTGAGGTCCAGAGCACTCTGGAAGAGGTTTTCATCCAGGATATCTCTGTACTTGGCCACATTCATGTTTGCTTCAATGACAACAAGTCGCCCTGCCCCTGCAGCTGAAAAACACCCCCATGCCATGATACTGCCACCACCATGTTTCACTGTTGGGATTGTATTGGGCAGGTGATGAGCAGTGCTTGGTTTTCTCCACACATACTGCTGAGAATTATCACCAAAAAGGGCTATCTTCATCTCCTCAGACCAGAGAATCTTATTTCTCATAGTTTGGAAGTCCTTCATGTTTTTTTTAGCAAACTCTATGTGGGCTTTCATATGTCTTGCACTGGGGAGAGGCTTCTGTCAGGCCACTCTGCCATAAAGGCCCGACTGGTGGAGGGCTGCAGTGATAGTTGACTTTGTGGAACTTTCTCCCAGCTCCCTACTGCATATCTGGAGCTCAGCCACAGTGATCTTGGGGTTCTTCTTTATGTCTCTCACCAAGGCTCTTCCCCCACAATTGTTCAGTTTGGTTGGACAGCCAGGTCTAGCAAGACTTCTGGTGATCCCAAACTTCTTCCATTTAAGGATTATGGAGGCCACTGTGCTCTTAGGAACCTTCAGTGCTGCAGAAATTATTTTGTAACATTGGCCAGATCTGTGCCATGCCACAATTCTGTCTCTGAGCTCCTTGGCCAGTTCCTTTGACCTCATGATTCTCATTTGGTTTGACATGCACTGAGAGCTGTGAGGTAATATATAGACAGGTGTGTGCTTTTCCAAACCAAGTTCTATCAGTTTAATTATCACAGCTGGATTCCAATAAAGGAGTAGAACAATCTCAAGGAGAAACACAAGGAAATGGACAGCATGTGACTTAAATATGAGTGTTTGAGCAAAAGGTCTGAATTAGGGTTGAGCGACTTTTAGTTTTTTAGGGTCGAGTCGGGTTTCGCGAAACCCGACTATCTCAAAAGTCGAGTCGAGTAGGGTTGAGCGAAACGGGTCGGTCATTTTCAGAAGTCGCCGACTTTTGGCAAAGTCGGGTTTCATGAAACCCGACCCGATCCCTGTGTGGGGTCGGCCATGCGGTACTCGACTTTCGCGCCAAAGTCGCATTTCAATGACGCGAAAAGCGCCATTTCTCAGCCAATGAAGGTGGATGCAGAGTGTGGGCAGCGTGATGACATAGGTCTCAGTCCCCATCATCTTAGAGAAGGGCATTGCAGTGATTGGCTTGCTTTCTGCGGCATCACTGGGGCTATAAAGGGGCGTTCCCGCCAACCGCCATCTTAGGCTACGTTCACACTAGCGTTCGGCTAGTGTGTGTCGCGCTAGCGTCGGGCGACGCAGCGGCGACGCACGCGTCATGCGCCCCTATGTTTAACATGGGGGACGCATGCGTTTTTGCTTGTTGCGTTTTCCGACACGTGCGTCTTTTTTGACGCTAGCATCGGACCAAGAAAACGCAACAAGTTGCATTTTTCTTGCGTCCGATTTTCGTCAAAAAACGACGCACGCATCGAAAAACGCAGCGTTTTTCGGTGCGTTGTGCGTCGCGTCGCCGACGCAGCGGCGCACAACGCTAGTGTGAACGTAGCCTTACTGCTGCTGATCTGAGCATAGGGAGAGGTTGCTGCCGCTTCGTCAGAAGCAGGGATAGCGTTAGGCAGGGTACATTAACCCCCAAACTGCTTGTGCTGTAGCAATTTCCACTGTCCAACACCACCTTTTCTTAGCAGGGACAGTGGAGGCTACTTTTTTTTTTCTTCAGCGCTGTAGCTCATTGGGCTGCCCTAGAAGGCTCCCTGATAGCTGCATTGCTGTTTGTACACCGCTGTGCAAACCAACTGCTTTTTTCAAAGCACAAATCCTGTTGCTCCTTCCTTTCTGCACAGCTTTCTTGTTTGTTTGTTCACACTTTTGACTTTTTTGTGCAGCAGTCCACTCCTTGTTATTGCTGCCTGCCATACATTGCTGAGATTACTGCAGGGAGATAGTAATTGTAGGACAGTCCCTTTTTTTTTTTGTTTTGTTTCGTTATATCTCTTCAAGCTACTTTCTGCCACAGAAAATATTCTCTAATACAGTGGCCCAGATTTATTCACTAGTCTCCCTGAAGAAAAAAAAAAAAAAAGGGTGCAGATCAAAATTGGCAAATCTGTATCAGTGGCAGTCCTGTGTGTGGCATCTGTGTCTCATTTTCTGGCACAGAAAACATACAGTCTAACAGTGGGCCTGATTTCTTGCCAATTCTCCCATAAATAAAAAAAAATAGTGGGAGATTAAGATTGGCATTTCTGCTTCAGTGCCACTCCTGTGTGTGCCACCTGTCTCAAATGTTATGCCACATTAAACCTAGTGTGTAATACTGGGCCAGATATCTTTTCAATTCTCCCTGAAAAAATAAAAATAGTGGGAGATTAAGATTGGCATTTCTGCTTCAGTGCCACTCCTGTGTGTGCCACCTGTCTCAAATTTTGAGCCACATTAAACCTAGTGTGTAATACTGGGCCAGATTTCTTTTCAATTCTCCCTGAAAAAATAAAAATAGTGGGAGATTAAGATTGGCAATTCTGCCTCATTGCCAGTGCTGTGTGTGCCACCTGTCTCAAATTTTGTGCCACATTAAACCTAGTGTGTAATACTGGGCCAGATTTCTCTTCAATTCTCCCTGAAAAAAAAAATAGTGGGAGATTAAGATTGGCATTTCTGCCTCATTGCCAGTGCTGTGTGTGCCACCTGTCTCAAATTTTGTGCCACATTAAACCTAGTGTGTAATACTGAGCCAGATTTCTTTTCAATTCTCCCAGAAAAAAAAATAGTGGGATATTAAGATTGGCATTTCTGCTTCAGTGCCACTCCTGTGTGTGCCACCTGTCTCAAATGTTGTGCCACATTAAACCCAGTGTGTAATACTGGGCCAGATTTCTTTTCAATTCTCCCTGAAAAAAAAAAGTAGTGGGAGATTAAGATTGGCATTTCTGCTTCAGTGCCACTCCTGTGTGCCACCTGTCTCAAATTGTGTGCCACATTAAACCTAGTGTGTAATACTGGGCCAGATTTCTTTTAAATTCTCCCTGAAAAAAAAAATTGTGGGAGATTGAGATTGGCATTTCTGCTTCAGTGCCATTCTTGTGTGTGCCACCTGTCTCAAATTTTGTGCCACATTAAACCTAGTGTGTAATACTGAGCCAGATTTCTTTTCAATTCTCCCTGAAAAAAAAATAGTGGGATATTAAGATTGGCATTTCTGCTTCAGTGCCACTCCTTTGTGTGCCACCTGTCTCAAATTTTGTGCCACATTAAACCTAGTGTGTAATACTGGGCCAGATTTCTTTTCAATTCTCCCTGAAAAAAATAATAAAAGTGGGAGATTAAGATTGGCAATTCTGCCTCATTGCCAGTGCTGTGTGTGGCATCTGTCTCTAATTTTGTGCAACAGAACATATAGTGTATAAGAGTGGACCACATTTCTTCAATATTCTCCCAGAAAAAATAAAAAAAGGGAGATTTTAATTGTTAGTGTCTGCATCAGCGTCAGTCCTGTTAGTGGCATATCTGTCTGCCACTGAAGCTGTGTACTGTTATACATTGGGCCTGATTTTCCCTGCAGTCTCACCAACCTATAAAGGGATATGTAAATCCAACAGAAGTTTGAGTTCACCTTGTAACTGGTTTTACAGTAACAAATACCGTTAGTTTGGTTACGTTTTTCAAACAATGAGGAAGTCTGGTGGAAGAGGTCGTGGCCGTGGGCGATCATTGCCAGCTGGTAATGATGGTAGTGGTGGTGGAGCATCAGGTGGTCATGGGAAAAGCAATATATCAACTAAGTCTCGAGTTGTTGAGCCAGGTTCGTCGTCTAGCTACACAAGGCCTCGAACGCTCCCTTTTCTGGGAGTAGGAAAACCGCTTTTAAAGCCGGAGCAGCAAGAACAAGTTTTGGCTTTCCTTGCTGACTCAGCCTCTAGCTCTTTCGCCTCCTCTTCTGAAACTGCTAAATGTAAAAGCAGCGCGTCGTTAGTGGATGTTCACGGTCAGGGACAAGTCGCTTCCTTGTCTTCTTCACCAAGAACAACAGAGAAGGATGCGTCAGGCGACACAACGGGTTACTCCATGGAGCTCTTTACACATACCGTTCCTGGGTTAGAAAGTGAAACAGTTAACAGGCCATGCCCATTACAAGTTGAATCGGACATGGAGTGCACAGATGCACAGCCACAGCCAGATTACTATGCTGTTCCTTTGACTCAGACCAGAACATTGCCCTCGCAGTGTACTGATCCAGAATCAGACCCTGATGAGACTATGGTGCCCCGTCACGAACGCTATACCAACGGCTTACACGGTGACACAGACGAAGTTGCACACGAGATAGAAGAGGAGGTCATAGATGACCCAGTTGTTGACCCCGATTGGGAGCCATTGGGGGAACAGGGTGCAGGCGGCAGTAGCTCTGAAGCGGAGGAGGAGAAGCCACAGAAGGCATCAACATCGCGACAGGTTCCATCTGCCAGGCCCGTATCTGGCCAAAAACGCGTGGCAAAACCAAAACCAGTTGTAGGACAGCGTGGACATCCATTTAAAGAAGCTCAGTCTGCAATGCCTGAAAATGTATCCGATAGTAGAAAGAGTGCAGTCTGGCATTTTTTTAAACAACATCCAAATGATCAGCGCAAAGTCATCTGTCAAAATTGTTCAACTACCTTAAGCAGAGGTCAGAATCTTAAAAGACTAAATACAAGTTGCATGCGTAGACATTTAACCACCATGCATTTGCAAGCCTGGACTCACTACCAAACGTCCCTTAAGGTTGTAGCACCCTCGGCCAATGAAGCTAGTCAGCAACGCTACATCCCTTCCCTCACTGTAAGCCCACCATTTCCCGCACCACCTGCATTAAATGTGCAGATTTCATCGCCAGGCCAAAGCAGTCAGGGAATCACCCGTTTCGTAGTAGGAAACACTGCATGTAGGGCACCAGCAAGAATACCATCTCCAACCCTCTCTCAGTCTGCAATGTCCACCGGCACCCCCGCTAGTTCCACGATCTGCAGCTCTCCAGTCCAGCTCACCCTACATGAGACTCTCGTTAGGAAAAGGAAGTACTCATCCTTGCATCCGCATACACAGGGTTTGAATGCCCACATTGCTAGACTCATTAGAGATGATGCCCTACCGGTTAGTTGAAAGCGAAGCTTTCAAAGCCCTGATGGACTACGCTGAACCACGCTACGAGCTACTCAGTCGACACTTCTTTTTGAGAAAAGCCATCCCAGCCCTCCACCAGCATGTAAAAGACCGCATCATCCATGCACTCAGGCAATCTATGAGTACAAGGGTGCACCTGACAACAGATGCATGGACCAGTAGGCATGGCCAGGGACGTTACGTGTCCATCACGGCACACTGGGTTAATGTAGTGGATGCATGGTCCACAGGGGACAGCAATATTGGGACAGTTCTGCCTAGCCCACGGTCTAGGAAACAGTTGGCTGTAGGCGTTCGCCCCCCCTCCTCCTCCTCCTCGTCCTCCTGCAGAAGCGAGAGCTCATCCACAGACCGCAGTCGCACGAGCACTCCATCCGCAGCTGCCACTGTTGCACACGAGGTGTCCCATTATGGGACAGCTAGTGGCAAGCGTCAGCAGGCTGTATTGGCAATGAAGTGTTTGGGCGACAACAGACACACCGCGGAAGTTCTGTCCGAGTTCTTGCAGAAAGAAACTCAGTCATGGCTGGGCACTGTACATCTTGAGGCAGGCAAGGTTAGTGAGTGATAACGGAAGGAATTTTATGGCTGCCATAGCCCTTTCACAACTGAAACACATTCCTTGTCTGGCTCACACCTTAAACCTGGTGGTGCAGTGCTTCCTGAAAAGTTATCCGGGGTTACCCGACCTGCTCCTCCAAGTGCGCTGACTTTGCTCGCATATCCGCCGTTCGCCCGTGCACTCCAGCCGTATGCAGAAACATCAGCGGTCTTTGAACCTTCCCCAGCATCGCCTAATCATCGACGTTGCAACAAGGTGGAACTCCACACTGCACATGCTTCAGAGACTGTGCGAAGAGAGGCGTGCTGTTATGTATTTGTGGGAGGATACACATACACGGGCAGACAGTTGGATGGCAGACATGGAGTTGTCAGGTGTGCAGTGGTCGAAGGTACAAGACCTGTGTCAAGTCCTTCAGTGTTTTGAGGAATGCACACGGCTGGTTAGTGCAGACTACGCCATAATAAGCATGAGCATCCCCCTAATGCCTCTGCTGATGCAAAGTTTGACGCACATAAAGGAGCAGGCATCTGCAGCCGAGGAAGAGGGAAGCCTTGATGACAGTCAGCCATTGTCTGGTCAGGGCAGTCTACAGGACGAGGTAGCGGGCGAAGATGAGGAGGACGAGGGGGATGATGGGGATGAGTATTTTTTGAATGAGGAAGCTTCTCCGGGGCCAATAGCAACTGGTGGCGTTGCAAGGCCGGGTTCAGGTTTTTTGAGGGAGACAAGTGACATAGATTTGCCTGAAACTGCCCCTCAACCCAGCACAACCGCAGATTTGACAACTGGAACTTTGGTCCACATGGCGGATTATGCCTTACGTATCCTCAAAAGGGACCCACGCATTATTAAAATGATGACCGATGATGATTACTGGTTGGCCTGCCTCCTTGATCCTCGCTATAAAGGCAAATTGCAAAATATCATGCCACATGAGAACCTCGAACAAATATTAGCAACCAAACAAGCAACTCTTGTAGACCGTTTGATTCAGGCATTCCCAGCACACAGCGCCGGTGATGGTTCTCACACGAGCTGCAGGGGGCAACAGGGCAGAGGTGTTAGAGTTGCACAAATCAGAAGTGGCGTTGGACAGAGGGGTTTTCTGACCAGGTTGTGGAGTGATTTCGCAATGACCGCAGACAGGACAGCTACTGCAGCATCAATTCAAAGCGACAGCACGGTGGCGCAGTGGCTAGCACAGCAGCCTTGCAGCGCTGGGGTCCTGGGTTCTAATCCCACCCAGGACAACATCTGCAAAGAGTTTGTATGTTCTCTCCGTGTTTGCGTGGGTTTCCTCCGGGCACTCTGGTTTCCTCCCACATTCCAAAGACATACTGATAGGGAATCTAGATTGTGAGCCCCATCTGGGACAGTGATGATAGTGCAAAATGTAAAGCGCTGCGGAATATGTTAGCGCTATATAAAGATTATTATTATTATTATTATTACTAACTATTTTTCATCCCTTATCGATGTTCTCCCTCAACCGTCATTCCCATTTGATTACTGGTCATCCAAAATAGACACCTGGCCTGAATTGGCAGAATATGTATTGCAGGAGCTTGCTTGCCCAGCAGCTAGTGTGCTATCAGAATGAGTATTCAGTGCTGCTGGTTCAATATTGACCGAAAAAAGGACTCGTCTGGCTACCCAAAATGTTGATGATCTAACCTTCATTAAAATGAACCACTCATGGATTTTGAATTATTTTGCCCCACCTTTCCCGGCTGACACCTAGCTTTCCTATAAAAAGGTCTTGCTTGTGGACTGGTCTTACTGACTGTTCAATCTCTTAATTTGCAGCAGCTGTTTGTCCAGCATACGACATGTTTACAGCTCCCTAAATGGGCTAACTCCCCCCACGGGGCCGTGGTCTCGCCACTTGGCGCAAGCACCCGTGAGAGTGCCGTTTGTCTGAAGAGGTGGGTGTGCCCGCTTTTGGTCAACGGCACAGCCACTGGGTCCCTCATAGTACAATAAAGTGTTTCTGGCGATGGTGGCGTTCACCCAACGTCAGACACACCGTTGTAACATGAGGGGCCCTGGGCCTGTACCGCCGGCCACAAGAGAGTTCCCCCCCCCAGCTCAAACAGTGCTCTACCACTTGCAAAATTATCTCTCACAGCTCCAACAATGTTTAGTCTATGCGCTGACATCCTCCAATGTCTGCACACAATACTGGTATGATGCAGAAAAAGGTACAGTATATGCCAGGTTTATTCAAACAAAGAAACAAAAAAGTTGCCACAGATTTTTGTAGACGGAAATATACATGCAGACAGAAACCCAACGTTTCGACCCTCCTGGGTCTTATTCATGGGGTTACTGGGGAGACAAGGAGACAACATAAGTGGCTGTTTGTCATATAGCATAATAATCATGAAAGAAAAACCACAATAACCAAGAAATTAATAAGCAATACCTAAAAAAAGTGAAACATACCAACAAACATGCAAAGGAAATATATACAATGATACATAAAACTAATTAAAAGCCGCCAATAATGGTGGAGGGCTGGCGGTAAGGAGCAACGTCAGCTACTATGATTACATTAGGTAAGCAATGGCAAGGAGAACACAAGTAGTTTACCTCTGATCCTTTGATACAAATAGACAAGAGTGGAAATAGTAGAAGGTAGGCGACCAATTCCTCTAAAGCATAACCTGTCGTCATGATAAAACATAAAATGTATAGGTAGGTCGACAGTTTATACTGAGGAGTCATACTACACTCGTTAGTGGGAGAAGGGGGTCCGGAGATCCCAAATAAGAATAGTGTAGCCCGGGGGATCTGATATGTATATGAACAAGGTGGTGTCTATAAATCCAGTGGTAGAGTCCCCATACTGAAGAACCTTGTGGTTAAAAAGGAATGTAGGTAAAGGTCCCAAAGCGGCATCGTAATGGGTAGAAAGCCGTGACACTTAAACAAATGGAAGGCCGTGGTGGTAGCAGAAAATACCCCCTAACATGTTAAGCCCAATAAAAGGTATGATGGCAAGAGCGTCGCTGGATACCTTGTAATAGGGCCAGTATTAGGCGTCTGTGTCCCGGGTGGAGGAAGGCTGGTTGCAGGAGCCGTCACACTTAAGGATGGCCGGTAACGTAAAGGTACCCATAGATGAGTGGGCGGTGATATAAGGAAAGGAGATGAGGGGACTGGAGCTGTAGTATCTGTGTGTCCTGTGTAATGGTGTGGGGTCAGCGGCGCTCCCGCGCCCTGCTGCCGATGCTGAACAGGAGAGGAAGTGAGGGTAGACAGCAGTGTCGCCCTGAAATACCGCCGGACCGGAAGTGAATGCTCCCGGACCGGAAATGACGCGACGTCATGTTACAGAGGGAGCCGCGCATGCGCAGATGGCGCTGTAGGCTAGTAAGGGCATGGTAATGCCCAGATGTAGGAGTATATAGAGGATTGCCGCCCAATAAGACCGAGAGGGGATGTGGTGAATGAATGTCGTAGTCTATGTTTGGATGTGCAGGTCAGGTTTTTGAAATGTATTCTCTAGCCTTCTGATCGTGCACTCCGCCTTCTAGCCACAGGTGTTTTAATTACAGCAGGTCCAATACCCCTCCATAGAGAGAGAATTTTAGTCTAGGAAGAGGTTTCACATGTACCCATTCAGATGGAGACGTTTATTCTCAGCGAGGTAAGGCAAGCGTAGGACCTGGTATAAGAGAGATGCCATAAAGTGGCTACCAGGTACACATAAAATTGGCCATTTTTATGCGCTAAACGCTCTCATTTTTCATATTTCTAGTGCAGTAATGCAGTTCAAATTTCGTATTTCAAGTTTGTATGTTCTAGCGCTGCAGTGTGCTGCCTTATTTATTTAACTATATATGAGTTGGCGACTCTAGGTTCAGCACCTGTTCACACTTAGTCTATGTTTGGATGTGCAGGTCAGGTTTTTGAAATGTATTCTCTAGCCTTCTGATCGTGCACTCCGCCTTCTAGCCACAGGTGTTTTAATTACAGCAGGTCCAATACCCCTCCATAGAGAGAGAGAATTTTAGTCTAGGAAGAGGTTTCACATGTACCCATTCAGATGGAGACGTTTATTCTCAGCGAGGTAAGGCAAGCGTAGGACCTTGTATAAGAGAGATGCTGTAAAGTGGCTACCAGGTACACATAAAATTGGGCATTTTTATGCGCTAAACGCTCTCATTTTTCATATTTCTAGTGCAGTAATGCAGTTCAAATTTCGTATTTCAAGTTTGTAGGTTCTAGCGCTGCAGTGTGCTGCCTTATTTATTTAACATTAAGTTCAGAGCAGCGCCTGAATCCACAAATGCCATGACAGAAAAGGACAACAATGAGCAAATCAGGGTCACAGATAAGAGAAATTTAGGCTGTATAGTACTAATGGTAACAGACCTAGCGACTCTCTTAGTACGCTTAGGGCAATCAGAGATAATATGAGTAGAATCACCACAGTAAAAACACAGCCTATTCTGACGTCTGAATTCCTGCCGTTCTGTTCTAGTCAAAATCCTATCACATTACATAGGTTGAGGACTCTGCTCCGAGGACAATGCCATATGGTGCACAACTTTGCACTCGCGCAGACGCCGATCAATCTGAATAGCTAGAGACATAGATTCGCTCAAACCGGCAGGCGTAGGAAAGCCCACCATAACATCTTTAAGGGCTTCAGAAAGACCTTTTCTGAAAATAGCAGCCAGAGCCTCCTCATTCCAATTAGTGAGCACAGACCATTTTCTAAATTTCTGGCAATATAATTCTGCAGCTTCCTGACCTTGACACAAGGCCAACAGGGTTTTTTCTGCATGATCCGCAGAAATAGGTTCGTCATACAATAATCTGAGCGCTTGAAAAAAATGCGTCTACATTCAATAATGCTGGATCCCCTGTTTCAAGAGAAAAGGCCCAGTCTTGAGGGTCACCACGCAGCAAGGATATGATGATTTTTACTTGCTGAATGGGATCACCTGAAGAACGGGGTTTCAAAGCAAAAAACTATTTGAAGTTATTTTTAAAGTTCAAAAACTTGGATCTGTCCCCAAAAAACAAATTAGGAGTAGGAATTCTAGGCTCTAAAGCCGGAGTCTGGACAACGTAGTCCTGGATACTCTGTACTCTTGCAGCAAGTTGATCCACATGAGAAAACAAACCCTGAACATCCATGCCAGAGCATATATCCTGAACCACCCAGATATAAAGAGGAAAAAAAAGACAAACCAGAGCACAGAAAAAAAATGGTTCAGAACTTTCTTTTCCTTCTTTTGAGATGCATTTAATTCATTTTTGGCCACTTGAACTGTTATGATGCGGTGGTTTAGAAGCAACATGGAACGAGCTCTGAAGGAAATGCTAACTGTACTGACCGCAGTCCCTAAGCTCAACACAACACAAGAAGTAGCCGTGGGGTGGTCCTAACTCTCGTCACCGCCTAAGAGCTAACTACCCATAAAGATAGAAGGTGGAAAACTATCTTGCCTCAGAGAAAATCCCCAAAGGATAGATTAGCCCCCCACAAATAATGACTGTGAGTGGAGAGAAAAAAGACATACACAGAATGAAACCAGGATGAGCACAGGAGGCCAGTCTAACTTGATAGATAGGACAGGATGGAATACTGTGCGGTCAGTATAAAACACTACAAAAATCCACGCAGAGTTTACTAAAAATCTCCACACCTGACTAAAGGTGTGGAGGGTAAATCTGCTTCCCAGAGCTTCCAGCAAGACAGAATTAATTCATACTGATAACGCTGGACAAACATAGAAGCACAGAACGGATAAGTCCACAAACTGTGAACAGAAAAGAGCAAGCAAAAACTTAGCTTTGCTGAACGGGTCAGGATAACAGGGAACTCCAAAGAGATGTGAATCCAACCAGGAACCATTTACAAGTGGCACTGGCTGAAGGACAGAGCCAGGCATAAATAGCCGTGCAGAAAAGACGATCAGTGGAAGCAGCTGAAGACAGCTAACTCCAAGGAGCAGCCATACCACTCGAAACCACAAGAGGGAGCACAAGAGCAGAACTCACAAAAGTGCCACTTACAACCACCGGAGGGAGCCCAAGAGCGGAATTCACAACAGACGTGGTCCAGATTTCCTGGGCCCACTAAATACTTGAACCAGCCCTACCCCCCACAACTTTATCCAAATGACCCCCAATTTCCAATGCCTTACTATTATTATAAGGTAAATTAAGATTGACAAGCTTCAGTAACAAGAATGTATGTTTTTGCCATTAAAATGGGCACTGTACATATTTTCCTGGCCTCCACTCACTGCCGACTATGCTCCCCCATTGTTGTGAATTCTGTTATCGAACTCCCTCCTGTGGTCATGAATGGTACTTCGGTGAGTTCTGTCCATGGACTCCCTCTGGTGGCTGTGAGTGGAGCTGCTGCTTCTGAGGTTCCTTCCACAGGTGACATAATTTATTCTTTGGCTGGCTGTTCTATTTAACTCCACTCAGATCGTTACTCCATGCCAGCTGTCAATGTTCTTGTACTGGTTCAGTTCGCTCTTGGATCTTTCTGGTGACCTGTCTACTCCAGCAGAAGCTAAGTCCCTGCTAGTTATTTATTTGTTCATTGTTTCCTTGTCCAGCTGGCTATCATGATCTTGCCCTGCTAGCTGGAAGCTCTGGGATGCAGAGTGGCACCTACGCACCGTGAGTCGGTGCGGAGGTCTTTTTGCACACTCTGCGTGGTCTTTTTGTTGGGTTTTTTTCTGACCACAAAGATACCTTTCCTATCCTCAGTCTGTTTAGTAAGTCTTGCCTCCCTTTACTAAAACCTGTTTCATTTCTGTGTTTGTGACTTTCATCTTATCTCACAGTCAATATATGTGGGGGGCTGCCTTTTCCTTTGGGGAATTTCTCTGAGGCAAGGTAGGCTTTATTTTCTATCTTTAGGGCTAGTTAGCTCTTAGGCTGTGAAGAGGCGTCTAGGTCGTGTTAGGTACGCTCCACGGCTATTTCTAGTTGTGTGATAGGATTAGGGGTTGCGGTCAGCAGAGCTCCCACTTCCCAGAGCTTGTCCTGTGTGAGTTTAACCATCAGTTCGTTCCGGGTGCTCCTAACCACCAGGTCCATAACAGTACAGCTGGCCCAAAGTATTAATGCATCTCAATAGAGGGATAAGAGAAGTTCTGACACCATTTTTTTTTCTCTGCAGTGTTTTTTGTCTTTCTTTTTCCCTAAGCCTCTGGGTGGTTCAGGGCACAGGTGTAGATATGGACATTCAAGGTCTGTCCTCTTGTGTGGATCATCTCACTGCAAGGGTACAAAACATTCAAGATTTTGTGGTTCAGAATCCGATGTTAGAGCCTAGAATTCCAATTCCTGATTTGTTTTCTGGGGATAGTGTTATGTTTGCTAATGACAGGTGTTATGAAGGCAATCCAGAAACACAGTGTGCTTAGCGATCAGAGCGCACACAGTGATCTGACAAATACCCAAAAATACAAGAACGAGCTCTGAGACGTGGAAACTCTGTAGACTGCACACCTGATCCTATCCTAAACACAACTAAAAGCGGCTGTGGATTGCGCCTAACAACTACCTAGGCAACTCGGCACAGCCTAAGAAACTAGCTAGCCTGAAGATAGAAAAATAGGCCTGACTTGCCCCAGAGAAATTCCCCAAAGGAAAAGGCAGCCCCCCACATATAATGACTGTGAGTAAGATGAAAAGACAAAACGTAGGGATGAAATAGATTCAGCAAAGTGGGGCCCGATATTCTAGGACAGAGCGAGGACAGTAAAGCGAACTTTGCAGTCTACAAAAAACCCTAAAGCAAAACCACGCAAAGGGGGCAAAAAAAACCCACCGTGCCGAACTAACGGCACGGCGGTACACCCTTTGCGTCTCAGAGCTTCCAGCAAAACAAAAGACAAGCTGGACAGAAAAAAAGCAACAAAAAAACAAAAAGCACTTAGCTATACAGAGCAGCAGGTCTCAGGAACAATCAGGAGAAGCTCAGATCCAACACTGAAACATTGACAAGGAGCCAGGATAGCAGCATCAGGCGGAGTTAAGTAATGAAGCAGTTAACGAGCTCACCAGAACACCTGAGGGAGGAAGCTCAGAAGCTGCAGTACCACTTGTGACCACAGGAGTGAATTCAGCCACAGAATTCACAACAGGATAGATCTAAGTTCCTGAATTTCAAAAATAATTGTAAACTGTTTCTAGCTTTGAAACCCCGCTCCTCTGGTGACCCCGTTCAACAAGTAAAAATCATTATTTCTTTGTTGCGTGGTGACCCTCAAGACTGGGCATTTTCCCTTGTGCCAGGAGATCCTGCATTGCGTGATGTAGATGCGTTTTTTCTGGTGCTTGGATTGCTTTATGATGAACCAAATTCAGTGGATCAGGCAGAGAAAATCTTGCTGGCTTTGTGTCAGGGTCAGGATGAAGCGGAGGTGTACTGTCAGAAGTTTAGAAAGTGGTCTGTGCTTACTCAGTGGAATGAGTGTGCCCTGGCGGCAATATTCAGAAAGGGTCTTTCTGAAGCCCTTAAGGATGTCATGGTGGGATTTCCCACGCCTGCTGGTCTGAATGAGTCTATGTCCTTGGCCATTCAGATCGATCGGCGCTTGCGTGAGCGCAAAGCTGTGCACCATTTGGCGGTATTCTCTGAGCATAGGCCTGAGCCTATGCAGTGTGATAGGACTTTGACTAGGGCTGAACAGCAAGAACACAGACGTCGGAATGGGCTGTGTTTTTACTGTGGTGATTCCACTCATGCTATCTCCGATTGTCCTAAGCGCACTAAGCGGTTCGCTAGGTCTGCCACCATTAGTACGGTACAGTCTAAATTTCTTTTGTCTATTACTCTGATTTGCTCTTTGTCGTCCTATTCTGTTATGGCATTTGTGGATTCAGGCGCTGCCCTGAATTTGATGGACTTGGAGTTTGCCAGGCGCTGTGGTTTTTTCTTGGAGCCCTTGCAGTATCCTATTCCATTGAGAGGAATTGATGCTACGCCTTTGGCCAAGAATAAGCCTCAGTACTGGACTCAATTGACCATGTGCATGGCTCCTGCACATCAGGAGGATATTCACTTTTTGGTGTTGCATAATCTGCAGGATGTGGTCGTTTTGGGGTTGCCATGGCTACAGGTCCATAATCCAGTATTGGATTGGAAATCTATGTCTGTGTCCGGCTGCGGTTGTCAGGGGGTACATGGTGATGTTCCATTGCTGTCAATTTCGCCTTCCACTCCTTCTGACGTCCCTGAGTTTTTGTCAGATTACCGGGATGTATTTGAGGAGCCCAAATCCAGTGCCCTACCTCCTCATAGGGATTGCGATTGTGCTATTAATTTGATTCCTGGTAGTAAGTTTCCTAAGGGCCGACTGTTCAATTTATCTGTGCCAGAGCACGCCGCTATGCGGAGTTATATAAAGGAATCCTTGGAGAAAGGTCATATTCGCCCGTCGTCATCACCGTTGGGAGCAGGGTTCTTTTTTGTGGCCAAGAAGGATGGCTCTTTGAGACCTTGTATTGATTACCGCCTTCTTAATAAGATCACAGTCAAATTTCAGTACCCTTTGCCGCTGCTGTCTGATTTGTTTGCTCGGATTAAGGGGGCTAGTTGGTTCACCAAGATAGATCTTCGAGGGGCGTATAATCTTGTGCGAATTAAACAGGGCGATGAATGGAAAACAGCATTTAATACGCCCGAGGGCCATTTTGAGTACCTGGTTATGCCATTCGGGCTTTCTAATGCTCCATCTGTGTTTCAGTCCTTTATGCATGACATCTTCCGAGAGTACCTGGATAGATTCATGATTGTATATTTGGATGATATTTTGGTCTTTTCGGATGATTGGGAGTCTCATGTGAAGCAGGTCAGAATGGTGTTCCAGGTCCTTCATGCGAATTCCTTGTTTGTGAAGGGGTCGAAATGTCTCTTTGGGGTTCAGAAGGTTTCATTATTGGGTTTCATTTTTTCCCTTCTACTATCGAGATGGACCCTGTTAAAGTTCAGGCCATTTATGATTGGACTCAGCCGACATCTGTGAAGAGCCTGCAGAAGTTCCTGGGCTTTGCTAATTTTTACCGTCGCTTCATCGCTAATTTTTCTAGTGTTGCTAAACCGTTGACTGATTTGACCAAGAAAGGTGCTGATGTGGTCAATTGGTCCTCTGCGGCTGTAGAGGCTTTTCAGGAGTTGAAGCGTCGTTTTTCTTCTGCCAATGTGTTGTGCCAGCCAGATGTTTCACTCCCGTTTCAGGTCGAGGTTGATGCTTCTGAGATTGGAGCAGGGGCTGTTTTGTCGCAAAGAAGTTCTGATGGCTCGGTGATGAAACCATGTGCCTTCTTTTCTAGAAAATTCTCGCCTGCTGAGCGCAATTATGATGTTGGCAATCGAGAGTTGTTGGCCATGAAGTGGGCATTCGAGGAGTGGCGACATTGGCTTGAAGGAGCCAAGCATCGCGTGGTGGTCTTGACGGATCACAAGAATTTGACTTATCTCGAGTCTGCCAAACGGTTGAATCCTAGACAGGCTCGATGGTCGCTGTTTTTCTCCCGTTTTGATTTTGTGGTTTCGTACCATCCGGGCTCTAAGAATGTGAAGGCTGATGCCCTGTCAAGGAGTTTTGTGCCTGACTCTCCGGGTGTTCCTGAGCCGGCGGGTATTCTCAAAGAGGGGGTAATTTTGTCTGCCATCTCCCCTGATTTGCGGCGCGTGCTGCAGAAGTTTTAGGCTGATAGACCTGATTGTTGTCCAGCGGAGAAACTGTTTGTCCCTGATAGATGGACTAGTAGAGTTATCTCTGAGGTTCATTGTTCGGTGTTGGCGGGTCATCCTGGAATCTTTGGTACCAGAGATTTGGTGGCTAGATCCTATTGGTGGCCTTCTTTGTCACGGGATGTGCGTTCTTTTGTGCAGTCCTGTAGGACTTGTGCTCGGGCTAAGCCCTGCTGTTCTCGTGCCAGTGGGTTGCTTTTGCCCTTGCCGGTCCCGAAGGGGCCCTGGACGCATATTTCCATGGATTTTATTTCAGATCTCCCTGTCTCTCAAAGGATGTCGGTCATTTGGGTGGTTTGTGATCGCTTCTCTAAGATGGTCCATTTGGTACCCTTGTCTAAATTGCCTTCCTCCTCTGATTTGGTGCCATTGTTTTTCCAGCATGTGGTTCGTTTGCATGGCATTCCGGAGAACATCTTCTCGGACAGAGGTTCCCAGTTTGTTTCGAGGTTTTGGCGGTCCTTTTGTGCTAAGATGGGCATTGATTTGTCTTTTTCTTCGGCTTTCCATCCTCAGACAAATGGCCAAACCGAACGAACTAATCAGACTTTGGAAACATATCTGAGATGCTTTGTTTCTGCTGATCAGGATGATTGGGTGTCCTTCTTGCCTTTGGCTGAGTTCGCCCTTAATAATCGGGCCAGCTTGGCTACTTTGGTTTCGCCTTTTTTCTGTAATTCTGGTTTCCATCCTCGTTTCTCTTCAGGGCAGGTTGAGCCTTCGGACTGTCCTGGTGTGGATACGGTGGTGGACAGGTTGCAGCAGATTTGGACTCATGTGGTGGACAATTTGACATTGTCCCAGGAGAAGGCTCAACGTTTCGCTAACCGCCGGCGCTGTGTTGGTCCTCGACTTCGTGTTGGGGATTTGGTTTGGTTGTCATCTCGTCATGTTCCTATGAAGGTTTCCTCTCCTAAGTTTAAGCCTCGTTTCATTGGTCCGTATAAGATTTCTGAAGTTCTCAATCCTGTGTCATTTCGTTTGGCCCTTCCAGCTTCTTTTGCCATCCATAATGTGTTCGATAGGTCGTTATTGCGGAGATACATGGTGCCTATGGTTCCCTGCGTTGATCCTCCTGCCCCGGTGTTGGTCGAGGGGGAGTTGGAGTATGTGGTGGAGAAGATTTTGGATTCTCGTATTTCGAGACGGAAACTCCAGTACCTGGTCAAGTGGAAGGGTTGTGGTCAGGAAGATAATTCCTGGGTTTTTGCCTCTGATGTTCATGCTGCCGCTCTAGTTCGTGCCTTTCATTTGGCTCGTCCTGATCGGCCTGGGGGCTCTTGTGAGGGTGCGGTGACCCCTCCTCAAGGGGGGGGGTACTGTTGTGAATTCTGTTATCGAACTCCCTCCTGTGGTCATGAATGGTACTTCGGCGAGTTCTGTCCATGGACTCCCTCTGGTGGCTGTGAGTGGAGCTGCTGCTTCTGAGGTTCCTTCCACAGGTGACGTAGTTTATTCTTTGGCTGGCTGTTCTATTTAACTCCACTCAGATCGTTACTCCATGCCAGCTGTCAATGTTCTTGTACTGGTTCAGTTCGCTCTTGGATCTTTCTGGTGACCTGTCCACTCCAGCAGAAGCTAAGTCCCTGCTAGTTATTTATTTGTTCATTGTTTCCTTGTCCAGCTGGCTATCATGATCTTGCCCTGCTAGCTGGAAACTCTGGGATGCAGAGTGGCACCTCCGCACCGTGAGTCGGTGCGGAGGTCTTTTTGCACACTCTGCGTTGTCTTTTTGTTGGGTTTTTTGCTGACCGCAAAGATACCTTTCCTATCCTCAGTCTGTTTAGTAAGTCTGGCCTCCCTTTGCTAAAACCTGTTTCATTTCTGTGTTTGTGACTTTCATCTTATCTCACAGTCAATATATGTGGGGGGCTGCCTTTTCCTTTGGGGAATTTCTCTGAGGCAAGGTAGGCTTTATTTTATTATCTTTAGGGCTAGTTAGCTCTTAGGCTGTGAAGAGGCGTCTAGGTCGTGTTAGGTACGCTCCACGGCTATTTCTAGTTGTGTGATAGGATTAGGGGTTGCGGTCGGCAGAGCTCCCACTTCCCAGAGCTTGTGCTGTGTGAGTTTAAAGGGACTCTGTCACCTGAATTTGGCGGGACTGGTTTTGGGTCATATGGGCGGAGTTTTTGGGTGTTTGATTCACCCTTTCCTTACCCGCTGGCTGCATGCTGGCTGCAATATTGGATTGAAGTTCATTCTCTGTCCTCCATAGTACACGCCTGTGCAAGGCAAGATTGCTTTGTGCAGGCGTGTACTATGGAGGACAGAGAATGAACTTCAATCCAATATTGCAGCCAGCATGCAGCCAGCGGGTAAGAAAAGGGTGAATCAAACACCTGAAAACTCCGCCCATATGACCCAAAACCAGTCCCGCCAAATTCAGGTGACAGAGTCCCTTTAACCATCAGGTCGTTCCGGGTGCTCCTAACCACCAGGTCCATAACACCCATTGACTTGCATTGGGTTTTGTGTTTCGGTCGATCCCCAACTTTTTGCGATAATCGGCCGATTTCACTCGACTCGACTTTTGAGATAGTTGGGTTTCGCGAAACCCGACTCGACCCTAAAAAACTAAAAAGTCGCTCAACCCTACTGTGAAGTGCTAAGTATTATATGAGGTCTGTGATGTGGAACATGGCCTTCCGTGGTTTATGAGGCTGTAATAAACCGTATGGACTATTTGTTTTGGGAAAACCGTACCTGTCTATGTTTATCCCGTGCCAAACGAGTAATCCTCTACCCGTTAGTGAGTGCAATCTCACAGCAGCCAGTGACACAAGCCATTGTCAGGACATTGTGGGTGTTTCTTGCGCCCTGATTGGCTAGCCGTAATGTGCACACATAAAGTAGGAAAAAAAGAAATGACTGTTTACAAGAAAGCCGTGCCTCTGAGCTCTGCAAACCGCCTCCCCTCATCAAACACGTGCGAAATGCTCATGATACACCACCATTATCATTGCTAACTTCTGAAAATACATTTGTAGCAATGCAAATATTTTCCCACACTTTTACAGAATGTTATCGATTTTTACCGATTTTATAAAATTTTGCTCGTGTTTCGGATGACGAATCTGAATGTGTCATATCCGTGCCGAATTTGTGTTTGGCGATGGTTTTCCTAACAAATTCGCTCATCACTAGTGAGAACTTTGAAACCACAGGTGCTTCACAGAATTTACACTGTAAGCGTTAAAATAAAAAAACTAATTTTTCCCCCAAAAATTATGTTTAGCTCCATTTTTTTTTTTTTTACAAGGGTAACAGGAGAAAATAGACCCCAAAATTTGTTGTGCAATGTTTCCTGAGTACGTGAATACATATGTACATATGTCGTGGAAACCTATTGTTTGGGTGCACGGAAGAGCTTGGAAGCCAAGGAGAACCATTTGACTTTTGGAACGCAAAATTGGCTGGAATTGATAGCAGATGTCATGTTACGTTTGCAGAGCCCCTGATGTGCCTAAACAGTGTAACCATCCCAAAAATGACCCCATTTTGATAAGTTCACCTCTTGAGGAATTCATCTAAGAATGTAGTGAGCATTTTTATACCTCAGAAGATTCACAAAATTGGGCTGAGTCGATGGAAAATTACCATTTTTTCCACTAAAATATTGCATTGGCCTTAAGTTTTTAATTTTCAGAAGGGGTAATAGGGGAAAAACAAACATTATAATTTGTTACACAATTTCTTATGAGTACTCCAATACCCCATATGTGGTCAGAAAGTACTTTTGAGGCATAGTGCAAAACTCAGAATGGAAGGAGCACCATATTATAGTGCAAATTTTGTTGTTATGGTTTGCAGGTGCCTTGTTACATTGGCAGAGTCCCTGAGGTGCCAGAACAAAACAACCCCCCATAAGTAACCCCATTTCAAATACACCTCTTAATGAGTTCATCTAAGGGTACCGTTATCATATTGGCAACACTTATGTGTCACAGAATTTTATATCATTGGGCAGTGAAAAAAAATTACATTTTTTACAACAAAAATTTGGTTTTAGCTCTAGATTTTATATTTTCACATAGGTAAATGGATAAATATGGCACCAAAATATGTCACAATTTCTGCTGAACTTGGCAATACCCCATACGTGGCTGTACATTACTGCTTAGCCACACTGCGAGATTCGGAAGGGAAGGATAGCTATTTGACTTACGTAGAACAAATTATTGTAAATAGTTTGCGGACTCCATATACAGAGCCCATAAGTGCTAAAAGAGTAGAATCCCCCCTCAAATGACCACATTTTGGAAATTATACCCCTCTTGAAATTTATCTACAGGCGTACTGACTTGTGATGAGCGAATATCGGTGTCCTCCGAGTATTCTTTAGTGCTCGGAGATTTAGTTTTCATTGCCGCAGCTGAATGATTTACATCTGTTAGCCAGCTTGAATACATGTGGGGATTCCTTATCAACCAGGCAACCCCCACATGTACTCAGGCTGGCTAGTAGCTGTAAATCATTCAGCTGAGGCGATGAAAACTAAATCTCCGAGCAGTCATAAATACTCAGAGACCACCCGAGCATGCTTGGGAAAATCCGAGCAACGAGTATATTTGTTCATCACTAGTACTGACAATTTTGACTCCATGGATATTTTCCAGAACAAAGCAGCAATGGATGCTGCTGAGTGAAAATTGCAAATCTGCCATTGTAGTGCCCAGTATGTTGTGACCAGCTCATGCTTCTGGAGACATGGACCCCATAAATTAAGCAAGTTCACATAGCTACTGAAAAGCCAAACATGTTGATGCTAACTGCAGTTTAGGCACACTGTGGGGATCAGAAGGGAGGAAGGCATTTGGATTTGGTAGAGCAGAATTTGATGGATTTCTTTTGGGGGGGTCAGGAGCCATAGCGCTTTTCCAGAGCCATTGTACTACCAGAAAAGTGGAAGCCCCCCTATGTTTCCACTGACAGAAGTATCCACAATCAATGATTGTTTCGGGAGCGTTTGACAGCGGCATTTAACTAGTTAATAGGTGCAGGCGGATCGCGATACCTCCCGCACCTATTGCGGGCACATGTCAGCTGTTCAAAACAAATGACATGTCCTGGCTTTGATGCGGGAGCCTGCATCAAAGCGGGTGTACTGGCATCAGACGTACTATTCCTTCTGATGGCAGAAAGGGGTTAAATGTGTTCACTAAGTTATTATTTTGCTGGGCTGTAAAGCTTGCTTTCCTCTATAACAATACTTCTCCTCTGTAATTTTAATCCATATTTGGAAATGCATTAGTATAATTCAGAAAGTTTTTCTAGTCCTTTCCTTTTCATGCCACCAACTTTTGTTTTTATATTTTGTTACCAAATTATATATATTAGTATTAATTATATGCATTATATAAATTAAAAAAAAAAATAATATGAAAGTAATTGATGGATATTTAGAAATAGAAGCATGAGGATATATGTTCTGGAAAACTCAACCAGTTACAAATCTTCTTTAATAATCAATTTAGGGCTGAAACTTATTTGCATAATATTTAAGAACTATTTCAACTGTGTATACTTTGCATACAACAATACAGTCACTATATCTTGTATTGGATTTGCTCAGGATTTATTTTTCATGCGATTAAAAGTGATCATTGCTGTAAAAGAAAAGACGGTTTCTGAAGCTCTCTGAGATGTGATAGGAGCACATCAGCATTCGCCTTTCCATTTAACTTGAACTTTCTGTCGATTGTTTCTGTGGAGAAAACAAATAAGTTTCACAATATTATCCTTTTAGAGCCAGCATAATATTGACTTGTCATTAAGTACTCAGATCTCCTAAATATTGACATTGTTACCAAGCACTGCCAAGACTGGAAACGCTGCCCACTTGAATGCAATCCATTACTACCGACATACCACTAAGTAATTGCTTGGGCACTTGTAAAGTCAATGCTAAGTTGTCGTAGTACATTTTTCTTCATTTGAGATGCAAATCTGCTTTATGATGGTCAACTGGAGGTCCTGTTTTAGACCATGTGTAAAGGACTTGTGATAAGAAGAGCATCTAATGTAAAGGACTGAGGGCTTAGTGTAGGGTGAGACTGTGTGACTGGTTGTGTGTGGATGGAACTCTGCCCACTGCGATGACCTATAGCTGCCTGATTTTGTGTCTCATCAATATAGTCATTGGCCAGTTGCAGGTCGGTGGAGCTTTGGTCATGCTGGAACCACAACGGGGTTATGGCATAGATGCTACCTTTACTTTACCCATGAGCCCTACCAATCAGATACGGCAAAGTCATTGTGTAAACTTCTTATTACTACCTACGAGCTTGGGGAATTGACAGGATTCGTACCGGCATTAGAGGAGGTGACACATAGCGTGTAATAGCTCAAAGAGAATGCCGTTGGATTGTGGTACTTGATACCGTGACCCCGGCAGGTCTTAATGAACAACTCAGTTTTAGTTCATTTTTATAGATTGAAATTTCTTCAGACTTATTCTCCTTGTTTTAATGTTTTGCGTGTCTATTTTTTTAAATTTGTTATTAATGTTGTATTTTGTATTATGTATTATCTTTAGTCTCAAAAAGGAACATGTACTTCGACTTGAATGGGTGAATTAAGAAAGATCCTTTTGGGCCATCCCTGAAATGAATGCTGCCGTCATATGTCCTCGTCTCCCAGTCTTTTGTTTGGTGTTTTTTATGATAATGTTCGTCTTTATAGATGTATTGTCATTATATATGTAGGTATTTGTATTTTTATATATGTGCACTGTTATCTATTTGTCATGGATTTGTAAATACTTATTCTGTGAGCAGTCAAATATAGACACTGTCATATGTTGTAGAATATTTAATATGCACATACTGCTCCTGTTCTATGATACACAGTATAAGATTAATAGGGGATGATAGCACTTGATCCACTTATTGTTTTTCCCTTTGGGGTCCCTGTGCGCATGTCTCCGGGTTACTGCAGTCCGGGACATCGCTGATCCGCGGTAAATCCGCTATAAATCTGCAGGAAAAACGCAGTGTTTTTGCCCTGCGGATTTATCAAATCTGCTGCGGAAAAAATCCGCAGAGGACCATTCTACGCACATAACCTTACAGCCCAAACTGGACCCAAACAGTAACACAGGTTTCCCATGGAAACCCGTGTTCGGGACCTTGTGTTCAGTACGGGTCCAGAACTTTACAGGTTCGCCCATCCCTAGTGGCAGGTCCTCTAAAACACATACATTTAGGCTTTGTTCACACGTTGCAGTTTTGCTGCGTTTTTTTTTCCTGCAGACAAAACTTGCTCAAATCTGCCATTTTTTGCTGCGTTTTTGTTGTCTCTTGTGCATGCTGATAGTTTAGTGCCCACCAAAGAGCATGATGCAACTTCCTTCAGGTTTTTTGCACCAAAACCTGACACCTGCTTTTTTGCACTTACCCATTATTACCAATGAGTAAAAAAAAATGCTGCAAATACGCAGTTTTCTAATTCAGTCAGGAAAATAAAACCAAGGTGTGCACATGAGATTTCTGAAATCTCATAGGTTTTTCTGGCAGTGTAAAATGCAGCTTAAAATTTGCATTAAGAAAATACAGCAAAAACACAACGTATGGACATAACCTTAGCAATTACCTGTTTGAGGAGCACAGCATACACTCGTTGGAATAGGTATGTCCATCTGTTCCACAGACAGGGTCAAACTCTCTCGTGCATCCCGGCATCTTATCATATAGGTAACAATTTGGCTGAAATCAAATTACGAAACAGATTACAAAGGACAATGATGAAATGCATGTACTGAAAACTTTTCTTAGCAGTTGCCTATAATTATTTGAACAGTAATAATGAACGGAAACAAGTAATCACTCAACACAGAGGGGGATATTTACTATGCCCCTAAAACTGTTTTTCGTGTCCTACACCATATTTATCCTTTCTGCACCCTGTCCTGTAAGGCTGCATGGCCTGGCTGACAAAGGTGCGACATAGCGTAAGGAGGAAGGGGGTTTCTTAGCTTTTCTTGTGAATTTCTGGCATAGAGTAAGCCAACTTATATGGGGCATTAAAGATGCACTTACTTTATCAAACATATCTAAGCCTAAAAATAAACTGAATTGATAAATCTGCCCCATAGTCTTTGGATTCAGGCAAGTGTGTGAATAAGGCCGGGGTCACACTACCGTACAATACGGCCGAGTGCTATGAGAGAAAACATCGCATATCACTAGGCTCAGTGTTAATCTATAGGGCAGCTCACATCACCCTTTATTTTCTCGGGCGTATTCAGCGTGTAAAATCACAGCATGCTGCAATTGTCACCGAGACTCGCCAATGCAAACCTATAGGTGAGATTAAAAAAAAAATCGCACATCACTCAAACCATGCGAGTACTGTCCAATTTTTACACACAGGTGTCTTTTGAAAAGCCGGCAATTAACGTGCCGCATATAGTAATATCACACTGACTGGTTAGAATAGAATAAATAGAATAGATATATACACATATACACATACAGGTGCTTCTCACAATATTAAATTATCATCAAAAAGTTAATTTATTTCATTTCTTCAATACAAAAAGAGAAACTCATATATTATATAGCGTCATTACAAACAAAGTGATCTATTTCAAGTGTTTATTTCTGTTAATGTTGATGATTATGGCTTGCCGCCAATGAAAGCCCCAAAGTCATTAACTCAGTAAATTGGAATACTTTATAACACCAGCTGGAAAAATTTATTTAAAACCCGAAATGTTGGCCTACTGAAATGTATGTTCAGTAAATGCACTCAGTCATTGGCCGGGGCTCCTATTGCATCAATTACTGCATTAATGTGGCGTGGCATGGAGGCGATCAGCCTGTGGTACTGCTGAGATGTTATGGAAGCCCAGGTTGCTTTGATAGCAGCCTCCAGCTCATCTGCTTTGTTGATCTGGTGTCTCATCTTTCACTTGACAATACCCCATAGATTTTCTATGGGGTTAAGGTCAGGCGAGTTTGCTGGCCATTCAAGTGCAGCGCCTCAGAGACCTGGTCGTTGCAGTAGTGTCGCTCTGCCACTAAGGGGAGTGATGGTACGTCTGATGGCACTAAAGGAGTTCATCTGACCAGGTATCACCAGCACACATTACACTTCACACTCCGGCCAATAGGGGGAGCAAAAGGTTTTATTTATTAGGCCACTCCTCACACTGGTAAAACTAGGGGTTGGATAGGAAGTTAGTCAGAAGCTGACTGAGTTTTGTTCAGGCAACATCCCGTGGCAGGGGGTGTTGTAGGAGGAAGATTCAGGGGGGTCCCTGTCAGGCGTGGGAACCTTGCAGGTACCAAGCGACAAGAACAGAACGTTACGGAACCGCGCCTGCACTACCCGTGGCGGTATCCTAAGAAAGAGACACGAAGCGAAGGATATTGTGGACAGTGAGAAACGAGATCAAGCACAAAGAAGAGCCAGTAGGAGTCGTGCCCGGAGAACGGCAACATCCTACTGAGGTGCGTAGCCGATGCCCGGAACACCGAGGAAGTAACTGACTTCATGCCTTACTTCAAATACCGCAGGACAGTTAATTATAGGTTGGCTGTCTACCTTACATCACCTAAGCAGACATAGGGGGCAACGCGTGGAGAGGGGCGTCTCTAGGGTCCCGGAAGAGCTCCGAGCCTACCCGTCAAACGGGTGCGTCCTAGCCATAACATACCTGGGGGACGGAGAATAGAAAGAACTAGAAAGAACTGGAACGAATTAGAACGAACGAGAATAGAAGCTGTGAGGACTATCCCGAATGCTCAGCAGGGAAGCACTACAACACACAGGCGCTAGTGGTAGGCAACGATTTCCACCTGCAAAGGGAACTCTGGATGTGCCTTTGGACCGGCCGGTCTCAGACAGCCCTGTTACTGTGCTCTGGATTGTGGATCCCGAAGTCTTCAGTAAAGAGGTAAAGCGACTGGAACCCTGTGTCCTCGTTATTGTCTGCACCTCACACCATCACCATCCACCTTACTGGGAAGCCCTGGGGACATACTTCACCTGTGGGAAGGTTTACCATCTAGCTGCCATCACATCACCCCAGTGGGCCCCAAGCAGCATCGGTCATCCTGACCGAATACCACAGGTGGCGTCACAATACCTTGACAGACTCGTATCACCTTTCATTGGACACCCCTTAGCAGGGTCACGGACCGGGTCCAGCCACCGTGACATCCCCAGAACTGAGCCAGCAGAGGACCGGTACCGAGTAACCCGCGGCCCTGCGTCTGGGGTCGCTCCAACTTGGCGTCACGAACAGGATTGTACTTAAGCCTGAAGAATCAGGTCATGTGTGCCTTGGAACTGTGATTGAACTGTGCTTGAACCGTGATTTATTGCAAGGACTGTGTATTGCTGATTGTCGCATGATTCCCACCAAAACCGCCGCCATTGCTGTGCCACGAGGAGCGCAGGAAAAGAAGGAGGGCGTGCCATGGGAGGAGATCGTGAAAGCGGCGCCTAAAGTAGTGACCGCCCCCTCCGACTTCGGCTGCAGGATGACGAGCTCAGGAATGCAGGAGCTCAAACCCCAGGAAATGGAGGAGCCTCGTGTGCATGCTACCGTAGATCAAGGAGCGGAGATGACGACCAGCGGGTGCCTGAGCGACGACGAATTGACTCATGATCACTGCAACCCAGCGGAGCCGAACCAGGGCTTGCCGCCACAGGGGGACCCGGACTTCCTGGAGGTGCCGGAGGAGGCATCGAACCACCCGACTCCGGACGTGGGGTCGGCGATGGCGAAGAAATGGAAGTCGGAGCTGTGCCAGAAGATCGCACAGGAAGAGCCGTGGTCAGAGCCGCAGCAGACTCCAGTGTCCTCATCAGCGGAGTCGATCAACATCGGTGGAACCACATCAGACGCAGGTACCAAAAGCGACCCTGTCCCACCGACCGATCCAGCTCCAGTGACCGCTCCCCATCCCAGCTGTGACCAGCCTTTCGTTACCGAGATTGGGGTGACAACTCTCTACGCCATGAAGGGGATACTGCCCCCGCTACCGATATCTATAGGCGAGCCGTTAGACGTGAGTCACGAGGGTATGATCTTTGAGTGGGATGCGCCAAGGATCCAGCCAGATGGGTCCAGACAGGAGGGCTCTTACGTCGTCGGGCTCACCTGGGAGCAGTACAGACAATGCTTAGTTACACAATGGACAGACCGAGAACAGACGAAGCAGACTGCTCAAAAAGTACCGAAATCTAAGACTAAACTTGGCAAAAAGGATCCGGTGAGACAAGGGACAGTGTTAGCCTTTCACCCGAAGAGGGGTTGGGGCTTTATACTGGAGCCGGGACTGCCGACCGAAATATTTATTGCCAACTATAACGTGGAAACTCAGTCCCGTGGTGGGGCCCCTAATCGAAGCTTGTGCAGGGGGGACCATGTGACCTACACCCGCCACCGGGGTGAGCAGGGGTGGTATGCCAAGAATGTCCAACGATATGAGCCTACTGTGGCGCCCTCTACTGCCGTGACTGAGATTAACGACAGTCGTCCCCTGGTATTTGGACTAGCGGATGCTAGCACTGCTACCACCGTGCGTATCGTTACTCCTGCAGGATCTGCTGTAAAAATTGACATCCATATCAAACCTGCTAATGACTTGACCACACCGGAGAGACAAACCCACAACGGTGATACGGCATCAGATGAGAGTTCGGATACAGACCTTTTCCGGGCAGGAAGTGTGCGTTTCCGACTGGTGCCATGCAACCTACCGTCGCGGGAATAAACCTCGAAGGCCCGCACTTGTAAATAGTTAACTATTTGTTCTTCTTGTTACTTGCTGCTAAAACCCGTAGGGGTTAGAGAGTCCTCCTGAGAATCATAGGAAGATGGTTGGTTGCTGATAGAAAAACAATGACAGTAGGCCCAGCCAAGGAGCTAGGCGGTCCTGCATTGGTGAAGTTAGAAAATAAAAGAAAAAGTTGAGTTTGCCTTATAGTACTTTATAGTAAGCCTTTAGTGGGTTCAGCCTATACACCCTTAAAGGAGAAGTTAAATTATTGTTCAGAATTTGCACTTAGTAGAATACCCGGCAGGGTACCAGAAGTTATTTATAGTCAGAATGCTATTTAAAATATTTAACCTTGTTTTTGTTTGTAACGTTCAAGTGTCCTCACCTCCCATACAGGGAAGCATTGTTCTAATTACTTGTTTCAAGCATTCCAAAATTTTGTATGTCTTTTGCTAACATGTATTGTTGTTCTTCTTCCCAGTCCAGGAGTACTGGATTTAACCGGGGGGGAGTGCAGCGCCCCAGAGACCTGGTCGTTGCAGTAGTGTCGCTCTGCCACTAAGGGGAGTGATGGTAATCTGATGGCACTAAAGGAGTTCATCTGACCAGGTATCACCAGCACACATTACACTTCACACTCCGGTCACTAGGGGGAGCAAAAGGTTTTATTTATTAGGCCACTCCTCACACTGGTAAAACTAGGGGTTGAAGAGGAAGTTAGTCAGAAGCTGACTGGGTTTTGTTCAGGCAACATCCCGTGGCAGGGGGTGTTGCAGGGGGAAGATTCAGGGGGGTCCCTGTCAGGTGTGGGAACCTGGCAGGTACCTGTTGTGAATTTTGCTTTTGGGCTCCCTCCGGTGGTTGTAGATGGTAACGCAGTTGTCCCTGGGCTGCAGTCTTGGACAGGTGTATCTGCTAATTGCAGTTCTGACTGGGGTATTTAGGTTTGCAGGACTCATTAGTCCTTGCCAGTTGTCAATGTTTGTTGGGATATGATGGATCTCTGTCTGGCTTCTCCTGCTTAGCTGCCATTTCAGCAAAGATAAGTGTCTGTTTCTTTTTATAATAATCGGGCTAGTTCGGCTACCTTGGTTTCGCCTTTCTTTTGTAATTTTGGTTTTCATCCTCATTTTTCTTCTGGGCAGGTTGAGCCTTCTGACTTTCCTGGTGTGGATTCTGTGGTGGACAGGTTGCAGCAGATTTGGGCTCATGTGGTGGACAATTTGGTGTTGTCTCAGGAGGAGGCTCAACATTTTGCTAACCGTCGTCGGTGTATTGGTTCCCGGCTTCGGGTTGGGGATCTGGTCTGGTTGTCTTCCCGTAATGTTCCTATGAAGGTTTCTTCTGCTAAGTTTAAGCCTCGGTTTATTGGTCCTTATAGGATTTCTGAGATTATTAATCCGGTGTCTTTTCGACTGGCGCTTCCGGCCTCTTTTGCTATCCATAATGTCTTCCATAGATCTTTATTGCGGAAATATGTGGAGCCCGTTGTTCCCTCTGTTGATCCTCCGGCCCCTGTGTTGGTTGATGGGGAGTTGGAATATGTTGTTGAGAAGATTTTGGATTCCCGTTTTTCGAGGCGGAAGCTTCAGTACCTTGTCAAATGGAAGGGTTATGGCCAGGAGGATAATTCTTGGGCTTTTGCCTCTGATGTCCATGCTGCTGATTTGGTTCGTGCCTTTCATCTGGCTCATCCTGATCGTCCTGGGGGCACTGGTGAGGGTTCGGTGACCCCTCCTGAAGGGGGGGTACTGTTGTGAATTCTGCTTTTGGGCTCCCTCCGGTGGTTGTAGATGGTAACGCAGTTGTCCCTGGGCTGCAGTCTTGGACAGGTGTATCTGCTAATTGCAGTTCTGACTGGGGTATTTATGTTTGCAGGACTCATTAGTCCATGCCAGTTGTCAATGTTTGTTGGGATATGATGGATCTCTGTCTGGCTTCTCCTGCTTAGCTGCCATTTCAGCAAAGATAAGTGTCTGTTTCTTTTTCTATGGCACACCAGCTGTGTGCTTGTTTTTTGATTGTTTTCCTGCTCAGAATGTAGGATTCTCTGGAGTTGCAGATATACGTTCCCACGTCTTTAGATGGAGGAATTTTTTGTATATTCTGCTGTGGATATTTTTTGAAGGGTTTTAATACTGACCGCACAGAACTCTGTCCTATCCTTTCCTATTTTAGCTAGTGTGGCCTCTTGTGCTAAATCCTGTTTTTCTGCCTGTGTGTGTTTTTTCCTCTCCGACTCACCGCCAATATTTGTGGGGGGCTGCCTATCCTTTGGGGTTCTTCTCTGAGGCAAGATAGTATTCCTATTTCCATCTTTAGGGGTATTTAGTCCTCCGGCTGTGACGAGGTGTCTAGGATTTGTTAGGTACAACCCACGGCTAATTCTAGTTGTGGTGTAAGATCAGGATTTGCGGTCAGTACAGTTACCACCTACTCCAGTGAAAGTTTTCATGCTGCTCCAAGGTCACCGGATCATAACATGTACCTAGCGACAAGAACAGAACGTTACGGAACCGCGCCTGCACTACCCGCGGCGGTATCCTCAGAAAGAGACACGAAGCGAAGGATATTGTGGACAGTGAGAAACGAAATCAAGCACAAAGGAGAGCCAGTAGGAATCGTGCCCGGAGAACGGCAACATCCTACTGAGGCGCGTAGCCGGTGCCCGGAACACCGAGGAAGTAACTGACTTCATGCCTTACTTCAAATACCGCAGGACAGTTAATTATAGGTTGGCTGTCTACCTTACATCACCTAAGCAGACATAGGGGGCAACGCGTGGAGAGGGGCGTCTCTAGGGTCCCGGAAGAGCTCCGAGCCTACCCGTCAAACGGGTGCGTCCTAGCCATAACATACCTGGGGGACGGAGAACAGAAAGAACTAGAAAGAACTGGAACGAATTAGAACGAACGAGAATAGAAGTTGTGAGGACTATACCGAATGCTCAGCAGGGAAGCACTACAACACACAGGCGCTAGTGCTAGGCAACAATTTCCACCTGCAAAGGGAACTCTGGATGTGCCTTTCGACCGGCCGGTCTCAGACAGCCCTGTTAACTGTGCTCTGGATTGTGGATCCCGAAGTCTTCAGTAAAGAGGTAAAGAGACTGCAACCCTGTGTCCTCGTTATTGTCTGCACCTCACACCATCACCATCCACCTTACTGGGAAGCCCTGGGGACATACTTCACCTGTGGGAAGGTTTACCATCTAGCTGCCATCACATCACCCCAGTGGGCCCCAAGCAGCATCGGTCATCCTGACCAAATACCACAGGTGGCGTCACTACACCTTGACAGACTCGTATCACCTATCATTGGACGCCCCTTAGCAGGGTCACGGACCGGGTCCAGCCACCGTGACATCCCCAGAACTGAGCCAGCAGAGGACCAGTACCGAGTAACCCGCGGCCCTGTGTCGGGGGCGCTCCACAAGCACAGTGATACTGTTGTTTTTAACCCCTTTCTGCCAGCTGATGGAATAGTACGTCAGCTGGCAGATCCCCTGCTTTGAGGTGGGCTCCGGCAGTGAGCCCACCACAAAGCCGCGACATGTCAGCTGTTTTGTACAGCTGACATGTGCGCACAATGAGCGCGAGCGAAATCGTGATCCGCCCGCGCCCATTAACTAGTTAAATGCCGCCGTCAAGCGCTGACAGCGGCATTTAACTAGCGCTCCCGGCCGCACGGCCGGAAGTGCTCGCACCGCTGACCCCCGTCACATGATCGGGGGTCAGCGGTGCATTGCCATAACAACCAGAGGTCTCCTTGAGACCTCTATGGTTGTTGATGGCCGATTGCTTTGAGCGCCACCCTGTGGTCGGCGTTCAAAGTACACCTGCATTTCTGCTACATAGAGGTGATCTGTATTTCACCTCTATGTAGCAGAGGCAATCGTGTAGTGCATACTTCTAGCCTCCTACGGAGGCTATTGAAGCATGCCAAAATAAAAAAAAGTGTTTAAAAATATAAAAAAAATAAAAAATATATAAAAGTTCAAATCACCCCCCTTTCGCCCCAATCAAAATAAAACAATTAAAAAAAAATCAAACATACACATATTTGGTATCGCCGCGTTCAGAATCACCCGATCTATCAATAAAAACAAAGGATTAACTTGACCACTAAATGGCGTAGCGAGAAAAAAAATCAAAACGCCAAAATTACGTTTTTTTGGTTGCCGCGACATTGCATTAAAATGCAATAATGGGCGATCAAAAGAATGTATCTACATCAAAATGGTATCATTAAAAACACCAGCTCGGCACGCAAAAAATAAGCCCTCACCTGACCCCAGATCACGAAAATTGGAGACGCTACGGGTATCGGAAAATCGCGCAATTTTTTTTTTTTTTAGCAAACGTCGGAATTTTTTTCACCACTTAGATAAAAAATAACCTAGACATGTTAGGACTATGAACTCGTAATGACCTGGAGAATCATAATGGCAGGTCAGTTTTAGCATTTGGTGAACCTAGCAAAAAAGCCAAACAAAAAACAAATGTGAGATTGCACTTTTTTTGCAATTTCATCACACTTGGAATTTTTTTCCCGTTTTCTGTTACATGGCATGGTAAAACCAATGGTATCGTTCAAAAGTACATCTCGTCCCGCAAAAAATAAGCCCTCACATGGCCATATTGACGGAAAAATAAAAAAGTTATGGCTCTGGTAAGGAGGGGAGCGAAAAACAAAAATGAAAAAACGGAAAAAGCTCCGGGGGTGAAGGGGTTAAACCAGGTATTGGTACTTTTGGTGGTGTGGACAGGTGCCAAGTCCTGCTGGAGAATGAAATTTCCATCTCCAAAAAGCTTGTAGGCAGAGGGAAGCATGAAGTGCTCTAAAATATCCTGGTAGACGGCTGCGCTGACTTTATTCTTGATAAAACACAGTGGACCTACACCAGCAGATGACACGGCTCCCGAAACCATCATTGACTGTGGAAACTTCACACTGGACCTCAAGCAGCTTGGATTGTGGTCTCTCCACTCTTCCTCCAGAATCTGGGACCTTGATTTCCAATGTCTAGGGTGAAGTAGCCACCATCAGTGATGGTTTGGGGAGCCATGTCATCTGCTGGTGTAGGTCCACGGTGTTTTATCAAGACCAAAGTTGGGTGGTTTGCTGGTTATTACGAACCATATATGAGACTGTTAGGTTGGTTCAGGAGACCTGTGGTTCAGACAGACATTACAGACATGTACACAGACGTACATTATATACAGTAATATATAGTTGTATGAATGCACCCCATTTTCAGTCTGTATGCTGTCCCTTTGTCAAGTGGACCACACAGATCAAAGATAGTAAATGGGGTAGTTCAATGGCCCACATGTAAAATATGACAGCATGCGCTTCTCTGATCCATTTTTTATCTCAAATTCGCTAAATAATCTCAATGGTTTTGAAAAAAAACAAACATCTTTTACAATTATTAACATAGAAAATGTATTTGGCCTTGTATTATTTTTTTAACTGATAATATATAAAAAGAATGCCACACGGCCCTCAAAAAATGCACATACGGATGAAAAATCTCCAAACCTTTCAGACACCTACAACAATCGTACTTAGCTGTGGGAAAAAGGAGCTTGAAATTTCTGAGAGCACAAGTTTGCATCCTGCTTACAACTGCATAGGCCCAACATGGCATGTCTATACAGCTCGCTACTACCGTCTGCTGGGCAAATTCATGTACTGCGCTTTGTGCCCAAAGTTAAACATTTTCAAGATCAGCCACGAGTTAAATTTGTTATGCTTTTAACATTAAGGTTAAATTAACAAAATTATATACGTGTTACCAATTAGATGTGAAATGGATTCTATGCAAACTATTATCTGACTGAGGCTGCCATCACACTAGCAGTATTTGGTCAGTATTTTACATCAGTATTTGTAGCCAAAACCAGGAGTGGGTGATAAATGCAGAAGTGGTGCAGATGTTTCTATTATACTTTTCCTCTATTTGTTCCACTCCTGGTTTTGGCTACAAATACTGATGTAAAATACTGACCAAATACTGATAGTGTGATGGCAGCCTAATAGTCATTCATAGTCATTGTTTGCAATCCTATATGAAAAGAGTACGAATAACTAGTGTAGATTGTTAAGGGCATAGTGAAAAACATTTATTTTATTTATTTATTTTACTCACCTATATAGCGCTATTAATGAAATATGATGGAAAAAACACTGGATTTGCACTGGACTTAATCCAAATAAAAGTGAGATCAAGGCTCCATGTACACCCCATGATCCAACATGCAAACTATCTTGGTGGCAACCATGTAAATTATTTTATCTTCATTGCTCAATGGTATAAAAGTCTGTGACACACTTGTGGTGTCAGTATAGTCACTGCACCCTAGATGAATTCATTGGGAGGTTTATTTTGTCAAATAGGGTCACTTATGGGGGGTCTGCTGTTCTGGCACTTCAGGGGCTCTGCCAATGTGACATGGCACCCTCAAACAAGTGCAGCAAAATCTGCACTGTAATATGGCGTTACTACTTTGCTTCTGAGCTTTGCACTGTCCCTAAAAGTAGTTTTCGATGACATATGGGGTATCAGTGAACACAGGAGAAATTGTGCAACATATTTTGGGGGCCATTTCTCCTGTTACCCTTGTTAAAATACAAACATTGGAGCTCAAAAAGATTTTTGCTGGAAAATGTTTTTTTTTTTTTTTTTTCTATTTTCGCAGCTTAATGTTATAAATAGTGATCAGCGAGTACAACCCCTGAAAATCTTTGGTGGAAGTTGAAGAAAATGGTCCATGACAAGGCTCCAATCTGCAAAGCTGATCTGGCAACAGCAACCAGAGAAAGTTGGAGCCAGATTGATGAAGAGTACTGTTTGACACTTATTAAGTCCATGCCTCAGAGACTGCAAACTGTTATAAAAGCCAGAGGTGGTGCAACAAAATACTTTTGTTTTGGAGTGTTTTTTTTTGTTTGTTTTTTATGATTCCATACTTTTTCCTCAGAATTGAGTGATTCCATAATTTTTCCTCTATGCTTGGTTAAAAAAGTAACCATTACTGACTACCACATTTTTTGTTCTTGATTTCTTTTAGTGTTTATTACAGCCAGAAAGTTGTCATTTGAAATTATTATAGTTTTGTGCCATGTCTGTGATCTGCTTTTTTTTAACAAAATTAAATAACTGAATGAACATCCTCCAAGGCCGGTGATTCCATAATTTTTGCCAGGGGTTTTATAATCGTTGCTCGGGTTTTCCCGAGCACGCTTGGGTGATCTCCGAGTATTTGTTAGTGCTTGGAGATTTAGTTTTTGGCAGCGCAGCTGCATGATTTACAGCTGCTGGACAGCCTGAACACATTATTATTATTTACTTATATAGCAGCATTAATGGCATGGTGCTGTACATGAGAAGGGGTTACATACAAGTTACAGATATCACTTACAGTAAACAAACTAACAATGACAGACTGATACAGAAGGGCGAGGACCCTGCCCTTGCGGGCTTACATTCTACAGGATTATGGGGAAGGAGACAATAGGTTGAGGGTTGCAGGAGCTCCGGTGTTGGTGAGGCGGAAGCTTCGGTAGTGATGAGGAGGCAGCTGGGTCTGTGCAGGCTGTAGGCTTTCCCGAAGAGATGGGTTTTCAGGTTCCGTCTGAAGGATCCGAATGTAGTTGATTGTCGGACGTGTTGGGGCAAAGAATTCCAGAGGATGGGGGATATTTGGGAGAAGTCTTGGAGGCGATTGGATGAGGAGCGAATAAGTGTGGAGGATAGAAGGAGGTCTTGAGAGGACCGGAGACCAGAGACTGAACACATGTGAGGATTCCCTAACAAACAGGCATTCCTCACATGTATTCAGCCTGTCTAGCAGCCGTAGATCATGTAGCTGAGGCCACAAAAACTAAATCTATGAACACTAACAAATACTCGGAGATCACCCGAGCAACGAGTATACTCGCTCATCACTAGTTATAAACATTTGTGAAACACATGTGGGTTCAAAATCATAAAGTACAATATGTCACAAGAAAAAAATCTACGAATCACCGGGATCCGCTGAAGCGTTCCAGTGTTATGACCTCATAAAGGGACAGTGGTCAGAATTGTAAAAATTGGCCTGGTCAGGAAGGTGAAAACAGCCTTCAGGGCAAAGGGGTTAAAAACTTAAATACAATCAGATAAGGTAGTCTCATCACATGGTCCACTCAAAGATATATATACAGTAGCACTTGTGTCCTAAAAAGTGTATGAACAACCCAAGGTTAAAGGGTAAATATTGTTTTTAACCCCTTCCAGACCCATGACGCCACGTAGGCGTCATGAAAGTCGGTGCCAATCCGACCCATGACGCCTATGTGGCGTCATGGAAAGATCGCGTCCCTGCAGATCGGGTGAAAGGGTTAACTCCCATTTCACCCGATCTGCAGGGACAGGGGGAGTGGTAGTTTAGCCCAAGGGGGGTGGCTTCACCCCCCCCCCGTGGCTACGATCGCTCTGATTGGCTGTTGAAAGTGAAACTGCCAATCAGAGCGATTTGTAATATTTCACCTATTAAAACTGGTGAAATATTACTATCCAGCCATGGCCGATGCTGCAATATCATCGGCCATGGCTGGAAACACTAATGTGCCCCCACCCCACCCCACCAATCGCCCCCCAGCCCTCCGATCTGTCCGGTACACTGCCCCGCTCCCCTCCGTCCTGTGCTCCGCTCCCCCCGTGCTCTTGTCCGCTCGCCCCCGTGCTCCAATCACTCCCCCGTGCTCCAATCACCCCCACTGCACTCCGATCCACCCCCCCGTGCTCCGTTCCACCCCAAGTGCTCCGTTCCACACCCCCCGTGCTCCGTTCCACCCCCCCCCGTGCTCCGTTCCACCCCTCCCGCGTTCCGATCCACACCCCCATGCTCCGATTCCCCCCACGTGCTCCCCCCCACCCCATCATACTTACCGATCCTGCCGGGGTCCGTCCGTCTTCTCCCTGGGCGCCGCCATCTTCCAAAATGGTGGGCGCATGCGCAGTGCGCCCGCTGAATCTGCCGTCTGGCAGATTCGTTCAAAGTGCATTTTGATCACTGAGATATAATCTATCACAGTGATCAAAATAAAAAAATAATAAATGACCCCCCTACCCCCCTTTGTCACCCCCAGAGGTAGGGACAATAAAAAAATAAAGAATTTTTTTTTTCCACTAATGTTAGAATAGGGCTAGGGTTAGGGCTAGGGTTAGGGTTAGGGCTAGGGCTAGGGTTAGGGTTAGGGTTAGGGCTAGGGTTAGGGTTAGGGTTAGGGCTAGGGTTAGGGCTAGGGTTAGGGTTAGGGTTTCGGTATGTGCACACGTATTCTGGTCCTCTGCGGATTTTTCCGCTGCGGATTTGATAAATCCGCAGTGCTAAACCGCTGCGGATTTATGGCGGATTTAACGTGTTTTTTCTGCGCATTTCACTGCGGTTTTACAACTGCGATTTTCTATTGGAGCAGTTGTAAAACCGCTGCGGAATCCGCACAAAGAAGTGACATGCTGCGGAATGTAAACCGCTGCGTTTCCGTGCAGTTTTTCTGCAGCATGTGTACAGCGATTTTTGTTTCCCATAGGTTTACATTGAACTGTAAACTCATGGGAAACTGCTGCGGATCTACAGCGTTTTCCGCAGCGTGTGCACATACCTTTAGAATTAGGCTATGTGCACACGGTGCGGATTTGGCTGCGGATCCGCAGCGGATTGGCCTCTGCAGATTCGCAGCAGTGTTCCATCAGGTTTACAGTACCAAGTAAACCTATGGAAAACCAAATCCGCTGTGCCCATGGTGCGGAAAATACCGGGCGGAAACGCTGCGTTGTATTTTCCGCAGCATGTCAATTCTTTGTCGGATTCCGCAACGTTTTACACCTGTTCCTCAATAGGAATCCGCAGGTGAAATCCGCACAAAAAAGACTGGAATTTTGCGGTAAATCCACAGGTAAAACGCAGTGCCTTTTACCCACGGATTTTTCAAAAATGATGCTGAAAAATCTCACACGAATCCGCAACGTGGGCACATAGCCTTAGGGTTAGGGTTGGAATTAGGGTTGTGGTTAGGGTTAGGGGTTGTTGGGGTTAGGGCTGTGGTTAGGGGTGTGTTGCGATTAGGGTTGTGATTAGGGTTATGGCTACAGTTGGGATTAGGGTTAGGGGTGTGGGGGGGGTTAGTGTTGGAGGTAGAATTGAGGGGTTTCCACTGTTTAGGCACATCAGGGGTCTCCAAACGCAACATGGCGCCACCATTGATTCCAGCCAATCTTGTATTCAAAAAGTCAAATGGTGCTCCCTCAATTCCGAGCCCAGACGTGTGCCCAAACAGTGGTTTACCCCTACATATGGGGTACCAGCATACTCAGGATAAACTGCGCAACAATTACTGGGGTCCAATTTCTCCTGTTACCCTTGTGAAAATAAAAAAATGCTTGCTAAAACATCATTTTTGAGGAAAGAAAAATGATTTTTTATTTTCACGGCTCTGCGTTGTAAATGTCTGTGAAGCACTTGGGGGTTCAAAGTGCTCACCACATATCTAGATAAGTTCCTTGGGGGGTCTAGTTTCTAAAATGGGGTCACTTGTGGGGGGTTTCTACTGTTTAGGCACACCAGGGGCTCTGCAAGCGCAACGTGACGCCCGCAGACCATTCCATCAAAGTCTGCATTTCAAAAGTCACTACTTCCCTTCTGAGCCCCGACGTGTGCCCAAACAGTGTTTTACCTCCACACATGGGGTATCAGCGTACTCAGGAGAAACTGGACAACAACTTTTGGGGTCCAATTTCTCCTGTAACCCTTGGGAAAATAAAAAATTCTGGGCTAAATAATTATTTTTGAGGAAAGAAAACGTATTTATTATTTTCACGGCTCTGCATTATAAACTTCTGTGAAGCACTTGGGGGTTCAAAGTGCTCACCACACATCTAGATAAGTTCCTTTCGGGGTCTAGTTTCCAAAATGGGGTCACTTGTGGGGGGTTTCTACTGTTTAGCCACATCAGGGGCTCTGCAAATGCAACGTGACGCCCGCAGAACATTCCATCAAGGTCTGCATTTCAAAACGTCACTACTTCACTTCCGAGCCCCGGCGTGTGCCCAAACAGTGGTTTACCCCCACATATGGGGTATCAGCGTACTCAGGAGAAACTGGACAACAACTTTTGGGGTGAAATTTCTCCTGTTACCCTTGGGAAAATAAAAAATTGCAGGCTAAAATATCATTTTTGAGAAAATAATTTTTTTTTTTTTTTTTCATGGCTCTGCGTTATAAACTTCTGTGAAGCACTTGGGGGTTCAAAGTCCTCACCACACATCTAGATTAGTTCCTTTGGGGGTCTAGTTTCCAAAATGGGGTCATTTGTGGGGGATCTCCAATGTTTAGGCATACAGGGGCTCTCCAAACGTGACATGGTGTCCGCTAATGATTGGAGCTAATTTTCCATTTAAAAAGCCAAATGGCGTGCCTTCCCTTCCGAGCCCTGCCGTGCGCCCAACCAGTGGTTTACCCCCACATATGGGGTATCAACGTACTCAGGACAAACTGGACAAGAACATTTGGGGTCCAATTTCTCCTATTACCCTTGGCAAAATAGGAAATTCCAGGCTAAAAAATCATTTTTGAGGAAAGAAAAATTATTTTTTATTTTCATGGCTCTGCGTTATAAACTTCTGTGAAGCACCTGGGGGTTTAAAGTGCTCCATATGCATCTAGATAAGTTCCTTGGGGGGTCTAGTTTCCAAAATGGGGTCACTTGTGGGGGAGCTCCAATGTTTAGGCACACAGGGGCTCTCCAAACGCGACATGGTGTCCGCTAACAATTGGAGCTAATTTTCCATTCAAAAAGTCAAATGGCACGCCTTCCCTTCCGAGCCCTGCCGTGTGCCCAAACAGTGGTTTACCCCCACATGTGAGGTATCGGTGTGCTCGGGAGAAATTGCCCAACAAATTTTATGATCCATTTTATCCTATTGCCCATGTGAAAATGAAAAAATTGAGGCGAAAAGAATTTTTTTGTGAAAAAAAAGTGTTTTTTCATTTTTACAGATCAATTTGTGAAGCACCTGAGGGTTTAAAGTGCTCACTAGGCATCTAGATAAGTTCCTTGGGGGGTCTAGTTTCCAAAATGGGGTCACTTGTGGGGGAGCTCCAATGTTTAGGCACACAGGGGCTCTCCAAACGCGACATGGTGTCCGCTAACGATGGAGATAATTTTTCATTCAAAAAGTCAAATGGCGCTCCTTCCCTTCCGAGCCTTACCATGTGCCCAAACAGTGGTTTACCCCCACATGTGAGGTATTGTTGTACTCAGGAGAAATTGCCCAACAAATTTTAGGATCCATTTTATCCTGTTGCCCATGTGAAAATGAAAAAATTGAGGCTAAAAGAATTTTTTTGTGAAAAAAAAGTACTTTTTCATTTTTCGGATCAATTTGTGAAGCACCTGAGGGTTCAAAGTGCTCACTATGCATCTAGATAAGTTCCTTGGGGCGTCTAGTTTCCAAAATGGGGTCACTTGTTGGGGAGCTCTAATTTTTAGGCACACGGGGGCTCTCCAAACGTGACATGGTGTCCGCTAAAGAGTGGAGCCAATTTTTCATTCAAAAAGTCAAATGGCGCTCCTTCCCTTCCAAGCCCTGCCGTGCGCCCAAACAGTGGTTTCCCCCCACATATGAGGTATCAGTGTACTCAGGACAAATTGGACAACAACTTTCGTGGTTCAGTTTCTCCTTTTACCATTGGGAAAATAAAAAAATTGTTGCTAAAAGATAATTTGTGTGACTAAAAAGTTAAATGTTCATTTTTTCCTTCCATGTTGCTTCTGCTGCTGTGAAGTACCTGAAGGGTTAATAAACTTCTTGAATGTGGTTTTGTGCACCTTGAGGGGTGTAGTTTTTAGAATGGTGTCACTTTTGGGTATTTTCAGCCATATAGACCCCTCAAACTGACTTCAAATGTGAGGTGGTCCCTAAAAAAAATGGCTTTGTAAATTTCGTTGTAAAAATGAGAAATCGCTGGTCAAATTTTAACCCTTATAACTTCCTAGCAAAAAAAATGTTGTTTCCAAAATTGTGCTGATGTAAAGTATACATGTGGGAAATGTTATTTATTAACTATTTTGTGTCACATAACTCTCTGGTTTAACAGAATAAAAATTCAAAATGTGAAAATTGCGAAATTTTCAAAATTTTCGCCAAATTTTCATTTTTATCACAAATAAACGCAGAATTTATTGACCTAAATTTACCACTATCATGAAGCCCAATATGTCACGAAAAAACAATCTCAGAACCGCTAGGATCCGTTGAAGTGTTCCTGAGTTATTACCTCATAAAGGGACACTGGTCAGAATTGCAAAAAACGGCAAGGTCTTTAAGGCTACGTTCACACTAGCGTTCGGCTAGTGTGCGTCGCGCTAGCGTCGGGCGACGCAGCGGCGATGCACGCATCATGCGCCCCTATGTTTAACATGGGGGACGCATGCGTTTTTGCTTGTTGCGTTTTCCGACACGTGCGTCTTTTTTGACGCTAGCGTCGGACCAAGAAAACGCAACAAGTTGCATTTTTCTTGCGTCCGATTTTCGTCAAAAAACGACGCACGCGTCGAAAAACGCAGCGTTTTTGCGTGCGTTTGCACGCTTTTTTCGGTGCGTTGTGCGTCGCGTCACCGACGCAGCGGCGCACAACGCTAGTGTGAACGTAGCCTAAGGTCAAAATAGGCTGGGTCATGAAGGGGTTAAACAACTTTTTAGATACAGTACTTTAGTAACCACACCACTAATGCAGTTAGGCGCAAACTAATCAACGGGGAAGCAGATGAATCCCATGGTAAATCCTTTCCTTAAACAAGATCTGGGCCTTGCAATTAATGTCTGTAGCCTGCAGGACATGTGGGCAGAGCCATCTTGGCTCCTTATACTTCATATCTTAATAAATAAACAACCCTTTATAGATGCATAGCTGGCTTCCATAACATTTTATCACTGCAGAAAGGTCCATCTACTTTTTGCCTGGGCACAGCTTCCTAAATGTTGTCCCCTAAAATTTAGGATGAGGCACATAGGGAATGCACAGAAGGCGCATAAGGAATATAGCTGCGGGCTGCTTTTGTAACGAAGGGAGTTTTAGGGCTTAGGTTAGGTTCACATTGCGTTAGTGCAGTCCGTTCAACGCATACGTTGAACGGACTGCGCTAACGCAAGTGCTGACTTTTGCACAGCGCTAGCGCAGATGGAGCATCTGCTATCTCCATCTGCGCTAGCAGTGACGGGCCCGGAAACGCTGCAGCCCGCGTCTCGGGTCCATCACTCAAATGATGGCACATCGCTAGCGCACGCCCATTGTGGGCGTGCGCTAGCGATGCATGCGACATTGCAGTCTATGGCAGCGTTAACGGACTACGTTACACCGCGTTATGCCGCGGTGTAACGTAGTCCATTAAGCGTAGAGCCATAACGCAATGTGAACCCAGCCTTAGGGTTGGATAGTATACAAGTAATACCTGTCTGATGCCAGATGCAAACAACTCCTGTCCGCCATATCTGTGACGGTGCCAACAATTGCCGTGAGATCATTCCAATTTCTTGTCACCACTATAATGAAAGAGTTGGTCCAATGTACACTTACTTCTCCTCGCAGAATAATTTAATTATCTCTATGCATGTTGCTATACCAGATGGATACACGTTCAATATCTGGAGATGTTTATTGATTACTATGAGTATGTAAGTCTAATTTATAGCGTTGTCCTGTCGACCACTGTTAATGCAGATCTATCTAAGAGTACTAAGCTAACGTGTGCGGACCACTGCTGATACACACATATATAAATATAGTTTGCTTTGTTGTATCATTTTAGAGGGACACCACTTCTTTTCACGTCCAACTATTAATGAAGGTGTCCACAAAAGGCTTGGAGTACCCATAGTTATCAATGGTTGATATCACCCTGATTAATAGATGGTGATAATTGTGATTATAAAAAAACTCCACTTATGTCTTATGCTGTTAAGGTAGGTAAACAGCAGTACATACTGTCTATTTATGGGGGTAGTGTATGAAAAAGGAGCCATTATCCTACTTGTTTGTTCAGGTATACACGTTTTAATAGATATTTAATAAAAGTTGATTTTAATAGAATTTGCTGTAGAAATTGATTGTTTGCTGAGAATTACAGGTGCTTCTCACAAAATTAGAATATCTTTAAAAAGATAATTTATTCAGTTCTTCAATACAAAAAGTGAAACTTGTATATTATATAAAGTCATTACAGACAGAGAGATCTATTTCTGTTTATGTTGATGATTATGGCTTACAGCCAATGAAAACCCCAAAGTCATTATCTCAGTAAATTAGAATACTTTATAACACCAGCTGAAAAATGATTTTAAAATCCGAAATGTTGGCCTACTGAAATGTGTGTTGTGGAGACCAGACTGAACCAAAGGATCCATTTTGTCTCCCAGATGAAATCTGCTTCTGCACAGCAAACTTGACATTTCCTTTTATAGAAGTAATCACGCGCGCATTTCTCCTTGATATTGTAGCCTTTCACCCACATACCAGATATTGTAACTTTTCACTAGTATAGATTTGCTTTGTAAGTGATTATGAAATATGAGCGCTTGTGCGCATGTCTGTAAATGCCTAACTTCTTACTATATAAAGAAGGGGCAGCGCCCAGTGAGGCAGGCGTGCTCCGGGGCTACCCCTGTTTATGAACACACAACCTTTGTGCTGCGTGTCATTTACTTGGATTCCTCAATCCAGGAAGCCAGGGACGGAAGAGGACTCAACATTTCTTGGCGCCCGAAACAGGGACCCGAGGCGAGAGTGTCTACTCGAGATTCACCTACGGATACGGACAACGGAGATCTGGGATAATGGACGGCAAATGAACTGAAAAACCTGGCCAGGTAAGAGACATTATTAGTTCTCTTTTATCTGCCCTGTATTATCCGAAAGATCTCTACGAGCCGTGTCACGCTGGGTTAGTCTAGTAGTGAGTAGATACCTATAACACTCGGGTTACCATATTGTATAGATTTATGAGTCCTGTCCCTGGCAGTGTGTGAACAAGTGTGAAGGTTGTGGCATGTTATGAAAGAAGGATAAAAGTACGTAGAACAATAAGCCGAAATTGTTAGGACAAGTCTTATTAGTGAAGTCAGCCTAACTGGGTCATGTGGTTGCGTCCTTTCGGGGAGACCTCCGCCCATGCTTGACTCTCTTTGAGAAACTTGTTCCTTCATTTTTTGGATAAGAGTTTGATAGAATGAGCCCAGGACACGAGTCCATGAGCCTGGGACAAGTATGATAACAGAGACGGAGAGTTTGGTGATCTGTTTGGTGTTGCTGATCCTGTTTGCGTGCATTGTAGGAATCAAGTTTATTCTGCACATTAGAAAGAACGGAGCAGATCAGCCCTTCAATATCTTAGCTCCCTAGGAAAGAAGACAACGAGACATCACTCTAGTGAGGTGATTGTCCAAACGTCACCTAGGATAAGTGTAGCTATTATTGAAAAGAAAAATGGGAAATAAACAGACAAAATCCGTCTTAGGACAAGTAGAAGCAAAAGATATCATACAGGAAAGATGTGGAAAGACAGTCAGAAGGCAGATCAGAAGGGTAAGAGAAAAATTGGGAATTTCAGAAGCACTTATGTTTAGCACTGAATGGGAAAGACTGAGTAAAGAACGAGGTGGAATTATCAAAGATAATGGGTGGGAAGAAATCATACACTGTATGATAAAGGTCTCAAAAACAGCTAAAGAGGAGAATTGGAAGTATGATCCAGACACTTCCAAATGGAGTATGGGTACGGGAAAATGTTGTGCCACGACTCATTCAGTTCCTCCTCCTTACCTAGATCCGAATGTTCAACCATTTGTACCTTCTGAAGGAGGACAAACCAAACCAAATTTATATCCTGGGTTAAATGGGGTGGAAGGATGGGTGTGCAAAAATTGTGGCCAGCAGAATCCAGACTGGAGAACTGAATGTTCTGCCTGTGGGGTCCCCAGAGGTCATCAATTGTTAGCTCCTGTTAGGATAGTACCGAAACCCTTCAGAGAAACTGGTGTAGATGGAGCAATGGCAACTAGATATCACCAAACCCGACAATACTTCCCTTGGTCCCCCGCTGAAGGAATGTCTCTTCTACATAATGCACCAGATCCTACCCAGTACCCAGTTAGATTCGCACAGTATATACAGCAAATTATGCAGACTCATGCAGGAGTCTGGGCAGATGGAGAGGAATTATGTAGAATGAAAATGACTCCTGGTCTCTTCCAGGAACTGCTAACACATCTACAGGGACACAGGCCACAGGTGGGACAGGAGCTACAAGAGGGACAAGCGGGACAAGGTGCCTTACAAACGATAGAATCAGGAACACAATTTGTAGACCATTTAATAGTTTTCATGAGGCAGAAACAGAGGCAGAGAGGAACAACGGGAGTGGTGGCTCAGAGACCTGGACAATCGGTAGATGAATATTATCTAGGGGTAGAGAATAATTTTAGAGATGAAGGAATAGATCTAACCGCTCCAGGAATGATGAGGTTAATTACAAAAACCTTTATAGATGGATTGTCTCCAAAAGTAAAGGAAAAACTTAAGGCTGCAACTCCTGATTGGAGAACCTTGGAAGACCCACACTTGGCCAGGCAAAAAGCCGTAGGGATAGAGTTGGATTTAAGAGAAAATCATAAGCCTGTCAGAATAGCGCAAGCAAACACAACAGGTGGAAGGGCAAGACATAATTTTCCCTGTCATTACTGCAAGAAACCAGGACATTTCCAGAGAGAATGTAGAAAGAAGCAGGCAGACATAAAATCAGGAAAATTTGTACCAAAGAATAAGCCCTCAGACACCCAACAGACATCCATAGTGGATGGTCCCATACCAGACTCAGATTGACTCAATGTGTTACAAACTTCCCTACCAGCTAGAAGACCTATAATACAGGTGAATGTAGGGGGGAGAGAGATTCCATTCTTGATAGATACAGGTGCAACTTCCTCAATTTTGAATCAAGATTTTCTTCCAAACCCGGAAGATATTTCACAACAAACAACTTTTGCTGAGGGTTATGATGGGGTAATTCAAACACTACCATACACTGTGCCCCTAGAGGTCTCATTAGGACCTAAATGTTTTGCATCCAGATTTTTGTATGCCAGAGGTGCCCCAACATGTTTGTTGGGAACTGATGTCTTGAAGAAATTAGAAGCTAACATCAATTTTAGGGAAGATGGCACAGTCATGCTGACTATCCCTGATGATGCAGAAACATTAGAACAATATGTCAGAATTCAGGCTTTTGAGGATTATACTGAAGAAAAAGAGTACACCACAGATCTAGACCTCTCAACAGTCCCAGAAACACTGTGGGCACAGGGTGACACTGATGTGGGATTATTGCATATCTCTCCTGTAAAACTATCTGTGCAACCAGGAACTGTTCTCCCACAGCTCAGACAATACCCTGTGAGTGCCCAGCAGGAACTAGCGATTACAAAACAGATAGAGGGATATAGAGAGAAAGGGGTTTTGGTAGAGATACAATCACCTGCTAACACTCCTCTGTATCCAGTCAAGAAGAGAACTCTTGATAAAGGTTCTATGCCCAAATATCGTATGGTACATGATCTAAGAGAAATAAACAAAGTTCTAGATCCAATCACCCCAGTTGTACCCAATCCTCATACGTTACTATCACAGATACCAGCCAGTTCTCAAGTGTTTACTGTAATAGATCTTTCAAATGCATTTTTCTCGGTTCCTTTTCACCAAGACAGTTGGCATTTGTTTGCATTTACATTTAAGGGCAAACAGTTGGCGTGGACACGCCTTCCACAGGGAATGATACACTCCCCTACTCTTTATTCAAATGCCCTACAAACAGTCCTCCAGAGGTTTGAACCCGAACCACAGGTAGTAATTTTGCAGTATGTGGATGACCTACTACTTTGCTGCCCAGATCTAGAAACTGCAGAAAGGTCCACTGTGAGTTTACTATGTTTTCTAGAAAAAGAAGGGTGTAAAGTGAATAGACAAAAGCTACAAGTTTGTCAGACCAAAGTGGTCTTTCTAGGTCATTGCATTTCTCAAGGTAAAAAGCATCTTACACCTCAAAGAACTGAAGCAATAAGACAGATGAATGAGCCTAGAAATCATAAACAGCTACGAGCATTTTTAGGAATAGTGTCTCATTGTAGACAATGGATTATACATGCCAGTCAACTAATGCAACCACTGTATGACTGTGTAAAAAGTGAACCTTATTTGTTGACAAAAGAAGGTCAGATTTCGTTCCAACAATTAAAAGATGCCCTTGTTTCAGCTCCAGCGTTAGGGCTACCAGACTACACCAAACCATTTCAGCTTATGGCTGCAGAAGTTGATTCCCATGCTACAGGAGTTCTTACCCAGAAGCATGCAGGGAAACAAAGACCAATTGCATATCTTTCAGCAAGGTTAGATCCCGTAGCTAGAGCAGCGCCAACCTGTGTACGTGTAGTTGTTGCTGTCTCACTATTGTTGGACAAAGCATCAGAAATTGTCCTAGAGCATCCACTCACAGTTCAAACTACACATGATGTTTATGGGATATTAAACCAGGTCCAACCAAAACACATTTCCATGGCCAGACATTTGCGGCTGCAGTGTTCTTTGCTGCTACCCTCTACTATCACATTTGCAAGGCTTCAGACTCTCAATTTAGCTACACTGCTACCTCTCGAGTCTGAAGGGGGGAATAAGGACACTGATACACACACAAATTTTTTCCCTACAGACACACATGATTGTACAGAGCTCATTTTACAAGAAACGGTAGGCTTACCCAATGTATCCGAAACACCACTTCAAAATCCAGATTTAGAGCTGTTTATAGATGGTAGTAGGTTTGCAGATGACACAGGTAACTTCCATACAGGGTATGCAGTTGTGTCAGAATCTGAAACTCTCAAAGCAGAACCGCTTCCACCGAAACAATCTGCACAAGAAGCAGAACTAACAGCATTGATTGAAGCTCTAAAAATAGCTGAGAATCAGACAGCTAATATATACACTGATTCTAGGTATGCACATGGTATTGTGTTTGATTTTGGAGTAATCTGGAGAGCTAGAGGTTACATGACAGCGTCAGGACAACCTGTAAAACATGCTTCTCTGATCAAACAGATCTTAGAGGCTGCACAAGAAACAAAAGAAGTAGCAGTAATCAAGGTAGCTGCACATGTGAGACTCGACACTAGGGAATCTAGGGGAAATGATAGGGCTGATAAAGCAGCCAAAGCAGCAGCAGTCAAACCCTTACAACAGGTCCATACTGTAAACCTCACAGAAAATACTGAAGATAGACTGAGACAAGCACAGGAAGATGCAGGAGAAGAGGAGAGGGACAGGTGGAAAAAGGAAGGGGCAGAAGAACAAGAGGGAATTTGGAAGAAAAATGGACTAATATGTCTACCTAGAGCCTGGTACCCGATAGTAGTTGGTGGATTACATCACCCTACGCATGTGTCTGCAAATGCAATGACACTACTGGCAAAGCAAGTCTGGTTGGCTCCAGGTTTTGGCAACTACGCAAGAGACTATTGTGCTGCATGCGCTATATGCCTGACACATAATCCCGGACAGACAGCAAAGACCCCTATGAAGCACCACGTCCGACCTCTCTACCCGTTTCAACGGTTGCAGATAGACTTTATCCAGCTGCCAAAGAGTAATGGGTATGAGTATGTGTTGGTGTGTGTGTGGACATGTTCTCGGGGTGGCCAGAGGCCTATCCAGTTCGGAAGGCTTCAGCTAAAAACACTGCTGTAAAGCTAGTTACCGAACTGGTGCCCCGTTATGGTCTCCCTGAAGTGATCGAGTCAGATAGGGGTACTCATTTCACTGGAGAAATATTTCAAAATGTACTGAAAATGTTGGGTGTTGAAAGTCAGTTACACACTCCGTATCATCCTCAAAGTTCTGGTAAGGTGGAACGCATGAATGGAACTTTAAAATTAAAAATACAGAAAGCCATGGCTGAAACAGGAAAAGCCTTGGACAGAATGCCTTCCACTGGCCCTTTACTCAATACGCAATACCCCAAGGGGTAAGACTAAACTGTCTCCATATGAAATTTTGTTTGGCAGGACTGCCAATTTAGGATGTTATTTTCCACAGCAACTTGTGTTAAATATTGAATCACTGACTTCCTATGTGCAAAATCTTCAGAAACAATTAACTAAGGTGCATGCACAAGTTTTTGCTTCCCTTCCAGATCCTGACAACACTGAAGGAAGTCACAAGTTGGAACCAGGTGATCAAGTCTATATAAAAAGACACACCAGAAAGGCTCTTGAACCAAGATTTGACGGACCCTTCCAAGTCCTGTTGACAACACCTACATCAGTCAAGCTTGAAGGAAAGGCATCATGGATACATGCAAGCCATTGCAAAAAAGCAGTATAAAACTCATGATATTGATGTTAATAATGTTAACCACAACGAAGGCATGGGAAAGACTAAATTCTTTAGCCCCTTTGAACAATAGATTCGTACAACATCATAGAAAATTAGTGCATGACTTGTTAAACAATACACAAACCCTGACAGATTGTTGGATCTGTACCCATTCGCCGGTATCAGCCACAAGTATACCTTTTCTAGCAGTTCCCGTATCAGCAGAAGAAATATTCGCTTGGCCTAATTGTTCAGACAACCTGGCCAACAACCAAACTGGTAATACTAGGCTATGGAATACTACAATCGCCATACCAATTGTGGGATGGGTAGAATTTCCTTGGTGGCAGGGTAATCTCTCAGGGAGTAGTACACATCTACAATATTTGGCCTATAAGGGTGGAGCCTGGGTCCCTAGGAATAAGACTGGATTAACTAATTTAGGACAGGTCCCCACAGAAAATCTACAGCTCAGTTTCAGTACAACCGCCCCTCCCTCTGATGCTTTCAAACCTGTAGTATTGGAAAGATACATACATAATAGAAAATGGGAACATTCTGAGTTGTTCCCCCAAGGTGATGATAACAGTTGTACAAGTAAGCCGGGGAACCTGGTTTGTAATGAATCCAATGAGTATGTCAACGGAATGCATGTATGTGGGAATCCCGCAGCCGGGTGCTGTAGCCCCTTGGGACAAAAACCCTCTTGGTGTATGCTTCAGAATGTATCTAGTTTTGTGGATTTGGCTCACAGATTGGTATTGCAGCACTCAGCTTTGTGGGATCTGCCTGAGGGTACATTTTGGATATGCGGAGAAGGAGCATATAAATGGCTTCCCGTAGGTATAAAGGGTACTTGTACATTAGGACGCCTAACCCCAGCTACTTTCATAATTTCAAATAAACAAGTGAATATGCAAGCCGTGCCCAAGCACACACTGTATAAAAGAGCTGCAGATAACTCACCACGTCCCTCGGGGAGGCCACATATAGTACAAATGGGAATTCCCAACAAAATTGCTAGTACCATTTTTATTTATCCTATGTTAACACAAATGTGGGATAAATTAGTTAGAGCCACGGATTATCTAGATGATCAGATCTGGGATATATTAGATATACTAAACACTAGTGTAGCTGTACAGAATCAGCTTATAATAGTCGTCAACCAACATACCCTGGTATTGGATTACCTAACTGCCTCACAAGGGGGTATGTGTCAAATCATTGGACCCACCTGCTGTCATTATATAGACCCGAATAGTACTATGAGTATGACATTCAAATTAAAGGACGTACAACGACTCAGAGATCAGTATGACAAAGACAATGACCAGAATAAGGATAGCTGGTGGTCAGATACCTTTTCTTTTCTTAACCCAGCCAACTGGTTCAGAGGGATCGGTGGGTGGCTTGCCGGGATTATGCAGAGCATAATACATATAGTTATGATTATTGTAATCATATATGTGTTATTCAAGATTGTACTCAAGGGTATCTCAGTATGCACAAATAAATTTTGTGTAATAGATGCAAGAGTATAAAGTTTATTATTGCCGTACTAATTTTCTTTTATATTTTAGTATACTGCCGCATAAAGAAGAAAATGCACAAGCTTCATGCAAAAATTTATGACAAATTATAAAAGAATATGTCAAAGGGGGGAATTGTGGAGACCAGACTGAATCAAAGGATCCATTTTGTCTCCCAGATGAAATCTGCTTCTGCACAGCAAAATTGACATTTCCTTTTATAGAAGTAATCACGCGCGCATTTCTCCTTGATATTGTAGCCTTTCACCCACATACCAGATATTGTAACTTTTCACTAGTATAGATTTGCTTTGTAAGTGATTATGAAATATGAGCGCTTGTGCGCATGTCTGTAAATGCCTAACTTCTTACTATATAAAGAAGGGGCAGCGCCCAGTGAGGCAGGCGTGCTCCGGGGCTACCCCTGTTTATGAACACACAACCTTTGTGCTGCGTGTCATTTACTTGGATTCCTCAATCCAGGAAGCCAGGGACGGAAGAGGACTCAACAGTGTTCAGTAAATGCACTCAATACTTGGTCAGGGCTCCTTTTGCATCAATTACTGCATCAATGTGGCGTGGCATGGATGCGATCAGTCTATGGCACTGCTGAGGTGTTATGGAAGCCCAGGTTGCTTTGATAGCAGCCTTCAGCTTGTCTGCATTGTTGGGTCTGGAGTCTCCATCTTCCTCTTAACAATACCCCATAGATTCTTTATAAGGTTAAGGGCAGGCGAGTTTGCTGGCCAATCAAGCACAGTGATACTGTTGTTTTTAAACCAGGTATTGATACTTTTGGCAGTGTGAACAGGTGCCAAGTGCTGCTGGAAAATGAAATTTCCATCTCTAAAAAGCTTGTCGGCAGAGGGAAGCATGAAGTGCTCTAAAATTTCCTGGTAGACGGCTGCGCTGACTTTGGTCTTGATAAAACAGCGTGAACCTACACCAGGAGATGACATGGCTCCCCAAACCATCACTGATTGTGGATACTTCACACTAGACCTCAAGCAGCTTGAATTGTGGCCTCTCCACTCTTTCTCCAGACTCTGGGACTTGATTTCCAAATGAAATGCAAAATTTACTGTCATCTGAAAAATAACACCTTGGACCACTGAGCAAAAGTTCAGTTCTTTCTCTCTTTGGCCCAGGTAAGACGCTTCTGTCATTGTCTATTGGTCATGAGTGGCTTGACACAAGGAATGCGACACTTGTAGCTCATGTCCTGGATACGTCTGTGTGTGGTGGCTCTTGAAGCAATGGCTACAGCAACAGTCCACTCCTCGTTTCTTAACAATCCTTTCAAGGCTGCAGTTATCCCAGTTGCTTGTGCACCTTTATCTATCACACTTTTTCCTTCCACTTAGCTTCCCATTAATATGCTTGGATACAGCACTCTGTGAACAGCCAGCTTCTTTAGCAATAACCTTTTGTGGCTTCCCCTCCTTGTCCAGAAGGCAGTCATTGACACACTCCAAATCTGTCAAGTCAGCAGTCTTCTTCATGATCCATGATTGTGGAACTTACAGACTTAAGGTACCGTCACATTAAGCGACGCTGCAGCGATATAGACAATGAGCCGATCGCTGGAGCGTCGCTGTTTAGGTCGCTGTAGAGATGTCAAACACAGCAGCTCCAGAAAGATGCAGGAGCGATCCAGTGACGTAACGGCGACTCACTTATCGTTCACGCTCCATGTAAAACATTGCAGGCATAGTTGCTTTTGCTGTCAAACATGACAATACACGCCGACCTGATGACCAAATAAAGTTCGGGACTTCTAGCTCCGACCAGCGATGGCACAGCGGGATCCTGATTGCTGCTGCTTGTCAAACACAACGAGATCGCTATCCAGGACGCTGCAACGTCACGGATCGTTGTCGTTCTCGTTGTAAAGTTGCTGAGTGTGAAGGTACCTTAAGGGACCTTTTTAAACACTTAGGAAGCCTTTGCAGGTGTTTTTTGTTAATTATTCTAATTTACTGAGATAATGACTTTTGGGTTTTCATTGGCTGTAAGTCAAAATCACCAACATTAACAGAAATAAACACTTGAAATAGATCACTCTGTAATGACTCTATATAATATTTGAGTTTCACTTTTTGTATTGAAGAACTGAAATAAATTAACTTTTTGGTGATAATCTAATTTTGTGGGAATCACCTATACATCCTACTTCAATTGCTGTACCCCCCCCCAACATTTACTTGTGCAATGCATTAAAATGATTAAAATTAGTATAAAGTATAAAACAAGGGGAAATAGGGGGCATTTGAGGAAGACAGTCAGGCAAAACAGCGCTGTCGTGGTAAAACTGAGGTGTGCTTGTGACCAAGTAATTTGGTCCTTCACTTATATGTCAGGTTGTGCTATAATGCACTCATGCACTTTATGACCTGATCTCTCTACTTACACTATGCCAGGATTATAGATAAATGAATTTTTGTATATGACAACATTTTGCAATATATCGACACTTTACACATTCATGTGAACGCTGCTGGATATGGTTTACTGCTTCATAGGATTTAATCATGAAACAGTGTTTGCGATTTATCTGCTGCCTTAAGTTATTATCCTTGGCCCCCTCTTCACACCCAGCCATTGTTTGAGAATTTCCCATTGTTTTATACTTTATACTAATTTTAATAATTTTGAATAAAATATTACCATTTTAGTAAAAATCCTTTTTTTTTCCTATGCCTCTTTATCCCCATTTAGCACATATGGGATTTTGTTTATTATAATGCGTTACATAATAAGAAAATGAATTGTTATAAATCATAGTGTGATTGCCCCCTCTGTATCAGTCCGTCATTGTTAGTTTGTTTACTGTATGTGATATTTGTAACTTGTATGTAACCCCTTCTCATGTACAGCACCATGGAATCAATGGTGCTATATAAATAATCTATAATATAACGCTGGGAGCGTCACTCTGTCCGAGTGCCGAGTGCAAGCGCCGGCGCAGTCTGGGCCTCACAGAGCGACGCTCCCGGGAGATCGCGGTGTGCGTTCACACTGAACGCACACCGCGATCTCCACCGCAGAAGCAGGGACCGCCAGGAGGGTGAGTATCGGCCTATATTCACCTGTCCCCGTTCCATCGCTGAGCGGCGCCATCTTCCCGGTCTTCGGCCTGTGACCTTCAGTTCAGAGGGCGCGATGACGCGCTTAATGCGCGCCGGCGCCGCCCTCTGTCTGAACAGTCACAGCCAGGAGACCGGGAAGATGGCGGCGCTCAGCGATGGAACGCCGGACAGGTGAGTATAGTAAGTGCTGGGGGGGCCTGAGCTGGCGGCGATACCGGCACCTGACCCCCACAGTGCGCCGGTGTCCCCGCCTGCTCAGGCCCCCCAGCACTCGGCGCCGAGCGGGTCAGAGGCAGGATGGGGACGCAGGATGGAGCAGCACATAAGGATGGGGACGCAGGATGCAGCATTAACATAAGGATGGGGACGCAGGATGCAGCATGAACATAAGGATGGGGACGCAGGATGCAGCAGCACATAAGGATGGGGACGCAGGATGCAGCAGTACATAAGGATGGGGACGCAGGATGCAGCAGCACATAAGGATGGGGACGCAGGATGGAGCAGCACATAAGGATGGGGACGCAGGATGCAGCAGCACATAAGGATGGGGACGCAGGATGGAGCAGCACATAAGGATGGGGACGCAGGATGCAGCAGCACATAAGGATGGGGACGCAGGATGCAGCAGCACATAAGGATGGGGACGCAGGATGCAGCATGAACATAAGGATGGGGACGCAGGATGCAGCAGCACATAAGGATGGGGACGCAGGATGCAGCAGCACATAAGGATGGGGACGCAGGATGGAGCACACATAAGGATGGGGACGCAGGATGCAGCAGTACATAAGGATGGGGACGCAGGATGGAGCAGCACATAAGGATGGGGACGCAGGATGCAGCAGCACATAAGGATGGGGACGCAGGATGGAGCAGCACATAAGGATGGGGACGCAGGATGGAGCAGCACATAAGGATGGGGACGCAGGATGCAGCAGCACATAAGGATGGGGACGCAGCAGCACATAAGGATGGGGACGCAGGATGGAGCAGCACATAAGGATGGGGACGCAGGATGCAGCAGCACATAAGGATGGGGACACAGGATGCAGCAGCACATAAGGATGGGGACGCAGGATGGAGCAGCACATAAGGATGGGGACGCAGGATGGGAGCAGCACATAAGGATGGGGACGCAGGATGGAGCAGCACATAAGGATGGGGACGCAGGATGGAGCAGCACATAAGGATGGGGACGCAGGATGCAGCAGCACATAAGGATGGGGACGCAGGATGCAGCAGCACATAAGGATGGGGACGCAGGATGGAGCAGCGCATGACAGGATGGGGACGCATGATGGAGCAGCGCATGACAGGATGGGGACGCAGGATGGAGCAGCGCATGACAGGATGGGGACGCAGGATGGGAGCAGCGCATCACAGGATGGGAGCAGCGCATCACAGGATGGGGACGCAGGATGGGAGCAGCGCATGACAGGATGGGGACGCAGGATGGGAGCAGCGCATGACAGGAAGGGGAACGCAGGATGGAGCAGCACATGACAGGATGGGGACGCAGGATGGAGCAGTGCATGACAGGATGGGGACGCAGGATGGAGCAGCACATGACAGGATGGGGACGCAGGATGGAGCAGCGCATGACAGGATGGGGACGCATGATGGAGCAGCACATACCAGGATGGAGACAATATACCAATATAAATGCTCGCCACCCGGGCGTAGAACGGGTTCAATAGCTAGTAATAATAATAATAGTGTGTGGTTTGTGCTGAGGAGAAACACAGATAAGTGGATAAGATAGACTAGAGAAATCTCTATTTGCTTTATACAGCAAGGAAAGACCATCAAATCCAGAATAAGTCACTGCATTCATTTTTTAGTTTGAATCACTATATTAAACGACTGCCAAAATCAAACCATGCCGCTACATTCTTGTTTGAAGCTAGAAGGTTGGAGAATGCCACCTCTGCTGGGATTACAAATTGGAAGTACTGTACACTTGCAACCTAATAGATGTGAAAACAGCCGGTGCTCTCAGATAGCGGCAGAACAATGGTCACAGGGGTCAGAGAATAGGTGAGCACAGTGTGGGAATGAGGTGCACTCTTGCCTTAACAAAGGAAACTAGAACCCATAATTGAGCAACGCAGAGAATGCAGTACTAAGAGCATGAAAAGAGGGGTTTTTTCAGACTTCTGTTTTTAAACTTATGACCTTTACTGTAAGGTAGAAAACAGGTAGCTGAAAACATCTTATTATATACCACCTTGTTAAGCCACATTGGGCCTGTTACTAATTTTACATGGACAAGTTTATTTTACCTACTGATTATCCAAAGTAATTACGGCAATCCCCAATTAATGATATACAGTGGGTACGGAAAGTATTCAGACCCCTTTAAATTATTCACTCTTTGTTTCATTGCAGCCATTTGGCAAATTCAAAAAAGTTCATTTTTTTCTCATTAATGTACACTCTGCACCCCATCTTTACTGAAAAAAACAGAAATGTAGAAATTTTTGCAAATTTATTAAAAAATAAAAATTGAAATATCACATGGTCATAAGTATTCAGACCCTTTGCTCAGTATTGAGTAGAAGCACCCTTTTGAGCTAGTACAGCCATGAGTCTTCTTGGGAATGATGCAACAAGTTTTTCACACCTGGATTTGGGGATCCTCTGCCATTCTTCCTTGCAGATCCTCTCCAGTTCCGTCAGGTTGGATGGTGAATGTTGGTGGACAGCCATTTACAGGTCTCTCCAGAGATGCTCAATTGGGTTTAGGTCAGGGCTCTGGCTGGGCCAGTCAAGAATGGTCACAGAATTGGTCTGAAGCCACTCCTTTGTTATTTTAGCTGTGTGCTTAGGGTCATTGTCTTGTTGGAAGGTGAACCTTCGGCCAAGTCTGAGGTCCAGAGCAGAGCAATCTGTCATTGAAGGAAGCATGAATGTGGCCAAGTACAGAGATATCCTGGATGAAAACCTCTTCCAACCAGTCATCCTGTGCCTGCAGCTGAAAAACACCACCATAGCATGATGGTGCCACCACCATGTTTCACTGTTGGGATTGTATTTGGCAGGTGAGGAGCAGTGCCTGGTTTTCTCCACACATACCACTTTGAATTATCATCACGAAAAAGGTCTGTCTTCGTCTCATCAGACCAGAGAATCTTATTTCTCATAGCCTTGGAGTCCTTCATGTAATTTTTTTTAGCAAAGTCTATGCAGGCTTTCATATATCTTGCACTGAGGAGAGGCTTCCATCGGGCCACTTTGCCATAAACGTCCAACTGGTGGAGGGTTGCAGTGATAATTCACTTTGTGGAACTTTCTCCTATCTCCCTACTACATCTCTGGAGCTCAGCCACAGTGATCTTGGGGTTCTTCTTTATCTCTCTCACCAAGGCTCTTCTCCCACGATTGCTCAGTTTGGCTGGAAGGCCAGGTCTAGGTAGACTACTAGGTAGGCCACTGTGCTCTTAGGAACCTTGAGTACTGCAGAAATTCTTTTGTAACCTTGGCCAGAACTGTGCCTTGCCACAATTCTGGCTCTGAGCTCCTTGGCCAGTTCTTTTGACCTCATGATTCTCATTTGGTCTGACATGCACTGTGAGCTGTGAGGTCTTATATAGACAGGGGTGCGCCTTTCCAAACCAAGTCCTATCTAATTAATTAAATACAACTGGACTCCAATGAAGGAGTAAAACCATCTCAAGGAGGTTCACAAGGAAATGGACAGCATGTGACTTAAATAAGAGTGTCTGAGCAAAGGTTCTGAATACTTATGACCATGTGATATTTCAGTTTTTCTTTTTTAATAAATTTGCAAAAAATTCTACATTTCTGTTTTTTCAGTCAAGATGGGGTGCAGAGTGTACATTAATGAGAAAAAAATGAACTTTTTTGAATTTACCAAATGGCTGCAATGAAACAAAGAGTGAAAAATGTAAAGGGGTCTGAATATTTCCGTACCCACTGTAGTTATATATTCGACAACACTTTCAATTTAAATAGAAAGTTTTTGCTACCTCATCCAGCAATGTATCATTTATTGGGCTGTTTGCTGTCACTTTGATAAAGATAATTTCATCTGCTGCAGATCTAGCAGTTCTCTGAATGCTGAGCTCTGTTTAACCCTGTTCTCACCACAGATTGGCAGCTTTCTGCCCATGTACACTCTACACAGAAAGCTGCCAATCAGTGGTGGGAGGGCGAGGTTATACAGAGCTCACAAATATGCTTGACTACTTGGCAGTAGGGTTTACTAGTCCTCTCGTGATAATCTCCTGCTAATAAAACATGGTGACAGATTGCCTTTAACGGAACTAATAAGGGCCAAATGTAATAAAAATCAATTACAATAAAACTTAAAAAAGTGGACCTTTCTGTACTGATAACGTTTATTGGCATATGATGAGGGCACAAGTATATGGTTGGTCACTGAGGGAGCCATTACATGAAAGAAGTAACTCTGCTCTTGAGAAATGTTTATTGACTTCAACGCACAACATACATCACTCAGTTTTACTTCTCTCTTTGAAAAGATAGTAAATAAAAGAGAACAACAGTATATGAAGAGTTGCCATTTAAACTTTTTCTTATGCCATCTACAGATTGCGGACCATTGTTTGCCCAGTGGTCGTACAACTAGAGACTGCTGTATATTTCAGTCAAAACTAAGACTTGGGGGCAGCTTGAAACATGAAAGCCATATCCTAATAGTAAAACACTGTGCTCCAGCCAGCTTTCCACTTTCACTGGCACCCATCTCATGGATTACAGACCTTGTAATGCTGATTTGATATATTATATTATGGGTAGTTTTGTAAGCAGAACAAGCAATCATTGGGCTTCTTTTGTCTGTTTAATATAGAAATAAAATCATGCTTACCAATTTTGCACCTTCTGCTTCAGGAACTGGCCACAAAGCTGTAAAAGCACATTAAAGAGTTAATTTAAATGGGATTTATCCTGCAGTACCCAAAAACATCTACTACACAGTGTACAGAGCTGTGGGGTTTTTGCTCCATACATTATATACTTCAAGTTGTTGAGGCCCCAGGTATCAGCTAATAGTAGGGGTGCCATGGGTGGAACACCACCAATTTGATATAGATGACCTGTCATCAATGGTTCATTCCTGGACAAGCCCTTTAAGGTGTCCGAATGCATTAGACAAAAGTTGATGAAAGTAGATGATCCTAACCATGACAAAAGTACTGCTATTCACAGGTGCTGGGTAGTAACAATTCTCATGAGAGCCGCAGGCTCAACGCAGTGCTCAGCTAGGGCCAGTAGTTCTAATGAGAGTTGTCACTACCCGACATCTGTGAATAGCAGTACTTTACTGCTATTCACAGACACTGGAAACCTTGGGGGAACATGAACTACATCGGTGGAGCTTCGTGGGAACATTTGATAATAAATTGTTGAACAAAGGTGTGTGGAGTAGTCTTTATTCAAATAAAGTTTTATTTCTGTGTGCTTTTGTTTTTGTGTTTTTTTATTACTGGGTTGGTATTGGGGTGTCTGATAGACACCCCACTATTTTTAACCCCAGGGGTTGATGTCATCTGACATTACACAGCTGACATCAACACCCAAAAATATTACCCCAATTGCCACCGCACCAGGGCAATCGGGAAGAACCAGGAAAGGTACAACATTGCCACGTCTAATGTAACATGCCAATTCTGAGGTGGGTGCGAGCTGGTATTTTTACCCTGGGAAGGGACCATTATCCATGGACCTTCCCAGTCTGATAATATCAGCCCCCAGCTGTCTGCTTTACCTTGGCTGGTTATCAAAAATAGGGAGACCCCACGTCACTTTATTTAAAAATGCCTCTTCAGAGAAAAAGAGGACTTGAACTCTATAGCGCTACCTGTTGGAAGTAGCGATCCTACAAGTCACAATCTCCAACAGGTGGCGCTATAGAGTTCAAGTCCTCTTTTTCTCTGAAGAGGCAATTTGCATATTAAATTTCCCAGAGGAGCATTGCATGGCAAATAAGCCTCCTTACCTTGACAAGCCAGAGCTGGTATGTAACTCACCACAAGGAGAAACCTTACCCCTTAGACTTTATTTAAATTAATTTGTGTTTTAGGTCTAAAAAAGGTCAAAAAAACCCTTTAGTGCCACATGAAAGTCACTAAAGGGCGAACTTTATAATATTTAGAGGGGCGGACATTACTCTAAGCTCCCTTTCACATAACAACTCTCCCTGAACTGCTTCCAGAGGACAGTGTGCCGAGTATCGCTCCATCAGGTCTTCTATAAGACCAGATGAAGTTATGCAGCCGGCCAATCACAGTGAGCTACATAGCTATAGCATTACTGTGTATGATGGGCAACAGCCGCAAAAATGTGGGCCGGGGACTTGAGCATGGCACTCGAGCACCCGCAATTCTTGATCGAGTAACGCGCGTACCCGAGCACGCGATGCTCAATCAAGTATCGAGCAGAGGTGAGAATGCTCGTTCAACACTAGTATCTATCAATACTTAGCATTAAATAGAGGTTTTATAATAAAATATGCTACCGTCCAGATAACCTTTATTTCAGGGAAGGCATTTCATGTTTCAGCAATGTGATGCTAAACATATACATCATCACAACAGCATGGCTTCACAAAATAAGAGTTTGGGTAATGAACTGTCTGCCTGCAGTCCAGACCTTTCATCAAAAGAAAACATTTGAGACATTATGAAATGAAAATCCAGCAAAAACCCTGGACTAATGATCAGCTAGAATCCTACATCAGACAATAATGGGACAACATTGCTCTCCCAAGAATTGGTATTCTCACATCCTAGAACTTTACAAACTGCTGTTTAGTAAAAAGAAGAGGGAAGGCTACACATTGGTAGACATGGCCCTGTCCCAACATTTTTGAAATGTGTTGCTGCCAACAATTTCTAAATTAAGTGTAAAAATGTTTAATTTTCAACTTCTGACATGTGTTCTACAATCTCTTGGGAATGAGATATGGCTATAAGAGATTTTCAAATCATTGCATTTTTGTTTCCTGTACATTTTGCACAGCATCCCAACTTTTTCAGAATTATGGTTGTACTTTTGTCTAAAGTGTACATAAACCTATTTTAAACACATTATTTTGAGCATTTATTTCAGAGCATGGACAATATACTAAAGGATTTCTTTCCACAGGATAGCTTGAGAAGCCTCCACTCAATGGGTCCACCCAAATACCAAAGCTCCAAAAAATTAACTGAACATTAATATTTAACCTATTTAACCTTTGATCAAAAGCGCTTCAAAAACAATGAAGAACATTTAGACAAACATGTATCCACAACTATAGTACAGGGTTGATCTGTAGAATTGCACATACCAAACCTTATTAAAAAACAGGTCCTCTGACTCTTTGGAGAATGGCGGTGCTACTGGTTCCACCACCAAATCATTGTAACTCTGAGCTGTTATTGTACATGTATTAAAGGCTAAACAGGTAGCGCTACTATATATTATGCTAGCCCAGACCATAATCCTGGAAGTAGGACGATGAGATGTTTCCTCGTAAAGGCCTTTTCATGGCATTGCCCACGTGGTCTCCGGTCCATTTTACATCTATCATTGTGTCCAAGACAAGAGCATGACTCATCGCTGAAAGGCATAGAAAGCTATCGAAGCCTCCATTGCCTTTTGCTTGCACCATGGTAGCCCTTGAGAGTAGAGCATGAGGTAAATGAAACAACTGGGATTATGGTGTCGGGTGGCCTAATGTATGGCACAATAACAGCTCAGTGTTACCTTGATTTGCTTGTTGAAATAGCAGTACAGCCATTTCTTCAAAGTACCCAGTAGCTGTTTTTCAACAGGACAACGCCAGACAGCATATTGATCACCTTACTGTGAGCAGCCTGCATGGCCTAAACGTACTACCATGGCCTGCAGCGTCTCCAGACTTATCTCCCATCGATCGCATCTGGGATATTATTTGTTGGGAATTGGCAACATTCCTTAGACAACCATTAATGACCTCATTGATAGCATGCCAAAGTGTGTTTATTTGTGCACACGTGCTCGTACTTGGTACTGAATAAATCAAGATGTTTTTAAAATTTAGTCAATTGTTTTAGTCATTTACATATCATTAATATGTCTATCAAGCCTGTCATTTCCAGAATTCTACTACTTTTCCTTTTTGGTGGTCACATTTTAACGTTGAAGAGTGTATACATGGTCATTTTTGTGTTGAGACATTCTTGGAGGTATAACTTTTTTTATTGTTGTATTGACATAACAGTATGAGAAAATGGAAAAAAATAAAACAAAATAAAAAAATAAAACAGTATATTATATCTGGGAGATTTTTTTCTATTATCTTTATTCTACAGATGGTGACATTTGCAGCAGGGGTCAATATATACAGTGGGGCAAAAAAGTATTTAGTCAGTCAGCAATAGTGCAAGTTCCACCACTTAAAAAGATGAGAGGCGTCTGTAATTTACATCATAGGTAGACCTCAACTATGGGAGACAAACTGCGAAAAAAAAATCCAGAAAATCACATTGTCTGTTTTTTTAACATTTTATTTGCATATTATGGTGGAAAACAATCAAGATTTCTGGCTCTCACAGACCTGTAACTTCTTCTTTAAGAGTCTCCTCTTTCCTCCACTCATTACCTGTAGTAATGGCACCTGTTTAAACTTGTTATCAGTATAAAAAGACACCTGTGCACACCCTCAAACAGTCTGACTCCAAACTCCACTATGGTGAAGACCAAAGAGCTGTCAAAGGACACCAGAAACAAAATTGTAGCCCTGCACCAGGCTGGGAAGACTGAATCTGCAATAGCCAACCAGCTTGGAGTGAAGAAATCAACAGTGGGACCAATAATTAGAAAATGTAAGACATACAAGACCACTGATAATCTCCCTCGATCTGGGGCTCCACGCAAAATCCCACCCCGTGGGGTCAGAATGATCACAAGAACGGTGAGCAAAAATCCCAGAACCACACGGGGGGACCTAGTGAATGAACTGCAGAGAGCTGGGACCAATGTAACAAGGCCTACCATAAGTAACACACTACGCGACCATGGACTCAGATCCTGCAGTGCCAGACGTGTCCCACTGCTTAAGCCAGTACATGTCCGGGCCCATCTGAAGTTTGCTAGAGAGCATTTGGATGATCCAGAGGAGTTTTGGGAGAATGTCCTATGGTCTGATGAAACCAAACTGGAACTGTTTGGTAGAAACACAACTTGTCGTGTTTGGAGGAAAAAGAATACTGAGTTGCATCCATCAAACACCATACCTACTGTAAAGCATGGTGGTGGAAACATCATGCTTTGGGGCTGTTTCTCTGCAAAGGGGCCAGGACGACTGATCCGGGTACATGAAAGAATGAATGGGGCCATGTATCGTGAGATTTTGAGTGCAAACCTCCTTCCATCAGCAAGGGCATTGAAGATGAAACGTGGCTGGGTCTTTCAACATGACAATGATCCAAAGCACACCGCCAGGGCAATGAAGGAGTGGCTTCGTAAGAAGCATTTCAAGGTCCTGGAGTGGCCTAGCCAGTCTCCAGATCTCAACCCTATAGAAAACCTTTGGAGGGAGTTGAAAGTCCGTGTTGCCAAGCGAAAAGCCAAAAACATCACTGCTCTAGAGGAGATCTGCATGGAGGAACGGGCCAACATACCAACAACAGTGTGTGGCAACCTTGTGAAGACTTACAGAAAACGTTTGACCTCTGTCATTGCCAACAAAGGATATATTACAAAGTATTGAGATGAAATTTTGTTTCTGACCAAATACTTATTTTCCACCATAATATGCAAATAAAATGTTAAAAAAACAGACAATGTGATTTTCTGGATTTTTTTTTCTCAGTTTGTCTCCCATAGTTGAGGTCTACCTATGATGTAAATTACAGACGCCTCTCATCTTTTTAAGTGGTGGAAATTGCACTATTGCTGACTGACTAAATACTTTTTTGCCCCACTGTATTTGTTCTTGTTTGGAGACATTGAATAAAAAATATTTTTCATGAAAACAGCATTTTTGGGGGTTTTTGTGGGTTGAAGGCATTTTAGTGAACATTTTACTGTTGTTTTTTGCCCCATTAGAGGAGTTGAAGCAGTGATCCTCCGATAGCTTGTTTAACGCTTTGGAATACACAATATTGCTGTGTTGGCACATGGCAGAAGCAGTGTGTAAAGGAGACAACTGACTGCTACCATTATAACCGAATCCGGCTTCTTTCTGTAGAAGGATCAGAGACCATCTTAGCTATTGAAATTAGCAGTCATGGCCACAGCACTGGAAGCGAGGCAGCCAAGAGACAGGGAATATAGGCCTAGCAGAGAAGCAGGGCACCTGGGCTAGTAGGACTGTATTAGGCTGGGTTCACACTGCGTCTGTGGCGTCCGTTAGACGGACTACGTTACACTGCGGCATAACGCGGTGTAACGCAGTTCGTTAATGCCGCCATTATGTCCTATGTCGGACGCGTCGCTAGCGCATGCCCACAATGGGCGTGCGCTAGCGATGTGCCGTCATTGAGTGACGAAACCAGGGACGCGGGCTGCAGCGTTTCCTGGTCCGTCACTGCTAGCGCTGATAGAGAATCTGCTAGCTCTATCTGTGCTAGCGTGATGACACATCGGCACTTGCGTTAACAGCAGCCCGTTAACGTATGTATTGAACGGGCTGCTGTTAACGCAATGTGAACCCGGCCTTAGTAAGTTAGCCAGCTAAAGAACATTTAACTACAGTTTTCCTTTTGCTAGTAACCCCCTTTAAGAGAAAAAAAAAATGGTCTGAGCAATATCCAAACAGCAAATGGTCAGGGATGTTGTAATTGCTGGAGAGACCTTCTCATAATTGTGGCCATTCACGTTAAAGTTACACATTCACAGCCTTTGATGAACAGAAAACATACACTGTAGATGTATTATTTTTATCAGTAACAGATTTGCTCCATTGAATATAAAGCACATTGACATTTGTAAATATATAGTATGGAGAAAAGTAAAGTATTACTACAGGCATTCTGTAAAAAAGTGAATCCATGCAAATCTTATACCATTAAATTAATTAGTAAAAGTAAATGCATGCTGGCTGCTTCCTACATTTATTAACAAAGCTAGTAACTATTCACTTGGTAATTGGAAGCCACATAAAAAATGCATGCAATAAATCACTACAATAATACATTATGATCATTGAAATAGTCTCTCTTTTTTGGTCTCTATTATGGGTGAGAACAATACCTCTGCATACCTGCTGTTAGTATGTAGAAAAGCAAGGCGGAGAATATCAGAGTCCTCATGGTTTCTTCTCTCGTCTGACTTACAAGCTGTTTGCTCAGGACAGCACTGTGTTCCAGCATAGAACTCCCCAGTGCCTGCCTTTCTCAGCTTCATTGGAACAAGCCTGTGATGTCACAAAACAACAGTATGCGCAGCCTTTGTAGCATGTCCAACAATTCAGTAAGGAACACCGTACTTCCTTAATATCTAATTCATATAGCAAGTCAATGTCTCTATCAGGAGAGTTCATACAAATTATGGGGCCCCATAGCAGAAGTTCAAATTGCCCCCCTCCCAAAAAAAAATTGTTGAGGTCACAGTAGAGCATATCTCACAATTTTCCAGCCTTTACAGAGTACCCCTGCTGAAGTCCTAAATTCCTCTTTCATTGCCCCCATAAAGTATGATGCCAATAAAAATGCCCCCCAAACGCAGTCTGATACCCCATGGTGAATTCTTCCACATTAGGCTCCACTTGTACAGTATAATGACCCTTACTGCACACCACCACAATTTACAAGGCAAAGTATGCTGACCCCAACACAGTACGATCCTTCAACTGTGACCCTCCACATAGCCCTCCAAGAAGTATAATGGACCTACATACAGTATAATGGCCGCACACCTCTCTACACTGTAAAATGGATTGCACTAGCCCTCCATACAATATAATGGCCCCCACACAGCCCTCCACACAGTATGGTGGACCACACATATATCTTTATGCATTTGTTGTGAACTGAGCACGAGTTTATTGCATTTTACTTGTTGAATCTGGTGGTTTGGAATACTGGATCGCCCCCCAGTAGGGCAGTGGGGTACTCGGAGCCGGGCCCATCGGTTCTCAAGGGGGATGTCACATGGCTGACCCGGTCTGTGGCCCTCGGGGCGTCCGTTGATAAAAGGGGGAAAGGTCTTTAAAGGGGAAATGTTCATGACCAGGGAAAAAATCTCCTTGGTCCATTATAGTATAATGGCCCACAAATAGTCCTCCATATAGTATAATGCACCCCCATCTCTGCTGCATTTATGGGGGTCCATCTGGCATTTGATGACGTGGGAGTTTGGGTGAAAAATTGTTGGGCATACAAGTTCATCCGGGATACCATAAGATTTATTATTTCCTCACTGAAAATAAGATTTAAGAAGTCAATTTCAGTGGGGCCAGTGGTGTCAAACTGGATTCCTGAGCTGCTGCCGAAATCCGGAATGACGGGCTGATAATTTTCGGGGGGTGCAATGAAGTCTCCCGCCAGGGCGTGGGGTACTCGGTACCGGGTCTTGCTGTTCACAGGGGGATGTTACGGTGGCTGCGACCCGGTCTGTGGCCCTGGGAGCTCATGTAAAAGGGAAAGGTCTTTAAAGGGAATAAAGTTTATGTTCGTGACACCACCTGTGGTATTCGGTCAGTGGGGACCGACGCTGCTTTAACCCCTTTCTGACATATGACGAACTATCCCGTCGAGGTGGTATGGGCCCATATGACCACCGACGGGATAATACATCATCACCGATCAGCCGCGCTCACTGGGGGAGTGCGGCCGATCGGGGCCGGGTGTCAGCTGACTATCGCAGCTGACATCCAGCACTATGTCCCAGGAGCGGTCTCGGACCACTCTTGGCACATTAACCCCTGGCACACTGCGATCAAACATGATTGCAGTATTCCGGTGGCACAGGGAAGCATCGCAGAGGGAGGGGGCCCCTTGCGTGCTTCCCTGAGACCCTCGGAGCAATGCGATGTAATCGCGTTGCTCCGAGGGTCTCCTACCTCCTCCTCCCTGCAGGCCTGGATCCAAAATGGCACATTTAGTATCATTTAGTATCATCGCGTCCGTTCCGACCACACCTATAAAACTGTCCCCCCACTTAACCCCTTCAGTGATCACCGTATAAAACAAACAAAAAAACAACGCTTTATTATCATACCGCCAAACAAAAAGTGGAATAAAACGCAATCAAAAAGACGGATATAAATAACCATGGCACCGCTGAAAACGTCATCTTGTCCCACAAAAAACGAGCTGCCATGCAGTGTCATCAACGAAAAAATAAAAAAGTTATAGTCCTCAGAATAAAGCGATGCAAAAATAATTATTTTATATATAAAATAGTTTTTATCGTATAAAAGTGCCAAAACATAAAAAAATTAATGATAAATGAGGTATTGCTGTAATCGTACTGACCCGAAGAATAAAACGGCTTTATCAATTTTACCAAACGTGGAACGCTATATGCGCCCCCCAGAAAATAAATTCATGAATAGCTGGTTTTTGTTCATTGTACCTCACAAAAATCAGAATAAAAAGCGATCAAAAAATGTCATGTGCCTGAAAATGGTATCAATAAAAACGTCAACTTGTCCCGCAAAAAACAAGACCTCACATGACTCTTTTAGTGTGTGACGGCTGCCAATCATAAAAATCTGCCAAAAAAAAAACACTATAAAAGTAAATCAAACTCCCCTTCATCACCCCCTTAGTTAGGGAAAAATAATAAAATTTAAAAAAATGTATTTATTTCCATTTTCCCGTTAGGGTTAGGGTTGGGGCTAAAGTTAGGGTTAGGGTTGGGGCTAAAGTTAGGGTTAGGTTTGGGGCTAAAGTTAGGGTTGGGGTTGGGGCTAAATTTAGGGTTGGGGTTATAGTTGGGGTTAGGGTTAGTGTTGGGGTTAGGGTTGGGGCTAAAGTTAGGGTTAGGGTTGGGGCTAAAGTTAGAGTTTGGATTACATTTATGTTTGGGATTAGGGTTAGGGGTGTGGTTAGGGTTATGGTTGGGATTAGGGTTAGGGGTGTGTTTGGGTTAGGGTTTTAGTTAGAATTGGGGGGTTTCCACTTTTTAGGCACATCAGGGGCTCTCCAAACGCGACATGGCGTCCGATCTCAATTCCAGCCAATTCTGCGTTGAAAAAGTAAACAGTGCTCCTTCCCTTCCGAGCTCTCCTGTGCACCCAAACAGAGGTTTACCCCAACATATGGGGTATCAGCGTACTGAGGACAAATTGGACAACAATTTTTGGGGTCCAATTTCTCCTGTTACCCTTGGGAAAATACAAAACTGGGGGCTAAAATGTAATTTTTGTGGGAAAAAAAATCATTTTTATTTTCACGGCTCTGCGTTATAAACTTTAGTGAAACACTTGGGGGGTGCAAAGTTCTCACAACACATCTAGATAAGTTCCTTGGGCGGTCTAGTATCCATTATGGGGTCAGTTTTGGGGGGAGTTTCTACTATTTAGGTACATCAGGGTCTCTGCAAATGCAACGTGACGCCTGCAGACCAATCCATCTAAGTCTGCATTCCAAACGGCGCACCTTCTGAGCACTGCCATGCGCCCAGTGGTTTACCCCCACATGTGGGGTGTCAGCGTACTCAGGACAAATTGGACAACAACTTTTGGGGTCCAATTTCTCCTGTTCCCTTGGGAAAATACAAAACTGGGGGATAAAAAATAATTTTTGTGCAAAAAAAAAGAATTTTTATTTTCACGCCTCTGCGTTATAAACTGTAGTGAAACACTTGGAGGTTCAAAGTTTTCACAACACATCTAGATAAGTTCCTTAGGGGGTCTGCTTTACAAAATGGTGTCTCTTGTGGGGGGTTTGAATGTTTAGGCACATCAGGGGCTCTCCAAATGCAACATGGCGTCCCATTTCAATTCCAGTGAATTTTGCATTGAAAAGTCAAATGGCGCTCCTTCCCTTCCGAGCTCTGCCATGCGCCCAAACAGTGGTTTACCCCCACATATGGGGTATCAGCTTACTCAGGACAAATTGGACAACAACTTTTGGGGTCCAATTTCTCCTGTTACCTTTGGTAAAATAAAACAAATTGGAGCTGAAATAAATATTTTGTGAAAAAAGTGAAATGTTCATTTTTTTTTAAACATTCCAAAAATTCCTGTGAAACACCTGAAGGGTTAATAAACTTCTTAGATGTGGTGTTGAGCACCTTGAGGGGTGCAGATTTTAGAATGGTGTCACACTTGGGTATTTTCTATCACATAGACCCCTCAAAGTGACTTCAAATGTGAAGTGGTTCCTAAAAAAAACTTGGTGCTGTAAAAATGAGAAATTGCTGGTCAACTTTTAACCCTTATAACTCCCTAACAAAAAAAATGTTGGTCCCAAAATTGTGCTGATGTAAAGTAGACATGTGGGAAATGTTACTTATTAAGTATTTTGTGTGACATATCTCTGTGATTTAAGGGCATAAAAATTCAAAGTTTTGAAAATTTCGCAATTTTCCAATGTTTGCCAAATTTCCATTTTTTTCACAAATAAACGCAGGCAATATCAAAGAAATTTTTACCACTATCATGAAGTACAATATGTCATGAGAAAACAGTGTCAGAATCATCAGGATCTGTTGAAGCGTTCCAGAGTTATAACCTCATAAAGGGACAGTGGTCAGAATTGTAAAAATTGTCCCGGATAGTAATGTGCAAACCACCCTTGGGGGTAAAGGGGTTAAGGGGTCCTCTGGGGTGTTGTTATGGCAGCTAGATGATATAACTTCCCACAGGAGAAGTATATCCCCAGGGCTCCCAATGTGTAGATTGAAGATAGTGAATGGCACAGTAAAGAATGAGGACACAGGTTTGCAGTATCTTTACCTTGTTTACTGAAGTCTTCAGGGAGCCATAGTCCAGGGTACCAGATCACAGGGCAGGCAGGGTCCGGCCGGCTTGGAGGCAAGTTAGGAGTCCCCTTACCCAGGTCGAAATCAAAGCCTTCCTCTAGCGCCGTGGTGTTGTAGTCCCTTACTGCCTATGGCTTCACATAAGGTCCTCACAGATGTTCTCTCTCTCTGTCCCCCGCATAGAATAGGACAAGACCCGTATGACTCGTGACTTGAGGCGTTTTATAGGGACTCTAGGACTCCCCAGCCTCTAAGGGTGTCACCGTGCCTCCTGGGTACTAAGGCGGACAGGGAACGTGGAATTCAGGTGTACTGCCGGTCTCTGATGTAAGTTGTGGAGAGCCTTACGACCCTCGGTGTTCCGGCTACCGGTCTCTGTGCCTCAGAAGGAGGCAGCCTGCTTGGGGCTGGTTTCACCATGGTTTCCTCTCTTGTGCTTTGCTCTCCAGCATGTTCACTGTAATGTATTCAGCTTTCTGTATGTCTCTTTCCAGGAACTGCTGCACTGTAGCTACACAACTCTGTAAACCCTCTTCTGCCTCAGACTGATCCAGTCTGTTTCCTGGCAAGAACTCACTGACTTTCCCCACAGACTACCAGATATATATATATGGGAGTCACCTAGTACATAGGATCAAAAGCTCCCCCTGGTGGAATGGAGTGTGAATGTGTTGCATGTTTGTGGTACCTGGTTACAGTTATCCCTTCTTGCCTTTAAGCGTAACTTCACTTTCCCCGGGAGGAAAGCAGTGCTACTGTGACGACCAGGACCCTGGGGCGCCACACAATCCATACGGGATCGATTGCTGCAGGAGCTGGCTGGGTCCTAGGGCACCTTGTTGGGGGTCCTTCCTCACCAGATGAGGCGGAGGAGGAATAGAGGAATGTGGGATCTTCCTCACTGGCTGAATCTGTGTTGGACGCAAGGATGGCGTAAGCCTCCTCTGGTGAATAGCGCCTTGTTGACGAATGGTCCATTTTTATTTTTTTTCCCCACACCTTTTTGGATGTGTATGTAAGTGGTGCTTTTACACGTGTAATGTGTGGGGCTTGTGTAATAGGGTACAATTTATTATAAAAAACAGAGAAAAAAAGAGTAGAGAGATAATATGTAGAAAAGAAAAAAAATTAAAGGAAAAATCAGATGTAAAAAAAAAAAGTTTGGATAAAAAAAATTAGACGTTCACTACACTAATGCCCTCCCTATAAATTTACCCGCCGCAAATAATTATTTTTTACAAAAGAAAAACAGAAGTCAGCAACAATGTGACGTATGCTCCCCTAATGCACTCGCTAAAAATTTACTCGGCGCAACTAATTATTTTTTTACAAAAGAAAAACGGACATCACAAACAATGTCACGTACGCTCCCCTAATACACTAGAAATTACTCGGCAATAGAAACAAACACTGACGCCGGCAAAACCTAACACACTACCTATAAAACTACTCTATACGATTTTTTTTTTCTATAAAAGATCAGTCCTCACTAACGCTGTGACGCCGGCTATGCTACCTTGCTACGTCTAAAACTACAACTGTACTAACTATTATTTTTTTCTAAAAAAAAAATCGGATGTCACTTAGACTGCGATGTCCGCTACGCTAACTAGCTAAAAAGAGAAAAATTCCTTTTGGCGCAGTCTTTGATCAGCAGCAATGCTGATCAGAGCGCTGCGGACACAGGAAGCGCACAAATACTCTGCGCAGGACACAGCGGACACAAAAAAGCGCAAAAAAGTGAGCTAAAAATTCAATTGAAGTGGGGAGGGGGGTACTGGAACAGGGATGGGGGACTGGGAAAGGAGACGTCACCAAACACTGACGCCGGCTATGCTACCTTGCTAGATCTAAAACTACACTTTACTAACTACTATTACTATTTTTTTTCTAAAAAAAAAAATCGGACGTCGCTTAGACTGCGATGTCCGCTACGCTAACTAGCTAAAAAGAGAAAAATCCCTGTGGCACAGTCTTTGATTAGCAGCGATAGAGTGCTGCGGACACAGGAAGCGCAGAAATGCTGTGCGCAGCACGCAGCACACACAAAAAAAGCGCAAAAAAAAGTGTGCTAAAAAATCAATTGGGGGGGGAGGGGGTACTGGAACAGGGATGGGGGACTGGGAAAGGGGACGTCACCAAACACTGACGCCGGCTACGCTACGTCTAAAACTACACTGTACTAACTATGATTTATTATTTTTTCTAAAAAAAAAAAATCGGACGTCGCTTAACCTGCGATGTCCACTACGATAGCTATCTAAATAAAGAAAAAATCCTGTGGCGCAGTCTCTGATCAGCAGCGATACTGATCAGAGCGCTGCGGTCACGGGAAGAGCACGATGCTCTGCGCAGGACGCCGTGCACAGGAAAAAAGTGCAAAAAAAAAAGTGCGCTACAAAATCAATTGGAGGTGGGGGAGGGAGTACTGGAACAGGGATGGGAAAGGGATGGGGGAGGTGCTGCTGCTCTGTCACACAGCAGGCAGATCACAGAAAAAAGCAGAGAGCACAGCAGGAAGCTGGAGCTGGACGCTGAAGATGGAGGCGTGAGATCGCCGGGTTGATCACACTGGCCACCAATGGATTCTTTTCTCAGGTGAGACACAGAGGGGCTTTGACAAAGGCTCTGCACGCCAAATCTGAGGTAAAGATAGCGTGCAGGGCGGTGATCGCCATTTTAAATTAACCCCTTTGGCGCTGATTGGCTAGAAGCTACTGTTCAGCCAATCAGCGCCATAGGGGTTAATCTGGTGAGGTGACGTGGGGATCACCCCACCCACTGTGACGGCTGTGATTGGTGCTGCGTCACTCAGCACAGATCACAGCCGGTCACATGCTTTTTTTTTTTCTCAATAACTTTATTGCCACATTGCTGTGATTGGCTGGTCAGAATTGACCAGCTAATCACAGCGATCGCCGTTGTGGGGGGGGCGGTGCAGCCCCCCGGGGCTATGTGCAGAGATGGTCTGCTGTCAGGGACAGCAGCCATCGGATCCCGATCACCGCGCGATGCCGCGCTGTAACCAGAAAATGGCGGCACCGTACTAGTACTGCTCTGGGCAGAAATGAACTTGGAGCGCCCCCAGACGCAGGGCCGCGGGTTACTCGGTACTGGACCTCTCTGGCTCAGTTCTGGGGTTGACACGGTGGCTGGACCCGGTCCATGACCCTGCTAACGGGCGTCCAATGAAAGGTGATACGAGTCTGTCAAGGTTTTGTGACGCCACCTGTGGTATTCGGTCAGGGTGACCGACGCTGCTTGGTGCCCACTGGGGTGAGGTGATGGCAGCCAGATGGTAAACCTTCGCACAGGTGAAGTATGTCCCCAGGGCTTCCCAGTAAGGGTACCGTCACACAGTGGCACTTTGATCGCTAGGACGGCACGATCCGTGACGTTCCAGCGATATCGTTACGATCTCGCTGTGTCTGACACGCTACTGCGATCAGGGACCCCGCTGAGAATCGTACGTCGTAGCAGATCGTCTGAAACTTTATTTCGTCGCTGGATCTCCCGCAGACATCGCTGAATCGGCATGTGTGACGCCGATTCAGCGACGTCTTCACTGGTAACCAGGGTAAACTTCGGGTTACTAAGCGCAGGTTGTGTGCGCCGGCCAGCCGGAAAGCACAGCGGTGACGTCACCGCTGTACTTTACGGCTGACCGGCGCTGACAGTGCAGAGGAAAGCACATTGCCGGAGGACAGACACGGAATGTAAGTATGTAGTGTTTGTTTTTCTTACGTTTACGCTGGTAACCAGGGTAAACATCGGGTTACTAAGCGCGGCCCTGCGCTTAGTAACCCGATGTTTACCCTGGTTACCAGGGGACTTCGGGATCGTTGGTCGCTGGAGAGCTGTCTGTGTGACAGCTCTCCAGCGACCACACAGCGACGAAACAGCGACGCTGCAGCGATCGGCATCGTTGTTGTATCGCTGCAGCGTCGTTTCAGTGTGACGGTACCCTTAGGTGGATAGTGATGGTATGAGGTCCGGATAATAACGAGGACACAGGGTTGCAGTCTCTTTACCTCTTTACTGGTGACTTTGGGATCCTCAATCCAGAGCACAGTTAACAGGGCTGTCTGAGACCGGTCGGTCCGAAGGCACATCCAGAGTTCCCTTTGCAGGTGGAAATCGTTGCCTACCACTAGCTCCTGTATGTTGTAGTGCTTCCCTGCTGAGCATTTGGGATAGTCCTCACAACTTCTGTTCTCGTTCTTTCTCGTTCTTTCTTGTTCTTTCTATTCTCCGTCCCCCAGGTTTGTTATGTCTAGGACGCACCCGTTTGACGGGAAGGCTCGGAGCTCTTCCGGGACCCTAGAGATGCCCCTCTCCACGCGTTGCCCCCTATGTCTGCTTAGGTGATGTAAGGTAGACAGCCAACCTATAATTAACTTTCCTGCGGTATTTGAAGTAAGGCATAAAGTCAGTTACTTCCTCTGTGTTCCGGGCACCGGCTACGCGCCTCAGTAGGATGTTGCCGTTCTCCGGGCACGACTCCTACTGGCTCTCCTTTGTGCTTGATCTCGTTTCTCACTGTCCACAATATCCTTCGCTTCGTGTTCTTTCTTTGGATGCCGCCGCAGATAGTGAAGGCGCGGCTCCGTAACGTTCTATTTTTGTCGCTAGGTGCCTGCCAGGTTCCCACGCCTGACAGGGACCCCACTGAATCTCCCCCCCCCCCCCCCGCAACACCCCCTGCCACGGGATGTTGCCTGAACAAAACCCAGTCAGCTTCTGACTATCTTCCTATCCAACCCCTAGCTTTACCAGTGTGAGGAGTGGCCTAATAAATAAAACCTTTTGCTCCCCCTAGTGGCCGGAGTGTGAAGTGTAATGTGTGCTGGTGATACCTGGTCAGATGAACTCCTTTAGTGCCATCAGATGTACCATCACTGCCCTTAGTGGCAGAGCGACGTTACTGCAACGACCAGGTCTCTGGGGCGGTGCACTCCCCCCGGTTAAATCCAGTTCTCCTGGACAGGGAAGAAGAACAACAATACATGTTAGTGAAAGACATGCAAATTTTTGAAATGCTTGAAACAATTAAACATAACAATGCTTCCCTTTATGGGAGGTGAGGACACTTGAACATTACAAACAAAACAAGTTTAAATATTTTAAATAACATTCTATTCTTACAGACTATAAATAATTCCTATTACCCAGCCGGGTATTCTACTAAGTGCAAATGCTTGAACTGCTTGAACAATAATTTAACTTCTCCTTTAAGGGCGTATAGGCTGAACCCACTAAAGGCTTACTATAAAATACTATAAGGCAACTTAACTTTTTCTTTACTTTTTCTAACTCTACAAATGCAGGGCCGCCCAGCTCCTTGTTTGGGCCTACTGTCATCTGCTCTTCCGTTAACGTAACTAACCATCTTTCTATGGTTCTCAGGAGGACTCTCTAACCCCTACGGGTTTAGGCAAAAGAGCAGGAAACAAACAGTTAACTATTTACATTTGTCGGGGTTTCGAGGTTTATTCTCGCAACGGTAGGTTGCAAGGCATCAGTTGGTAGCGAACACTTCCTGGGCTGGGAAGATCTGTATTCGACTTCTCATCCGATGCGGTATCAATGTCACTAATCGGTTTTTCAGGTATAATCTGGATTCGAATGTCACTTTTGGTAGTAGGTTCAGTAGCGGCAATAATGCCCACTGTGGTAGTAGTATTAGGATTTGTCTGTTCAGAGTTAGTCTTAGTCATGGCAGCAGGTGGTGCTGCTACGGGGCCTACCAGTGGGTCTTCTGTCACTGGGGCAGGGTCGCTCTTCATACCTGCTTCAGATGCGGTCCCTCCGGTGCCGGCCTGCTCCGTCTCCGCTGGGATCTGTGTTGTGAATTATGTGGCTGAATTCACTCCTGTGGTCACAAGTGGTACTGCAGCTTCTGAGCTTCCTCCCTCAGGTGTTCTGGTGAGCTCGTTAACTGCTTCATTACTTAACTCCGCCTGATGCTGCTATCCTTGCTCCTTGTCAATGTTTGAGTGTTGGATCTGAGCTTCTCCTGATTGTTCCTGTGACCTGCTGCTCTGTATAGCTAAGTGCTTTTTGCTTTTTTGTTGCTTTTTTTCTGTCCAGCTTGTCTTTTGTTTTGCTGGAAGCTCTGAGACGCAAAGGGTGTACCGCCGTGCCGTTAGTTCGGCACGGTGGTTTTTTTTTGCCCCCTTTGCGTGGTTTTGCTTTAGGGTTTTTTGTAGACTGCAAAGTTCGCTTTACTGTCCTCGCTCTGTCCTAGAATATCGGGCCCCACTTTGCTGAATCTATTTCATCCCTACGTTTTGTCTTTTCATCTTACTCACAGTCATTATATGTGGGGGGCTGCCTTTTCCTTTGGGGAATTTCTCTGGGGCAAGTCAGGCCTATTTTTCTATCTTCAGGCTAGCTAGTTTCTTAGGCTGTGCCGAGTTGCCTAGGTAGTTGTTAGGCGCAATCCACAGCCGCTTTTAGTTGTGTTTAGGATAGGATCAGGTGTGCAGTCTACAGAGTTTCCACGTCTCAGAGCTCGTTCTTGTATTTTTTGGGTATTTGTCAGATCACTGTGTGCGCTCTGATCGCTAAGCACACTGTGTTTCTGGATTGCCTTCATAACACCTGTCATTAGCAAACATAACAGTACAAGGAGCCAAACTAATGATTCTCAATAGAGGAAAAGAAAAAGTTCTGACATCATTTTTTTTTTTTTTTTTCTGCTCTGTGTTCACTTTTTTTTTTTCCCCTAGACATTTGGGTGATTCTGGACACAGGTGTGGACATGGATATTCAGGGTCTGTGCTCTTCAATGGATAATCTCGTTATAAATGTACAAAAAATTCAAGATACTATTGATCAGAAATCTATGTTAGAACCAAGAATTCCTATTCCTGATTTGTTTTTTGGAGATAGAACTAAGTTTCTAAGTTTCAAAAATAATTGTAAGCTATTTCTGGCCTTGAAACCTCATTCTTCTGGTAATCCTATTCAACAGGTTTTGATTATTATTTCTTTTTTGCGCGGCGACCCTCAAGACTGGGCATTTTCTCTTGCGCCAGGAGACCCTGCATTGAGTAGTGTCGATGCATTTTTCCTGGCGCTCGGATTGCTGTACGATGAGCCTAATTCAGTGTATCAGGCTGAGAAAAATTTGCTGGCTTTGTGCCAGGGTCAGGATGATATAGAAGTATATTGTCAGAAATTTAGGAAATGGTCAGTACTCACTCAGTGGAATGAATCTGCGCTGGCAGCTTTGTTCAGAAAGGGTCTCTCTGAGGCTCTTAAGGATGTCATGGTGGGATTTCCTATGCCTGCTGGTTTGAATGAGCCTTTGTCTTTGGCCATTCAGATCGGTCGACGCTTGCGCGAGCGTAAATCTGTGCACCATTTGGCGGTACTGCCTGAGGTTAAACCTGAGCCTATGCAGTGCGATAGGACTATGACTAGAGTTGAACGGCAGGAATACAGACGTCTGAATGGTCTGTGTTTCTACTGTGGTGATTCCACTCATGCTATTTCTGATTGTCCTAAGCGCACTAAGCGGTCCGCTAGGTCTGCCGTCATTGGTACTGTACAGTCCAAATTCCTTCTGTCCATTACCTTGATATGCTCTTTGTCGTCGTTTTCTGTCATGGCATTTGTGGATTCGGGCGCTGCCCTGAATCTGATGGATTTGGATTATGCTAAACGTTGTGGGTTTTTCTTGGAGCCTTTGCGGTGTCCTATTCCATTGAGAGGAATTGATGCTACACCTTTGGCCAAGAATAAACCTCAATACTGGGCCCAGCTGACCATGTGCATGGCTCCTGCACATCAGGAAGTTATTCGCTTTCTGGTGTTGCATAATCTGCATGATGTGGTCGTGTTGGGGTTGCCATGGCTACAAACCCATAATCCAGTATTGGATTGGAATTCCATGTCGGTATCCAGCTGGGGTTGTCAGGGGGTACATGGTGATGTTCCATTTTTGTCGATTTCGTCATCCACCCCTTCTGAGGTCCCAGAGTTCTTGTCTGATTATCAGGATGTATTTGAAGAGCCCAAGTCCGATGCTCTACCCTGCATAGGGATTGTGATTGTGCTATCAATTTGATTCCTGGTAGTAAATTCCCTAAAGGTCGATTATTTAATTTATCCGTGCCCGAACACGCCGCTATGCGCAGTTATGTGAAGGAATCCCTGGAGAAGGGACATATTCGCCCATCGTCATCACCACTGGGAGCAGGGTTCTTCTTTGTAGCCAAGAAGGATGGTTCGCTGAGACCGTGTATTGATTACCGCCTTCTTAATAAGATCACTGTTAAATTTCAGTATCCCTTGCCATTGTTATCTGACTTGTTTGCTCGGATTAAGGGGGCTAGTTGGTTCACTAAGATAGATCTTCGTGGTGCGTATAATCTGGTGAGAATCAGGCAAGGAGATGAATGGAAAACTGCATTCAATACGCCCGAGGGTCATTTTGAGTATCTAGTGATGCCGTTCGGACTTGCCAATGCTCCATCTGTGTTTCAGTCTTTTATGCATGACATCTTCCGTGAGTATCTGGATAAATTCCTGATTGTTTACTTGGATGACATTTTGATCTTCTCAGATGATTGGGAGTCTCATGTGAAGCAGGTCAGAATGGTTTTTCAGGTCCTGCGTGCTAACTCTTTGTTTGTGAAGGGATCAAAGTGTCTCTTCGGTGTGCAGAAAGTTTCATTTTTGGGGTTCATCTTTACCCCTTCTACTATCGAGATGGATCCAGTTAAGGTCCAAGCCATCCAGGATTGGATTCAGCCGACATCTCTGAAAAGTCTGCAAAAGTTCCTGGGCTTTGCTAATTTTTATCGTCGCTTCATCTGTAATTTTTCTAGCATTGCCAAACCATTGACCGATTTGACCAAGAAGGGTGCTGATTTGGTTAATTGGTCTTTTGCTGCTGTGGAAGCTTTTCAGGAGTTGAAGCGTCGTTTTTGTTCTGCCCCTGTGTTGTGTCAGCCAGATGTTTCTCTTCCGTTCCAGGTCGAGGTTGATGCTTCTGAGATTGGAGCAGGGGCGGTTTTGTCACAGAGAGGTTCTGATTGCTCAGTGATGAAACAATGTGCTTTCTTTTCCAGGAAGTTTTCGCCCGCTGAGCGTAATTATGATGTGGGCAATCGAGAGTTGCTGGCCATGAAGTGGGCATTCGAGGAGTGGCGTCATTGGCTTGAAGGAGCTAAGCATCGCGTGGTGGTATTGACTGATCATAAGAACTTGACTTATCTCGAGTCTGCCAAGCGCTTGAATCCTAGACAGGCCCGTTGGTCGTTATTTTTTGCCCGCTTCGACTTTGTGATTTCGTACCTTCCGGGCTCTAAAAATGTGAAGGCGGATGCTCTGTCTAGGAGTTTTGTGCCCGACTCTCCGGGTTTATCTGAGCCAGCGGGTATCCTCAAGGAAGGAGTCATTGTGTCTGCCATCTCCCCTGATTTGCGGCGGGTGCTGCAAAAATTTCAGGCGAATAAACCTGATCGTTGTCCAGCAGAGAAACTGTTCGTCCCTGATAGGTGGACTAATAAACTTATCTCTGAACTTCATTGTTCGGTGTTGGCTGGTCATCCTGGAATCTTTGGTACCAGAGAGTTAGTGGCTAGATCCTTCTGGTGGCCATCTCTGTCACGGGATGTACGTACTTTTGTGCAGTCCTGTGGGATTTGTGCTAGGGCTAAGCCCTGCTGTTCTCGTGCCAGTGGGTTGCTTTTGCCCTTGCCGGTCCCAAAGAGGCCTTGGACACATATTTCGATGGATTTCATTTCTGACCTTCCCGTTTCTCAAAAGATGTCAGTCATTTGGGTGGTCTGTGATCGCTTTTCTAAAATGGTCCATCTGGTGCCCTTGGCTAAATTGCCTTCCTCCTCTGATTTGGTACCTTTGTTCTTTCAGCATGTGGTTCGGTTGCATGGCATTCCTGAGAATATTGTTTCTGACAGAGGTTCCCAGTTTGTTTCAAGGTTTTGGCGAGCCTTTTGTGGTAGGATGGGCATTGACCTATCCTTTTCCTCGGCTTTCCATCCTCAGACTAATGGCCAGACCGAACGAACCAATCAGACCTTGGAAACATATCTGAGATGTTTTGTTTCTGCAGACCAGGATGATTGGGTGTCCTTTTTGCCGTTGGCTGAGTTCGCCCTTAATAATCGGGCCAGCTCGGCTACCTTGGTTTCTCCATTTTTTTGCAATTCTGGGTTCCATCCTCGTTTCTCTTCAGGACAGGTTGAGTCTTCGGACTGTCCTGGTGTGGATTCTGTGGTGGATAGGTTGCAGCAGATCTGGACTCAGGTAGTGGACAATTTGATCTTGTCCCAAGAGAAAGCTCAACTTTTCGCTAATCGCAGACGCCGTGTGGGTCCCCGACTTCGTGTTGGGGATCTGGTTTGGTTATCTTCTCGTCATATTCCTATGAAGGTTTCCTCTCCTAAATTTAAACATCGTTTTATTGGTCCGTATAGGATTTCTGAGGTTCTCAATCCTGTGTCTTTTCGTTTGACCCTCCCAGACTCCTTTTCCATACATAATGTATTCCATAGGTCGTTGTTGCGGAGATACGTGGCACCTATGGTTCCATCTGTTGAGCCTCCTGCCCCGGTTTTGGTGGAGGGGGAATTGGAGTATATTGTGGAGAAGATTTTGGATTCTCGTGTTTCTAGACGGAAACTCCAGTATCTGGTTAAATGGAAGGGTTATGCTCAGGAAGATAATTCCTGGGTTTTTGCCTCTGATGTTCATGCTTCCGATCTTGTTCGTGCCTTTCATGCGGCTCATCCTGGTCGGCCTGGGGGCTCTGGTGAGGGTTCGGTGACCCCTCCTCAAGGGGGGGGTACTGTTATGAATTCTGTGGCTGAATTCACTCCTGTGGTCACAAGTGGTACTGCAGCTTCTGAGCTTCCTCCCTCAGGTGTTCTGGTGAGCTCGTTAACTGCTTCATTACTTAACTCCGCCTGATGCTGCTATCCTTGCTCCTTGTCAATGTTTCAGTGTTGGATCTGAGCTTCTCCTGATTGTTCCTGTGACCTGCTGCTCTGTATAGCTAAGTGCTTTTTGCTTTTTTGTTGCTTTTTTTCTGTCCAGCTTGTCTTTTGTTTTGCTGGAAGCTCTGAGACGCAAAGGGTGTACCGCCGTGCCGTTAGTTCGGCACGGTGGTTTTTTTTTGCCCCCTTTGCGTGGTTTTGCTTTAGGGTTTTTTGTAGACTGCAAAGTTCGCTTTACTGTCCTCGCTCTGTCCTAGAATATCGGGCCCCACTTTGCTGAATCTATTTCATCCCTACGTTTTGTCTTTTCATCTTACTCACAGTCATTATATGTGGGGGGCTGCCTTTTCCTTTGGGGAATTTCTCTGGGGCAAGTCAGGCCTATTTTTCTATCTTCAGGCTAGCTAGTTTCTTAGGCTGTGCCGAGTTGCCTAGGTAGTTGTTAGGCGCAATCCACAGCCGCTTTTAGTTGTGTTTAGGATAGGATCAGGTGTGCAGTCTACAGAGTTTCCACGTCTCAGAGCTCGTTCTTTTGTTTTTGGGTATTTGTCAGATCACTGTGTGCGCGCTGATCGCTAAGCACACTGTGTTTCTGGATTGCCTTCATAACACCTGTCATTAGCAAACATAACAGATCTGGAACGCTGACTGCGGGGCCTTGCGCTGCGGTGTTGTCATCTCTGTTTGCAGTATCTCGCTTTCCGGCAGGGCCTTGCTTTCTGGCTTTGGAGCGCTGGAACTTCTTTCTTGCTTTGGACCAGACAAGGCTGCTGACAGACGTCTGGTGAGGCCCCCGGTGACGGTCTCCTTCCACCCGGCCTCAGTGCTCAGCTGCGTCCACCGGAGTTGATCGCGGAGTTCGTCCACTCCGGCCTGCAGGAAGTCGGGGCCCATAGGTGACGCTCGGCCACGGTATCTCTCTGGGTAGCTGGGGGAGTCCTCTGCTCCGACCCCACGCTCCGATCCCGGTCGGATGGCCATGGCGTCTCCCACGTGGCTCACTTCTTCTCCCTCGTCCTTTTCCCGCTCTCTCCTTCGTGGGCGGTTTCGTTTCTTTGGTCTCCGCCCCTCATTGAGGATCAGGAGGCGGATCTCGGCTGCTGACGGACACGTCCTCAAGGTACAGAAATATTTAAACTGGGCGGCCATTGCTTTTCGTGCTCCTCAGTTCTTCCACGCCCACAATTCCACGCCCTTCTTCTTCTCTTGCGCTCCTTGTGGCGCTATAATGGCGGCGATTTTGGCAGGTATCTTGCGGCAATTAGCAATACACAGTCCTTGCAATAATTCACAGTTCAAACACGTTTCAATCACAGTTCCAAGGCACACATGACTCAATTCTTCAGGCTTAAGTACGATCCTGTTCGTGGCGCCAAGTTGGAGCGCCCCCAGACGCAGGGCCGCTGGTTACTCGGTACCGGTCGTCTCTGGCTCAGTTCTGGGGTTGTTACGGTGGCTGGACCCGGTCCGTGACCCTGCTAAGGGGCGTCCAATGAAAGGTGAAACGAGTCTGTCAAGGTTTTGTGACGCCACCTGTGGTATTCGGTCAGGGTGACCGACGCTGCTTGGGGCCCACTGGGGTGAGGTGATGGCAGCCAGATGGTAAACCTTCCCACAGGTGAAGTATGTCCCCAGGGCTTCCCAGTAAGGTGGATAGTGATGGTATGGGGTGCAGATAATAACGAGGACACAGGATTGCAGTCTCTTTACCTCTTTACTGGTGACTTCGGGATCCTCAATCCAGAGCACAGTTAACCGGGCTGTCTGAAATCGGCCGGTCCGAAGGCACATCCAGAGTTCCCTTTGCAGGTGGAAATCGTTGCCTACCACTAGCGCCTGTGTGTTGTAGTGCTTCCCTGCTGAGCATTCGGAATAGTCCTCACAACTTCTGTTCTCGTTCTTTCTCGTTCTTTCTCGTTCTTTCTATTCTCCGTCCCCCAGGTTTGTTATGGCTAGGACGCACCCGTTTGACGGGAAGGCTCGGAGCTCTTCCGGGACCCTAGAGATGCCCCTCTCCACGCGTTGCCCCCTATGTTTGCTTAGGTGATGTAAGGTAGACAGCCAACCTATAATTAACTGTCCTGCGGTATTTGAAGTAAGGCATAAAGTCAGTTACTTCCTCGGTGTTCCGGGCACCGGCTACTCGCCTCAGTAGGATGTTGCCGTTCTCCGGGCACGACTCCTACTGGCTCTCCTTTGTGCTTGATCTAGTTTCTCACTGTCCACAATATCCTTCGCTTCGTGTCCTTTCTTTGGATGCCGCCGCAGATAGCGCAGGCACGGCTCCGTAACATTCTATCCTTGTCGCTAGGTGCCTGCCAGGTTCTCACGCCTGACAGGGACCCCCCTGACAGGGACCCCCCTGAATCTTCCCCCCCGCAACACCCCCTGCCAAGGGATGTTGCCTGAACAAAACCCAGTCAGCTTCTGACTAACTTCCTATCCAACCCCTAGTTTTACCAGTGTGAGGAGTGACCTAATAAATAAAACCTTTTGCTCCCCCTAGTGACTAGATTGTGAAGTGTAATGTGTGCTGTCAATAAGCAAAAGAGTCGAGCGCACTGCTAATAACAAATGCCAATAGATACAAAACTATGAGGGTGCGGAAGCAGCAATAAACATGAACTATGTAACAAAAAAGAAAAGCATTACTGCAAAAATACGCACTCCATCAAAGAATACAAACAAAATAAATAAGATAAATAGACTGATTTTATTAACAGATCAAAAAAAACACACTACAAAACGATAAAAACACAATTAAAAACAAGTAGACAACATCACAACAACACAGGTGATAAAGACCATACCTAGATGTAATAAGGCGACTAAACACAGACCAATTGGCTCATGGGGTATATGCGCTAGTAATGCCTAGAAAAAATCAAAAAATCGTGCCATATAGGTCCCTAAAGAACCATTTAAAAAAATAGTGAAAATAAGGCACAAAGATTTAATCTATAACAATAAAAATAGGCAAGATATGAGCCAAAGAAAGGGCTGAGAAGCCACCAATATACAATAATATCACTAGATATTTAAAGCATAAATAGGAGGAAACCCCCCCATAATAATACAACCTGGTGGTACGATGTCCCCACGCGTATCGCCTGGCAGACCAGGCTTCGTCAGGACCTTCCCTGACGAAGCCTGGTCTGCCAGGCGATACGCGTGGGGACATCGTACCACCAGGTTGTATTATTATGGGGGGTTTCCTCCTATTTATGCTTTAAATATCTAGTGATATTATTGTATATTGGTGGCTTCTCAGCCCTTTCTTTGGCTCATATCTTGCCTATTCTTATTGTTATAGATTAAATCTTTGTGCCTTATTTTCACTATTTTTTTAAATGGTTCTTTAGGGACCTATATGGCACGATTTTTTGATTTTTTTCTAGGCATTACTAGCGCATATACCCCATGAGCCAATTGGTCTGTGTTTAGTCGCCTTATTACATCTAGGTATGGTCTTTATCACCTGTGTTGTTGTGATGTTGTCTACTTGTTTTTAATTGTGTTTTTATCGTTTTGTAGTGTGTTTTTTTGATCTGTTAATAAAATCAGTCTATTTATCTTATTTATTTTGTTTGTATTCTTTGATGGAGTGCGTATTTTTGCAGTAATGCTTTTCTTTTTTGTTACATGTGTAATGTGTGCTCGTGATACCTGGTCAGATGAACTCCTTTAGTGCCATCAGACGTACCATCACTGCCCTTAGTGGCCATTACTGCAACGACCAGGTCTCTGGGGCGCTGCACACCTCCCGCAGAGCAGTACTAGCATGGCAGAGGTCGGGAAGGGGTTAAGATTATTGTACTTGTTTTTATTATGTATACCCCTCCTCACATGTAAAGCAACATGGAATAAATGGCGCTATAATAATAAATAATAATAATAATAATTCCCCATTTCCCTCCATAGATTATAATGCACTGCCCATGGTCCTCCATAGATTACACTGCATTCTCCATTTCCATCCATAGATTATAATGCACTGTCCATGGTCCTCCATAGATTATACTGCATGCCCCATTTTCCTCCATAGATTATACTGCATTCCCCATTTCCCTCCATAGATTATACTGCAATAAAGATACAGAGTGCACAAAAACCCTATAGGGCCAACTATCTGTACCCTACCTTGCAGCGGAGGTTGGCACCCTATAGAACCTGGGCATTGGCGCCCCCGCTCAACGTAGACTAGCCCAATCTGACCCTAATAAGCCCTATCGTGTGGAAAAAAGGGTACCACTCAGCAGACCATACAGACAGACAGACAAGACAAACAAATAACACTAGGACTAAGAGAAAAAAGATAATATTGCACGTATATTAAAGATACATCTATTGTGCAGTTCAAAGGCTGTGCAACAAGTGTATAGCTGAACACTCGTTTATTGTATTGCACATATAAGGCCTTACACCAAAAAAACCTAAACTGTACCTACAGATACGCCCTACCTGCCTGCGGGGGTTGGCACCCTAATATCCTGCGCATATGGCGCCCCCGCTCCCGTCGACTGTCCCTATTAAACCCTAAAATAGAAAAAATAGAAAGGGGGAACAGACCAAAAATTAGTCTATAATGAAAAAATTGCCAAGGCAGGTGAGCCCATAAGGCACAGACAAAAGTGCAAAAATAGTGCAGAAAAAAGTGCAAAAAACTTCCCTAGCCCCAATGACCAAATGTATTATCTAACAGCATTAGGTATGCTTTGCTCATATAAGCTTATCTATAGCATAGAGTATGCTTTGCTCGACGCGTTTCCCCTATGTAGGTTCATCAGGAGACATACCCATATCAAAACTAAAGAATGTAACTTATCTGACTATATTCTGAGGAGCGATGTGTCCTCTACCGCAGTGGGGAGCAATGTCCATCCAGCAACTGCCGGTCACTATCAGCCATTTTCCTCCATAGATTATACTGCATTCCCCATTTCCCTTCCTAGATTATACTGCAATCCCCATTTCCCTCCATAGATTACACTGCATTCTCCATTTCCCTCCATAGATTATAATGCACTGCCCATGGTCCTCCATAGATTATACTGCATGCCACATTTTCCTCCATAGATTATACTGCATTCCCCATTTCCCTCTATAGATTATACTGCAATCCCCATTTCCCTCCATAGATTACACTGCATTCTCCATTTCCCTCCATAGATTATAATGCACTGCCCATGGTCCTCCTTAGATTATACTACATGCCCCATTTCCCTCCATAGATTATAATGCACTGCCCATGGTAATCCATAGATTATACTGCATTCCCCATTTCCCTCCATAGAATATAATGCACTGCCCATGGTCCTCCATAGATTATACTGCATACCCCATTTTCCTCCATAGATTATAATGCACTGCCCATGGTCCTCCAAAGATTATACTGCATGCCCCATTTCCCTCCATAGAATATAATGCACTGCCCATGATCCTCCATAGATTATAATGCACTCCCCGTGGTCCTCCATACATTATAAAGCATTCCCCGTGGTCTCACATAAATTATAATGCACTCCCCGTAGTCATCCATAGATTATACTGCATTCCCCATTTTCCTCCATAGATTATAATGCACTGCCCATGGTCCTCCATAGATTATACTGCACTCTCTATTTTGCTCCATAGATTATTATGCACTCCACATGGTCCTTCATAGATTATTATTATTATTTATTATTATTATTATAGTGCCATTTATTCCATGGCGCATTACATGTGAGGAGGGGTATACATAATAAAAACAAGTACAATAATCTTGAACAATACAAGTCACAACTGGTACAGGAGGAGAGAGGACCCTGCCCGCGAGGGCTCACAGTCTACAAGTGATGGGTGAGGATACAGTAGGTGAGGATAGAGCTGGTCGTGCAGTGGTTTGGTCAATCGGTGGTTACTGCAGGTTGTAGGCTTGCTGGAAGAGGTAGGTCTTCAGGTTCTTTTTGAAGGTTTCGATAGTAGGTGAGAGTCTGATATGTTGCGGTAGAGAGTTCCAGAGTAGGGGTGATGTGCGAGAGAAATCTTGTATATGATTGTGGGAAGAGGAGATGAGAGTGGAGTAGAGAAGGAGATCTTGTGAGGATCGGAGGTTGCGTGCAGGAAAGTACCTGCAGACGAGGTCACAGATGTATGGAGGAGACAGGTTGTGGATGGCTTTGTATGTCATGATTAGGCTTTTGTACTGGAGTCTCTGGGTAATGGAGAGCGAAGGGATTGACAGACGGGAGAGGCCGGGGAATAGCGGGAGGACAGGTGGATTAGTTGGACAGCTGACTTTAGAATAGATTGGAGGGGTGTGAGAGTGTTAGAGAGGAGGCCACAGAGCAGGAGGTTACAGTAGTCGAGGCAGGAGATGATGAGGGCATGGACTAGCGTTTTTGCAGATTCTTGGTTTAGGAATGTACGGATCCGTTAAATAATTTTGAGTTGAAGGCGGCAGGAAGTGGAAAGGGTTTGGATATGCGGTTTGAAGGAGAGATCAGTGTCAAGGATTACCCCGAGACAGCGAGCTTGTGGGACTGGGGAGAGTGGGCAGCAGTTTACTGTAATGGATAGGTTCGTTGGGGGGGGTCGCGTGAGATTGGTGAAAGATGATGAATTCTGTTTTTTCCATGATAAGGTTTAGAAATCTAGCGGAGAAGAAGGATGAAATAGCGGATAGACATTGAGGGATTCTGGCTAGTAGGGTGGTGATATCTGGTCCAGAGATGTAGATCTGTGTGTCGTCAGCATAGAGATGATACTGAAAACCATGAGATTCTATGAGCTGTCCCAGGCCAAAAGTGTAAATGGAGAAGAGCAGGGGCCCTAGAACTGAGCCTTGCGGGACTCCGACAGATAGGTGGCGAGGTGAGGATGTGGTGTTTGAGTGGGAGACGCTGAATGTCCGGTCAGTTAGGTATGACGAGATCCAGGATAGGGCCAAGTCTGTGATGCCAAGGGATGAGAGGGTCCACAGCAACAGGGAATGGTCCACTGTGTCAAATGCAGAGGGCAGGTCCAGGAGGAGGAGGACAGAGTAATGTCGCTTGCTCTTGGCGGTTAATAGGTCATTGGTGACCTTAGTTAGGGCAGTTTCAGTGGAGTGGTGTGACCGGAAGCCAGACTGTAAGCGGTCGAAGAGGGAGCAGGAAGATAGATGGGAAGACAGTTCAAGATGGACATGTTGTTCCAGTAGTTTTGAGGCAAAGGGGAGAAGTGATATAGGGCGATAGCTCAATACAGAGGATGGGTCAAGAGAGGGCTTTTTGAGGATAGGTGTGATTGAGGCATGTTTAAAGCTTGAGGGGAAAACACCAGTTGTTACTGATAGGTTGAAGAGATGGGTTAGGGTTGGGATGAAGACTGTGGCGAGGTTTGGGATAAAGTGGGAAGGGATTGGGTCAAGTGCACAGGTGGTGAGATGCGATCTTGAGAGTAGAGTGGAGAGTCGATCTTCTGTAATGGTGGAGAAGTTGGTTTTGGAGGTGGAGGGCTGGGTAGTTGGGAGGAAGGGCTCTGGGGGTTGTCGACTAAAACTGTCTCTGATGTTCTCAATCTTCTGCTTGAAAAATGAGGCAAAGTCTTCAGCTGAGATGAGTGGGGAGGGAGGAGGTGCTGGGGGATGGAGGAGAGAGTTGAAGGTGTTGAATATCTGTTTAGGATTGTGACACAGGGAGGATATGAGAGATGAGAAGTAGGTTTGTTTTGCTCTGGCGAGTGTGGCCTTGAAAGTAGTGAGGGACTATTTGAATGTGATGAAGTGCTCGTTGGAGTGGGATCTTTTCCATCTCGGCTCAGCAGCCCTGGAAGCTCGCCTCAGTTCTTTGGTCAGGCAGGTGTGCCAGGGCTGTCTGTTGATTTTGCGAGCTTTGGTATGTGTGAGAGGGGCAAGAGATTCCAAAGCTACAGCTATTTTGATTGTTGTGAATTCTGTGGCTGAGTTCACTTCTGTGGTCACAAGTGGTATTGCAGTCTCTGGGCTTCCTCCCTCAGGTGTTTTGGTGAGCTCGTTGGCTGCCTTGCTATTTAGCTCCACCTGAGTCTGTCTTCCTTGCTCCTTGTCAATGTTCCAGTGTTGGATCTGAGCTACTGCATCTTTCCTTGGGCCTGCTGCTCTGCTAGATAAGTGCTTCTAGTTTGTTTTCTGTTTTTTCTGTCCAGCTTGCTATTAACTTTTGCTGGAAGCTCTGAGAAGCAAAGGGGTGCACCGCCGTGCTGTTAGTTCGGCACGGTGGGTCTTTTTGCCCCTTTGCGTGGTTTTCGTTTTAGGGTTTTTTGTAGACTGCATAGTTCTCTTTGCTATCCTCGCTCTGTCTAGAATATCGGGCCTCACTTTGCTGAATCTATTTCATTCCTACGTTTGTCTTTTCATCTTGCTAACAGTCATTATATGTGGGGGGCTGCCTATTCCTTTGGGGTATTTCTCTGAGGTAAGTCAGGCTTGTATTTCTATCTTCAGGCTAGTCAGCTCCTCAGGCAGTGCCGAGTTGCATAGGTAGTGATAGGCGCAATCCACTTATAGTTGTGTGAGGATAGATCAGGTACTGCAGTCTACAGAGATTCCACGTCTCAGAGCTCGTCCTATTGTTTTTGGTTATTGCCAGATCTTTGTATGTGCGCTGATTACTGCACGCTGTGTTGCCTGATTGCCAGCCATAACATTTGATGTTATATAGAGCGGCAGCGTCATCCGCATTGTGTAGGGAACTTATGTCTGTGAGAGGGAGGAGGGATTCAGAGAGTGAGTGTAGATCGAGGTGGAGAGGTTAAGAGAATGTGAGTAGATTGTGGTCAGAAAGAAGAAGATTTCAGTTACGCAGTTGTCGTAGCTGTTTTAGCTCTGACCCAGAGTCAGATAGCCAGATCACCAGTGAGGCCAAATTGTTAAATTACGCCCTTAATTAACAAGCACTTGGAGACAAAAGAATCGCACACATTGTTCTGTGAGCAAATTCACTTTTATCTGATATCTCAAAAAACAAGACAAAGTTTTATACCATTTACAACAAATGCATTTCAATGTAACTCATGTAGCCCCCACCATCACCCAGGGTCATACTTTATTTACCACGCACCCAGAACATGTTGTGGCTGACTATTGAGAACATACATGATAAGAAGTATAGTCTCCTTGAAGAGGAGACTAGCAGACTACTGCAACAACAGATTCTAGAAATTCTAACAATTAAAGGCAAAAGGCACTTATAGGCAAACTATTAACCCTTCTATATCAGAGTTGAAGGTGTTGAATAACTGATTATTTTTGGTATTATACAGACTTGTCTAATTGTTGCTGAGGGTCCAGGATGGATGAGTAGTGGATATTTTTAATGTACATTTAATTTACATCTGAGATTCAGTGAAACCCGTGTTATATATGGTTTGACATTGGATAGGTTTCTATATGTGTTTTGGCCGGACGCGGTCAGAATCAGCTTATTCAAGTTGTGCAGTGATCTGCCTGTATAGAGAAACTGTTTTTAACTGTTTTTAATTCTGAGAGACTGAATGTTTTGTAGATATTAAGTCTGAAAACTGCTGCATTCTGTTTCTGTGTGAAAGACACTAAGCTCTTATCTGTGCTGAATACCTGATGGAAGGGGTGAATCAATCCGCTGCGCGATTTGCTTGTGATTTTCTCCTCTCTGTCCTTATCTCCGCTGAGTGGCAGAGGAAGGGGGGCATGGAGCTGCGCTCAAGATTCTCTGAATATTCTGTCCTTGGTGTAGTACGCGCTGGGAGATTTATGTTTAAAACAAATAGTACCGTATGGAAGTTGAAAGTAAAATATGGTGCCTATTTTAGAGCAAATTTGTGAAAGATTGTTTGGTTATCAGTGTGATTGAAAGATTGGTAAAAAGATTCCCCTGCTTTAAGTTGAGTGATTGATATATAGCAAATTGAGGATCAACGGAGGAGGTAGCCAACTGCACTGCTGATGTAGTAGGTGAGAGGCCTAACACATCTGGGCCTTCTTGCTACAGTCAGCTGGTTTTTGTTATGGGTCAGAGGTGGTTTAGCCTTCCCGTCCATGGAGCTGAGCTGGAGGGTTAGAGGCCTAACACATCTGGGCCTTCCTTTTCTAGCCAGCTGATCTAACGGGTCAGAACTTGTTTAGCCTTCTCGTTACATCCTTTAGGTCTACCGGGTTAGAGGTGGTTTAGCCTTCCCGCTAAAGCTCGACACTCGCTCTGACTTGTCACATGTGGCCGCCCGTAGATGGTAAGGCACACTAAAAAGGGCATTTTCAGAATAAAGGTGAGTTGTCTGAAGAATAAGTTGAAGCCATGGGCAACTTGTTCTGTGTGCAGTCAGGGCCCCAATGGGATCCAGAACCGCTATGCAGATTGTAAAAGGAAGCAGTGAAAGATGTGGGATCAATATTGAAAAAATGCAAAAATGCCAGAGTATTGATGTTTGGATGTACAAAAAGGCACAGACAAGGAAGGAAAATAGCAAGTGAATAATTGGTGTCTGAGAGAGTGCAGCAGGACGGAAGTAAGGTGTATTATGAATGTTTTGATGCTCAAAAGTCTGACCGACACATTACTGCTACCATCAGACCTTTGTATAACCAGAGACGCAGACAAGACAGATGGACTTGTAAACACTGTGGTCAGACAAACCCAGACTGGAGAAATACTTGTATGATCTGTGCTGCAACCCGACCTAAGTGAATTGCACTGAATCCTGTCCAGACAAAATCACATGTAGTGACATAAGAAGCTGACACAGGAGTGTGGTTAGTGGGTAGTGGGGACATTGACTTTTTGGGAGTAAGCTGACAGTAATCCTTTTGGGAAGGAGCTGTCGAACAGCATGTCATGTCGCCCCCAACCGGTCATCCAGTCACCCCACCACCAGACCCACTACCAGAGAGCCAACCACATCAGGTAGGGTAAAACAGATACAGGAGTATTATCCCTGGAGGCCCCTCTGACTAGCTAGCTAAGCTAAAATAATTGGCTGACCCTGAGAACCAACCTTTCCCATTTTACAGACAAATAAAGACAATATGAAGGACGTATAAGTGCACCTGGGCAGACCTAGAGAGTTTGGTGAGCACAAAAGCAGGTGACGTAGTAGGATGCAAATTAAGACTTTTACAGATGTGACAAAAGGAGAGAGTGTAGAGATGTACTTTGGACGGTTACAGCTAAAATGGGCAGACATGGGGTACAGTCCAGTAAACCCACTTGATGTTAAAATATTGGTAAATACATTCATTGACGGTACGACAAAAGGCTTATGAGATGCAGTACCGACAGCCAGACCTGAATGGAGAAATGTAGACCCAAAGACCTCCTGAAGGTTGCTAAAGGAGTTGAACAAACTAGGAGAATAAGACGACGTGTCATGTATGCTGGAACACAAGGAAAACAGTAGAGACGTAGTAAGGGACCTAAGGACTTAGAAACAGTGAAGTGCTGGAATTGTGGAGAAAATGGATACTCAGACCAATCCTCCACCTCCTTCACCTTCAGACTAGGAAACTGACAACCCAGTGACAAATGTGTGCCCTGTTCTTGTGCCCTCCGGACTTGGTCCTGCCTTGATGACCACCATACCAATGTCGGGAGGGAAAGAGACAGTATTCTTGATTGACACTGGGGCAGCCGGAACTGTGGTACACAAAGACTTGATAATGCCAGACATGATTACTGACGAGACTGTGGAATGCGTGAGGGTAGAGGGACAAGCGACTGAAGCTCCTATGACTAAACAAATAAGACTAGAATCACGAGACAGCCAAGAGGTACTTACAAACTTATTGTTAGTGACAATACCCCTATGAATTTGCTGGGAGCAGAGTTGAGTGCTGTCTAGGTCACCATACAGTACTCTCTTGAGGGTATTGCAGTCACAAGTCCCCTTTCATATAAACACTTGGGGCAGAGGGATGCCAGGGTCTTCCACGTGCACATTATACCACAGGTGAATCATGCCCTATTATAGTTACACTTAATTCCATTAATTTGCCAGTTTAGTAGTTTCCTTACACAAGATGGTATAGTTACCGTGTATTTCTAGGTTGTCTTCATATGATATATAGTTTTTTTTAGCCATTCATTATATTGGCTCAAACCATAGTCACTGTTTATTTGTCTTTTTCACTTCTTATATCTTATCGCAAGCAACTGGCATTGATATTTGGTATTTTTCAAATCCCTTCTTTTTGTATTTTGAACTGTTAGTCATGGATTTATATAGGGCTGCTACTTTCTTAGAATAAGCTTGTGCTTTGCTGTGCCCTATGGCATTGTGCTCCCCCATTTTATGATTCAGCACCTTTCGTAATTATATATTTTAATATATATAATTTTCTTTTTGTAACATATTTTGTGAATCAAATTTAGTTTTTTTAAGGGGTACTCTACCCAATCTAATACGGGTATAAATAATATTTGGACATTAATGTGTGATTTATATAAACACTTGTGTAATATTGCAGAAATGGTGTATATGGCAAGAGTAATGAAAGTAACACCTGACACCAGAATGTCTGAGGACAGGGAACCAGAGTCAGGTACCAGACACCGTTTGGGCAAGGGAAAATCTGATATGGGTCGGCTGCCCATTCCCCCTGTCATGATTAAATTAAAAGAAGGAACCACTCCTCTTTGGTTAAAGCAATACTCCTTTAAGCCTAGTCAAATCAATGGCCCTGAGCAGGGATATTAAAGGGTCACTGTCACCTGAATTTGGAGGGAACAATCTTCAGCCATGGAGGCAGGGTTTTTGGGTGTTTGATTCACCCTTTCCTTACCCGCTGGCTGCATGCTGGCTGCAATATTGGATTGAAGTTCATTCTGTGTCCTCCGTAGTACATGCCTGCACAAGGCAATCTTGCACAGCGCAGGCGTGTACTATGGAGGACAGAGAATGAACTTCAATCCAATATTGCAGCCAGCATGCAGCCAGCGGGTAAGGAAAGGGTGAATCAAACACCCAAAAACCCCGCCTCCATGGCTGAAGATTGTTTCCTTCAAATTCAGGTGACAGTGTCCCTTTAAAGAGTATGTTAAGGCAGGGGTTCTAGTGCAGAGATCTTCCCTCTGCAACACCCCTTTGTATCCCACTAAGAAGAAAAAGGACCCAAAGGTTCCCCTAACACTTACAGAATAGTTCATGACTTACAGGCTATTAATGATGTTACAGTGCGTGTGACCTCAATTGTCCCTAATACACACACCGTACTGTCACAGATCCCAGAAAAATCAAAATGTTTCACAATCACTGATTTGGCAAATGCATTCTTCACCTCATTCACAGATTGTACTATTAGGCCATGTGCACACGTTCAGCATATTTCACATTTTTTTCAGCGTTTTTTTCGCTATAAAAACGTGATAAAAACGCGAAAAAAACGCTTACATATGCCTCCTATTATTTAAAGTGTATTCCGCATTTCTAGTGCAAATGTTGCATTTTTTTCCGCGGAAAAATCGCATTGCGGAAAAAAAAGCAACATGTTCATTAAATTTGCGGAATTGCGGGGATTCCGCACACCTAGGAATGCATTGATCTGCATACTTTCCGCATGGGGCTGTGCACACCATGGGGGAAGTAAGCAGATTATGTGCGTTTGGTACCCAGGGTGGAGGAGAGGAGACTCTCCTCCACGGACTGGGCACCATATAATTGGTAAAAAAAAAGAAAATAAAAAATAGTGATATACTCACCTTCGATGTCTTCCTGCCTCTCAGTGGTGCACGCTGCCGCTTCCATTCCTATAGAAGCTCTGTGTGAAGGACCTGCGATGATGTCGCCATCTTGTGATTGGTTGCGTGACCGCTCATGTGACCGCTCACGTGACCGCGACGTCATCGAAGGTCCTGCATACACACACCATCTATAGGAATGGACGCCGCTGAGATCGGCTGTTTGCAGGTAAGTATAACCATTTTTTAATTTTTTTTAATTATTTTTAAACATTCTATCTTTTACTATTGATGCTGCATAGGCAGCATCTATAGTAAAAAGTTGGTCACACTTGTCAAACACTATGTTTGACAAGTGTGACCAACCTGTCAGTCAGTTTTCCAAGCGATGGTAAAGATCGCTTGGAAAACTTTAGCATTTCTTGCAGAAAATTTCCGGTTTTCTTCAGGAAATTTCTGCAAGAAATCCTGACGTGTGCACATACCCTTACAGTACGTGGATGATCTCCTGCTCTGCTGCCCGGACCAGATGTCCTTGCTGTGGTTCTTGGCAGGAAAGGGTTGCAAAGTCTCACGTGACAAACTACAGTATTGCAAACAAAAGGTGACATTTTTAGCTCACAATATTGCTAAAGGTACAAGACGCCTGATTAAAGAAGAAAACAGGCAGTGCTGACACAACAGCATGGAAGAAAACAGAGACTGATAGCTTACTACTCAGCACAATTAGACCCAGTGATTAGAGGGTCTCCTACGTGTGTCCGTGCTGTAAGAGCTGCTGTATTACTGCTAGGCATGTGAGCTCACACTGACTTTTTCTTTTGACAATTTGTTCCCCACATGACATTAATGCTATACTCGCACAAGTTTAACCAAAACACCTGTCTATGGCTAGACGGATCAGACTTGAATGTGCTCTAATATCCTGAATATGTCACCCTCAAAAGATATAATGTTCTGAATCCAGCCACTCATCTGCCTGTAGATTCAGAAAAGGGGGAATTGGCAGGTGGGAAAAAAAAGAAAGAAAAAAAAGAGTACTTTGGTGACATGAAGCATGAACATGACTGCATAGGAACTGATGAGTCAGGAGACAGTGGGTTTTACATATGTTCAGGGAAAAAAACCCTGTTCCTAATGCATATTTTGAGGTTTTTATTTTTGTAGATGTTCCAGATACCACCAGGATGGGTGATTCTACATTGGATATGCAGTAGCATCCTCACATGAGGTAATCCGAGCTGAACCACTCGCTCCTCACATGTCGGTGCAGGAGGTGGAGTTGAAGGCACTCACTGAGGCGTGTAGAGCTGCTGCAGGTAAAGTCGCTAATATTTACACAGATTTGAATTGTGCATGGGGAATATCTCATGATTATTGCCTTATCTGGAGAAGCACAACATTTCTTACATCAGCCGGTAAGCCCATTAATAATGCAGAGCTGGTGAAACAATTAGTGGAGGCATTGATGTTACCAGTCCAGGTTGGCATCGTCAAGGTAAAAGCACACACGAACGGTGACTCTGTGGAGGTAGAGGGCAATAGAAGGGCGGACGAGGCTGCTAAAGTAGCAGAAAGGCGGCCTAGGGAGCAGTGAACGGTGGCGGGGAGTCAGCGTATTCCAGCCACACTGAGCCTAGATGTCCTGAAATCCCTCCAGCTGCCCAAACAGAGAAGGAACACTGTGGAAGAATGGGAGCTGAGCTGAACTCAGACGGAGTATGGGAGAATAAGGATAAATTGTATATAGCAAGGTCCCTGTTCCTCATTATGGCGCAAGCAACACATGGCCCCACTCACACCTCAAAATGTATCCATGGTAGATGCCTTCTGGATCGCTCCTGGTTTCAGTTACGCAGCCGCAAAACTCGTACAGTCATGCCTCATCTGTGCACAGCACAACCCAGATAAAACAGTAAAAATCCCTAAGAAAGTGACACTCAGGCCTCTCTACTCGTTTCAGAGACTGCAGACTGACTACGTACGGCTACCCAAGGTACTGTAGGAGTGTGTGAAAAATATCCTAGTATGTGTACAGGTCCTTCTCAAAAAATTAGCATATAGTGTTAAATTTCATTATTTACCATAATGTAATGATTACAATTAAACTTTCATATATTATAGATTCATTATCCACCAACTGAAATTTGTCAGGTCTTTTATTGTTTAAATACTGATGATTTTGGCATACAACTCCTGATAACCCAAAAAACCTGTCTCAATAAATTAGCATATCAAGAAAAGGTTCTCTAAACTTCCTATTACCCTAATCTTCTGAATCAACTAATTAACTCTAAACACATGCAAAAGATACCTGAGGCTTTTATAAACTCCCTGCCTGGTTCATTACTCAAAACCCCCATCATGGGTAAGACTAGCGACCTGACAGATGTCAAGAAGGCCATCATTGACACCCTCAAGCAAGAGGGTAAGACCCAGAAAGAAATTTCTCAACAAATAGGCTGTTCCCAGAGTGCTGTATCAAGGCACCTCAATGGTAAGTCTGTTGGAAGGAAACAATGTGGCAGAAAACGCTGTACAACGAGAAGAGGGAGGAGATCCGACCCTGAGGAAGATTGTGGAGAAGGACCGATTCCAGACCTTGGGGAACCTGAGGAAGCAGTGGACTGAGTCTGGTGTGGAAACATCCAGAGCCACCGTGCACAGGCGTGTGCAGGAAATGGGCTACAGGTCCCGCATTCCCCAGGTAAAGCCACTTTTGAACCATAAACAGCGGCAGAGGCGCCTGACCTGGGCTACAGAGAAGCAGCACTGGACTGTTGCTAAGTGGTCCCAAGTACTTTTTTCTGATGAAAGCAAATTTTGCATGTCATTCGGAAATCAAGGTGCCAGAGTCTGGAGGAAGACTGGGGAGAAGGAAATGCCAAAATGCCTGAAGTCCAGTGTCAAGTACCCACAGTCAGTGATGGTGTGGGGTGCCATGTCAGCTGCTGGTGTTGGTCCACTGTGTTTCATCAAGGGCAGGGTCAATGCAGCTAGCTATCAGGAGATTTTGGAGCACTTCATGCTTCCATCGGCTGAAATGCTTTATGGAGATGAAGATTTCATTTTTCAGCACGATCTGGCACCTGCTCACAGTGCCAAAACCACTGGTAAATGGTTTACTGACCATGGTATTACTGTGCTCAATTGGCCTGCCAGCTCTCCTGACCTGAACCCCATAGAGAATCTGTGGGATATTGTGAAGAGAAAGTTGAGAGACGCAAGACCCAACACTCTGGATGAGCTTAAGGCCGCTATTGAAGCATCCTGGGCCTCCATAACATCTCAGCAGTGTCACAGGCTGATTGCCTCCATGCCACGCCGCATTGAAGCAGTCATTTCTGCCAAAGGATTCCCGACCAAGTATTGAGTGCATAACTGAACATTATTATTTGATGTTTTTTTTGTTTGTTATTAAAAAACACTTTTATTTGATTGGATGGGTGAAATATGCTAATTTATTGAGACAGGTTTTTTGGGTTATCAGGAGTTGTATGCCAAAATCATCAGTATTTAAACAATAAAAGACCTGACAAATTTCAGTTGGTGGATAATGAATCTATAATATATGAAAGTTTAATTGTAATCATTACATTATGGTAAATAATGAAATTTAACACTATATGCTAATTTTTTGAGAAGGACCTGTAGATCTCTTCTCTGGTTGGCTGGGAGCCTAGCTGGTAAAATGTGCAAATGCTAAAACGACTGCAGACAAACTGATGAAAGAAATGATCTGCACTGTGGTATGGTGTCCCAGAAACCATAGAAAGCGATAGGGGTACACACTTCACGGGAGAAATAATGAGGGAAGTCATGCAGGACCTGGGAGTACAGCAAGCATATCATGCACCATATAGACCACAAAGTAGTGGGAAAGTGGAGAGACTAAACGGGACACTTAAACTGAAAAATCAAAGGCCATGGCAGACACAGGAAAGAGCGGGGTAGAGGGCTTGCCTCTTGCACTCTCGTCAGTCAGACACACTCCAAATAGAAAGACAGGCTTGTCTCCTTTTGAAGTCCTGTTTGGTAGTTTGCCAAAGGCTGGTCTGTACTTCCCACAGGTGCTACAAATGCAACACGGTGCTATGACAGCCCATGTCTAGGCCTTGCAGAAAAGACTTAATGTGGTGCATAAACATGTGTTTTCATCCATTCCAGATACTAATGCCAGTGCAGATGTACATCAGCTGAATCCAGGTGATTGGGTGGTCATACACAGACATACATCAGCTGAATCCAGGTGATTGGGTGGTTATACACAGACACGTGAGAAGGAGCCTGGACCCACAGTTTGACGGCCCGTTTTAAAGTACAGCTGACCACATTCACCTCAGTGAAACTTGAGGGAAAGCCCACCTGGATCCATGCCAGTCACTGCAAAAAGGTCTTTTCACCAGCAGAATGACTGTTCTCCTAATCACCTTGCTGGCAGTGGTAGGATGTTTTGCACCTTACAGAGACACTGGATAAACTTTTAAATGTTGACAGGGACAACAAACTTATTCAACATCTTGCTTTTCTTATAAAAGGCACAGAAGGACAAAAACTGCTGGACTGTTGGATCTGTATACACAGCCCAGTATCTGCAAGGACTATGCTGTACTTAGCCTTACCCCATGAGCCAAGGAAGGTATTAACACCACACTGCATACACAATGAGACTTGGACTCAGATTTTCTAGGTTCCTTAAGGCACTTAATGAGACTAATACAATATAGAGACTCCTTTTTAAATCCAGCCAATTGGCTTAGCGGCCTAGTGGGATGGATTATTTTTTTTGTATTTTACAGACTTGCATGCAATTTTTATTGTTTTATTTTGTTTATTGCTTTATGTAGCTGAAAAAGCACTAATATATGCATTACATAAGTTATTGAAGAGTGAATGTTAAAGGAAGGAATCTAAGGCTATGCCATCCATAGTGTATAAAAGACCCCGGATAACCACTGCTGACTGAGGAAGTGAGTGTCCACACTGAGGGTGGATTGGCAAAGCAGGTAGAAAGCCCCCTTATGGGTACTAGACCCATGAGACAGTAGCTCCTTTGTGGACATCAGCTGACCCTGTGGCAGAGGTTATACCATTTACAAAAGGGGAAATTGATATAGAAGGGTTAATGTTTTGCCTTTAATTGTCTTTTGACTTTAATTGCTAGAATGTATTCTTATGACACTGTAGTCTGTTAGTCTCCTCTTCAAGGATTTTATACTTCTTATCTTACATGTTTTCAATAGTCAGCAAACAGCATGTTCTGGGTACGTGAGAAATAAAGGTCAGTATGACCCTGGGTGATGGTGGGGGCTACATGAATTACATTGAGAGTTACATTTGTTGTAAATGGTATAAAATACTGCCTCTTGCTGCATTATATCAGATAAAAGTGAATTTGCTCACAGAATGTGTGCAATTCCTTTGTCTCCAGGCGCTTGTAAATAACGGGCGTAACCTCCTAATTTAGCCTCACTGGTGATCTGGCATGTCTGACATTGGGTCAGAACATAAACAGCTACAACAGTTTTGGCTGAGGGACTGTTTGAATGCGATGAAGTGCTTGTTGGAGTCGGATCTTTTCCATCTCGGCTGAGCAGCCCTGGAAGCTCGCCTCAGTTCTTTGGTCAGGCAGGTGTGCCGGGGCTGTCTGTTGATTTTGCGAGCTTTGGTATGTGTGAGAGGGGCAAGAGATTCCAAAGCTACAGCTATTTTGGTGTTATATAAAGCGGCAGCGGCATCCGCATTGTGTAGGAAACTTATGTCTGTGAGAGGGAGGAGGGATTTAGAGAGTGAGTGTAGATCGAGGTGTTTAAGATTTCTGCGACGTGTGCGTTTGTTGGGTGGGGATTGTAGACAAGGAGTGGAGAGGTTAAGAGAATGTGAGTAGATTGTGGTCAGAAAGAGGAAGAGGTGAGTTAGAGAGGTTAGATAGGGGCAGAGGCGGGTGAAGATGAGGTCCAGTGTGTGACCATTTTTGTGAGTGGCTGCAGAAGACCATTGAGTGAGGCCGAAGGAGGAAGTGAGAGATAGAAGTTTAGTGGCAGCTGAGAGGGAAGTGTCAATGGTATGTTGAAGTCGCCCATGATGATAGTGGGGATGTCCGCAGAAAGGAAATAAAGTAGCCAGGTAGTGAAGTGGTCAAAGGTGGTGGCTGGCCCTAGGGGGGTGGTAAATGACAGCCAGTTGGAGGTTGGACGGGGAGTAGATGCGCACACAGTGCACCTCAAAGGAGGGGAGGGTAACAGAGGGTGGCAGTGGGATTGGGGTGAAGGAGCAGTTATCTGACAGGAGAAAACCAACTCTTATGCCATGCTTGCTGCTGGGGCGGGGTGTGTTAGAAAGGTGGAAGCCACCATACGAAAGTGCAGCAGGAGAGGCTGTGTCAGAAGGGGTGAGCCAGGTTTCGGTGATGGCGAGGAAGGAAAGTTTGTGAGTAATAAAAAGATCATGGATGTAGGAAAGCTTGTTGCAGACAGAGCGAGCGTTCCATAGAGCTCCTGTTAGTAGGACTGGGAAAGTGGGTGCTGGGAGAATGGGTATAAGGTTAGAGAGGTTACGGAAATTTCTGATAGAGCGTGGATGGGAGGTAGAACCGACTGTGGGGATGTAGTGAGGAGGACCAGGATTTGGAGAGATATCACCAGCAGTGAGAAAGTGTTAGCAGGTGGGAGCAGGAGAGGGCATGAGGTGGCTGTCTGTGCTTTGAGACAGAGGATTGTATGTTGAAGAACAGTTCTGAGGAGGAGGTGAGATGGATGGGGAGGATTGAGGAAGAGATGAACAGTTCCTTACTAGGTGTAGGGATTAGGGGAGCAGAAAGTGATGGATTATAGGGGTGAAAGTGAAAACAAACAGAAACATTGTTTACAGTGACTAGCCAGTTACCTTCAGTTCCCTTCTGGTTCAATTCTGGTTTTAATTCTACATAATTTTCACACTTCTAGGACACACTTCTAGGAACCACACTGCAGACTTGTGCTTTGCAATATATGTACAACTACCGTATATACTCGAGTATAAGCCGACCCGAGTATAAGCTGACCCCCCCTAATTTTGCCACAAAAAAACTGGGAAAACTTATTGACTCGAGTACAAGCCTAGGGTAGGAAATGCAGCAGCTACCGGTGAATTTCAAAAATAAAAATAGATACCAATAAAAGTAAAATTATATATATAATGCTCTGCACCGTTCATTATTGCCCCATAGATGTGCCATAGAAAGCTGTGCCATATAGAATTCTCTGCACCGTTCATTATTGCCCCGTAGATGTGCCATAGAAAGTTGTGCCCCATATTGAATGCTCTGCACCGTTCATTATTGCCCCATAGATGTGCCATAGAAAGCTGTGCCCCATATAGAATGCTCTGCACCGTTCATTATTGCCCCATAGATGTGCCATAGAAAGTTGTGCCCCATATTGAATGCTCTGCACCGTTCATTATTGCCCCATAGATGTGCCATAGAAAGCTGTGCCCCATATAGAATGCTCTGCACCGTTCATTATTGCCCCATAGATGTGCCATAGAAAGTTGTGCCCCATATTGAATGCTCTGCACCGTTCATTATTGCCCCATAGATGTGCCATAGAAAGCTGTGCCCCATATACAATGCTCTGCACCGTTCATTATTGCCCCGAAGATGTGCCATAGAAAGCTGTGCCCCATATAGAATGTTCTGCACCGTTCATTATTGCCCCATAGATGCGCCATAGAAAGCTGTGCCCCATATAGAATGCTCTGCACCGTTCATTATTGCCCCATAGATGTGCCATAGAAAGCTGTGCCCCATATAGAATGCTCTGCACCGTTCATTATTGCCCCGTAGATGTGCCATAGAAAGCTGTGCCCCATATAGAATGCTCTGCACCGTTCATTATTGCCCCATAGATGTGCCATAGAAAGCTGTGCCCCATATAGAATGCTCTGCACCGTTCATTATTGCCCCATAGATGTGCCATAGAAAGTTGTGCCCCATATTGAATGCTCTGCACCGTTCATTATTGCCCCATAGATGTGCCATAGAAAGCTGTGCCCCATATACAATGCTCTGCACCGTTCATTATTGCCCTGAAGATGTGCCATAGAAAGCTGTGCCCCATATAGAATGTTCTGCACCGTTCATTATTGCCCCGTAGATGTGCCATAGAAAGCTGTGCCCCATATAGAATGCTCTGCACCGTTCATTATTGCCCGGTAGATGCGCCATAGAAAGCTGTGCCCCATATAGAATGCTCTGCACCGTTCATTATTGCCCCATAGATGCGCCATAGAAAGCTGTGCCCCATATAGAATGCTCTGCACCGTTCATTATTGCCCCATAGATGTGCCATAGAAAGCTGTGCCCCATATAGAATGCTCTGCACCGTTCATTATTGCCTCATAGATGTGCCATAGAAAGCTGTGCCATATAGAATTCTCTGCACCGTTCATTTTTGCCCCGTAGATGTGCCATAGAAAGCTGTGCCCCATATAGAATGCTCTGCACCGTTCATTATTGCCCCATAGATGTGCCATAGAAAGCTGTGCCCCATATAGAATGCTCTGCACCGTTCATTATTGCCCCGTAGATGTGCCATAGAAAGCTGTGCCCCATATAGAATGCTCTGCACCGTTCATTATTGCCCCGTAGATGTGCCATAGAAAGCTGTGCCCCATATAGAATGCTCTGTACCGTTCATTATTGCCCCGTAGATGTGCCATAGAAAGCTGTGCCCCATATAGAATGCTCTGTACCGTTCATTATTGCCCCATAGATGTGCCATAGAAAGCTGTGCCCCATATACAATGCTCTGCACCGTTCATTATTGCCCCGTAGATGTGCCATAGAAAGCTGTGCCCCATATAGAATGCTCTGCACCGTTCATTATTGCCCGGTAGATGCGCCATAGAAAGCTGTGCCCCATATAGAATGCTCTGCACCGTTCATTATTGCCCCATAGATGCGCCATAGAAAGCTGTGCCCCATATAGAATGCTCTGCACCGTTCATTATTGCCCCATAGATGTGCCATAGAAAGCTGTGCCCCATATAGAATGCTCTGCACCGTTCATTATTGCCTCATAGATGTGCCATAGAAAGCTGTGCCATATAGAATTCTCTGCACCGTTCATTTTTGCCCCGTAGATGTGCCATAGAAAGCTGTGCCCCATATAGAATGCTCTGCACCGTTCATTATTGCCCCATAGATGTGCCATAGAAAGCTGTGCCCCATATAGAATGCTCTGCACCGTTCATTATTGCCCGGTAGATGCGCCATAGAAAGCTGTGCCCCATATAGAATGCTCTGCACTGTTCATTATTGCCCCATAGATGCGCCATAGAAAGCTGTGCCCCATATAGAATGCTCTGCACCGTTCATTATTGCCCCATAGATGTGCCATAGAAAGCTGTGCCCCATATAGAATGCTCTGCACCGTTCATTATTGCCTCATAGATGTGCCATAGAAAGCTGTGCCATATAGAATTCTCTGCACCGTTCATTATTGCCCCGTAGATGTGCCATAGAAAACTGTGCCCCATATAGAATGCTCTGCACCGTTCATTATTGCCCCGTAGATGTGCCATAGAAAGCTGTGCCCCATATAGAATGCTCTGCACTGTTCATTATTGCCCCGTAGATGTGCCATAGAAAGCTGTGCCCCATATAGAATGCTCTGCACCGTTCATTATTGCCCCGTAGATGTGCCATAGAAAGCTGTGCCCCATATAGAATGCTCTGCACCGTTCATTATTGCCCCATAGAAAGCTGTGCCCCATATAGAATGCTCTGCACCGTTCATTATTGCCCCATAGATGTGCCATAGAAAGCTGCGCCCCATATAGAATGCTCTGCACCGTTCATTATTGCCCCGTAGATGCGCCATAGAAAGCTGCGCCCCATATAGAATGCTCTGCACCGTTCATTATTGCCCCGTAGATGTGCCATAGAAAGCTGCGCCCCATATAGAATGCTCTGCACCGCTCATTATTGCCCCTTAGATGTGCCATAGAAAGCTGCGCCCCATATAGAATGCTCTGCACCGTTCATAATTGCCCCATAGATGTGCCATAGAAAGCTGCGCCCCATATTGAATGCTTTGCACCATTCATTATTGCCCCATAGATGTGCCATAGAAAGCTGCGCCCCATATAGAATGCTCTGCACCGTTCATTATTGCCCCATAGATGTGCCATAGAAAGCTGCGCCCCATATAGAATGCTCTGCACCGTTCATTATTGCCCCATAGATGTGCCATAGAAAGCTGTGCCCCATATAGAATGCTCTGCACCGTTCATTATTGCCCCATAGATGTGCCCCTTATAGATTGCTCTGCACCGTTCATTATTGCCCCATAGATGTGCCATAGAAAGCTGTGCCGTTGCTGCTACTGCAATAAAAAAAAAAACAATGCCATACTCACCTCTTGCTTGCAGCTCCTCAGCGTCCCGTCTCGGCGTCTCTCCGCACTGACTGTTCAGGCAGAGGGCGGCGCGCACACTACTACATCATCGCGCCCTCTGACCTGAACAGTCAGAGCCAGAGGACGGGAAGACTGAGCGGCGCCCGGAGGGTGGAACGCGGACAGGTAACTATGACATACTTACCTGCTCCCGGCATCCCTGGCTCCTTCCCCCGGACAGCTATCTCCGGGTGCCACAGCCTCTTCCTCTATCAGCGGTCACCGTTACCGCTCATTAGAGAAATGAATATGCGGCTCCACCCCTATGGGAGTGGAGTCCATATTCATTACTTTAATGAGCGGTACCATGTGACCGCTGAACAGGGGAAGAGCTGCGGCACCGAAGACCGTGGGACGGGCAGGGGGAGTGTCGGGACTAGGTGAGTATGCGACAATCCTCTCTCTCCCCTCACCCGCCGACCCCACCGCGACTCGAGTATAAGCCGAGAGGAGCACTTTCAGCCCAAAAATTTGGGCTGAAAATCTCGGCTTATACTCGAGTATATACGGTAAGTGTATTCAGGTGTGAAGCAGAGAGGAGTGGTCTCTGTTCATCTTGGTCAGAGAATTAAGAGTGGACCAGATGCATACAATCAAGCCAAAGTAAACAAGGTCATAAATAACACTGGGGTAAGCTGAAAGGCATACCATGTGAATGCTAAGATCAGAGGAAAGTCTGTGTGGAAAGTCGGGTGATGTGCTATATGCACTTCATAGACAGACAAGGCAGGAGAGCAGGCTGGAGAGCTGGGTGCATCAACATGCCATGTGATTATACTGCAATCTCCATTTCTCTCCATAGATTAGAATGCTGTCCCCATGGTCCTTCAGAGATTATACTGCATTCCCTATTTTCCTCCATAGATTATAATGCACCCCCTATAATGCTGAAAAAAAACCTGGGTTGGCTACCTCCTCCACCTATTCCACCTGGAGGAAAGAATGTTTAGGCATAATAGACGCGGATTCTTTACTGTAAGAGCAGTGAGACTAGGGAACTCTCTGCCGTATGATGTTGTAATGAGTGATTCGTTACTTAAATTTAAGAGGGAATTGGATACCTTTCTTGAAAAGTATAATGTTGCAGGGTATATATACTAGATTCCTTGATAGGGCGTTGATCCAGGGAACTAGTCTGATTGCCATATGTGGAGTTGGGAAGGAATTTTTTTCCCCAATGTGGAGCTTACTCTTTGCCACGTTTTTTTTTTGCCTTCTTCTGGATCAACAGGTTAGGCTATGGGTTGAACTAGATGGACTTATAGTAACATAGTTATTAAGGTTGAAGGAAGACTTTGTTACCTATACTTCCATGTCAACCTCCTCCTCTAGCGGAACCTCCGCCATCTGGTGGTAGCATGTTTATTTTGACTTTTTTTCTTTAAAAGTCACAAAAACAGTGTTGTATTACTCCTCCCTTGCCGCTTCCACATACACCGCCACATCCACCTCTTCCTCCATTTTGGACCTACACCTCCTGCTTCTTGATTGCCAGTTTTAGTTTTGCTACTTCTGGGTTGTTTTAAGTCAGATCCATAAAAAATTTTTTTTTTTAAACTCCTCCCTTAAAAACAGTATTGGATTACTCCTTCCATGCCTCTTCCACCTACATCGCCACGTCCACCTGCTCCTCCTCCACCTGGACCTGTTCCTTCTGGTTCAAGATTTTTTATTTCTGCTCTGCTTAGTGTAGAGACAGTCCACAGCTAAAGTAAAGGACAGTATTAGGTTTTGTGTGTGCTCAGTTTTCAAAAAATACTCTCTATATGTACTCTACACCCATCTCTGTGAAAGTGCTTTGCATACCCAAAAGTTTGTGTCTGTGGGAGTCATCTGCGTTAAAAGAAAATATTCTACTCTTATGCACCTATGTCGTTGATAGCATTGTGGGTAAAACCACATTTTTCTACTTTTGTGCACCTATTTCTAATAGTACTGGGCGTACAAACTAATGTTTCTACTGTTATGCACCCATGTCTGTGATAGTACGGTGCGTAAAAACAATTTTTTCTAATCTTCAATCGTGTCTGTGGGAGTACTTTTCCTAAAAACCACTTAAAAAATGAGGAGGGTGACAAATAAGGGATGTGGCCGTCAAGTTTCTTTTTGTGATCTTGTTGTGTCATAGAAAAAAAAAATGGAAATTTGGACAAAATTTTGAAGTCTTCAAACTTTTGATTCTTATGCCCTTAAATCAGAGAAAAATGTCACACAAAGTGGTTAATAAATTTCCCACATGCCTACTTTACATCAGCACAATTTTTGAAAAAAAATTTTTGTTAGGAAGTTAACAGGGTTAAAAATTGACCAGCGGTTTCTCATTTTTCCACAAAATTTACAAAACCATTTTTTTTAGGGACATCACATTTAAAATGACTAAGGGTCTATATGACAGAAAATACCCAAAAGTGACACCATTCTAAAAACTGCACCCCTCAAGGTGCTCAAAACCACATTCAGGAAGTTTACTAATCATGCAGATGCTTCACAGGAATTAAAGCAATATGGAAGGAGAAAATGAACAATTTAATTTTCCCACAGAAATGTACATTTATCCCCAAATTTTGTACTTTTACCAGGGTAACAATAGAAAATGAACACATACAATTTGTTGTGCAATGTCTCCTGAGTACGCAGATACCCCATATGTGGAGGAAAACTACTGTTTTCGTTTTGAGCCCTGTTATGCACCCAAGGAGCACCATTTGACTTTTGGAGAGCAAAATTGGCTGGAATAGATAGCGAACTCACCACTCATTTTGGAAACTACACCTCTTGAGGAATTCATCTAGCAGTGTAGCATTTTTAACCCTTGGGCGATTCACAAAATTCTATAACATTTGGCTGTGCCAATGGAAAATTAGTTTTTTTCCACTAAAATGTTACTTTGTTGACTGATCGCTCCTCTTCAAACTTGCTCCAGTTTTTCGGTCTCTTTTTTTTTTTTTAAATGTGGTGCCCAATTACTTTATGTGATCTAGACTCTATGGTTCTCTTAATACATCCCAGAATTGTGTTTGCTGCTGCATCACACTGTTGACTCATGAGCAGTCTGTTATCTATTACAATACCCAAGTCGTTTTCACACGTGCTGTTGCCTAGTTCTATTTCTCAAATTCTGTAGATTTAATGTTTTTCTTGTCCTGATGTATAATCTGGCATTTCTCCATGTTGAATACCAATCTATTAGTTGCTGACAAGCACTGACCCAGTTATGAATCCACCTAACAGTAGCCTTGTCAATCCCATACTTTGTCATACTTTATCAAATGCTTTGCTAAGTCGAGATATACTATATCTACCGCATTTCCCTTATACAGCCAGTCAGTGCTTCCATCATACAACCCCTGGCAAAAATTATGGAATCACCGGCCTTGGAGGATGTTCATTCAGTTGTTTAATTTTGTAGAAAAAAAGCAGATCACAGACATAGCACAAAACTAAAGTCATTTCAAATGGCAACTTTCTGGCTTTAAGAAACAATAAAATAAATCAAGAAAAAAAATGTGGTACTCAGTAATGGTTACTTTTTTTTAACCAAGCATAGGGGAAAAATAATGGAATCACTCAATTCTGAGGGAAAAAATTATAGAATCATGAAAAACAAAAACAAAAAAACACTCCAAAACATCACTAGTATTTTGTTGCACCACCTCTGGCTTTTATAACAGCTTGCAGTCTCTGAGGCATGGACTTAATGAGTGTCAAACAGTACTCTTCATCAATCTGGCTCCAACTTTCTCTGATTGCCGTTGCCAGATCAGCTTTGCAGGTTGGAGCCTTGTCAGGGACCATTTTCTTCAACTTCCGCCAAAGATTTTCAATTGGATTGAGATGCAGGCCATGACATTGACCTTATGTGTCTTTTTTCAAGGAATGTTTTTCCAGTTTTTGCTCTATGGCAGGATGCATTATCATCTTGAAAAATGATTTCATCATCCCCAAACATCCTTTCAATTGATGGGGTAAGAAAAGTGTCCAAAATATAAACAAACTTGTGCATTTATTACATAGTTATTAAGGTTGAAGGAAGACTATAAGTCCATCTAGTTCAACCCATAGCCCAACCTAACATGCCGTAACATGTTGATCCAGAGGAAGGCAAACAAAAACCCATGTGGCAAAGAGTAAGCTCCACCTTGGGGAAAAATTTCTTCCCGACTCCACATACGGCAATTAGACTAATTCCCTGGATCAACGCCCTATCAAGGAATCTAGTATATATACCCTGTAACATTATACTTTTCCAGAAATGTATCCAGTCCCCTCTTAAATTTAAGTAATGAATCCCTCATTACAACATCATACGGCAGAGAGTTCCATAGTCTCACTGCTCTTACAGTAAAGAATCTGCGTGTTATTATGCTTAAACCTTTTTTCCTCCAAACGTAGAGGATGCCCCCTTGTCCCTGTTTCAGGTCTATGATTAAAAAGCTCATCATAAAGGTCTTTGTACTGTCCCCTCATATATTTATACATTAAAATAAGATCACCCCTTAGTCTTCGTTTTGAAGATGTAATGACAGCCATCTCCCCAGTGCCTTTACCTGACATGCAGCCCCATATCATCAATGACTGTGGAAAGTTGCATGTTCTCTTCTGGCAGTCATCTTTATAAATCTCATTGGAACGGCACCAAACAAAAGTTCCAGCATCATCACCTTGCCCAATGCAGATTCGCGATTCATCACTGAATATGATTTTCATCCAGTCATCCACAGTCCACGATTGCTTTTCCTTAACCCATTGTAACCTTGTTTTTTTCTGTTTAGATGTTAATGATGGCTTTCATTTTGCTTTTCTGTATGTAAATCCCATTTCTTTTAGGCGGTTTCTTACAGTTCGATAAGACATCGACTCCAGTTTCCTCCCATTTGTTCCTCATTTGTTTTGTTGTGCATTTCCTGTTTTGGAGACATATTGCTTTAAGATTCCGGTCTTGATGCTTTCATATCTTCCTTGGTCTACCAGTATATTTGCCTTTAACAACCTTCCCATGTTGTTTGTATTTGGTCCAGATTTTAGACACAGCTGACTGTGAACAACCAACATCTTTTGCAACATTGTGTGATAATTTACCCTCTTTTAAGAGTTTGATAATCCTCTCCTTTGTTTCAATTGACATCTCTCATGTTGGAGCCATGATTCATGTCAGTCCACTTGGTGCAACAGCTCTCCAAGGTGTGAGATCACTCCTTTTTAGATGCAGACTAACGAGCAGATCTAATTTGATGCAGGTGTTATTTTTGGGTATGAAAATTTACAGGGCGATTCCATAATTTTTTCCTCAGAATTGAGTGATTCCATAATTGTTCCCCTATGCTTGGTTAAAAAAAGTAACCACTGCTGACTACCACATTTTTTGTTTTTGATTTCTTTTAGTGTTTCATAAAGCCAGAAAGTTGCCATTTGAAATGACTTTAGTTTTGTGCCATGTCTGTGATCTGCTTTTTTTCTACAAAGTTAAACAACTGAATGAACATCCTCCAAGGCTGGTGATTCCATCATTTTTGCCAGGGGTTGTAGAAGGAAATTAGATTAGTCTGGCATGACTTGTTTGCTACAAACCCATGCTGGCTTTGGTTAATTACTGTATTTTTATCCAAAGTACTTACATACATTCTGTTTAATAATTTGTTAAAAGATTTTTCTTGGTATAGAAGTAAGGCCTGTAATTTCCTGGCTCCATATTCATTCCTTTTTTGAAGATAGCAACAATATTTGCCCTTCTATAAGCTTCTGGGACGTCTACTGTTCTCCAGGAATTTTCAAAGATTCTGGCTCGTGGTTCTGCAGTTTCCTCTGTTCTCTTTCAGTATCCTAGGATGCAATTCATCTGTATCAGATTTAAATTAATTTAAATTAGCTAACTGTTCTCTCTCCATCTCTCCGTTTATAGACAATTTGAATAATTTTATTTCTTCGATAGCACAGTGAAGATCAGTTGATAATACATTTTTTCTTTCAGAACACAGATGCAAAATAGGAATTTAAAAGTTTGGCCTTCTCAACACCATTGTTTGACCACTTCACACTTTTCATCCTGTAAAAATCCCCTGACTTTTCTTTTGCGTTTGATGTACACCACAAAATCCTTTTGATTGATTTGGTCTCCCTTGCAAGCCTCACTTCATGACTGGCTTTAGCTCTTCTAACGCTTGCCCTGCATTCCCTACAGACAGCATTATATTCTTCTTTAGATATGCCCCCCCTCTTTCCATTTGATGTATATTTCTTTTTATCGCAGTAACAGCATATGGGGCAAATGTCTAAATGGAACATCTTATGGGGTCATAATCAGCATTTGTGCAGCTTTACATGGGGCACATGTATACATGGAGCATCTTATGGGGCCATTATCAACGTTTGTGGAGCATTATATGGGGCAAATATCTTTATGGAGCATCTTATGGGGCCATAATCACACTCCACATTTGTGCAGCATTATATGGGGCATATTTTAATATGGAGCATCTTATGGGGCCCATCATAAACTGTATGGAGCATCTTATGGGGCCCATCATAAACTTTATGGAGCATTATATGGGGCTCCTGATTCAATATGGATATTCAAAAACACTTAACCTACTGATGTCTCAATTAATTTTACTTTTATTGGTATCTATTTGTATTTTTGACATTTACCGGTAGCAGCTGCATTTTCCACCCTAGGCTTATACTCGAGCCATAGTTTTCCCAGTTTTTTGTGGCAAAATTAGGGGTCTCGGCTTATACTCGGGTTGGCTTATACTCGAGTATATACGGTAGTTTCCCATTTAATCTCATGTTCTCTTTATAAATCAACGAACTAGCCAAACATGAAAAAAAAATATTAGCATAATAAAACAAAACAGACTGACAAGATATCATTCACGAAAATAGCCCTTTATACAGTCTAGTTAGAGTAATACACAAAATGATTACAAGACTGTCCAATCAGATGTTACATGGAGTTAAATGTACATTCTTCTCTCAGTACATGGTTTGCATGAGTAAACATTCATTTGAAGATTCCCTTTATCAGACAACAGGACATGGAAGATTTATGCAGGTCAACGAATAGAACGACTATGAGATGACAAGATTGTCCTAAATGAATATATGTTACATGCAAAACATAGCACAACAAAGATCAAGAACATAACTGGAATCCGCATTGAAGTTAATGCTTTTACTGTAGAAATGTGAACAGTAACAATATCAAAAGTACATTCCACAAACATTTTTGGCATATATCAAGTAATATATATTGTATTTCCAAGTATAGAACACTGTTTCTCCTTTCCAATGATTATAACAACATCAGAGATACTGTATCCCTACAATTGCCATGTTATAAAATACTTGCATTCCGCTTTCAAAACACTGAAACGGTCATTACACAAGTCTGAACCCATCACCAATTCTATAAGGAGTGTTTGAAGAAACAAAACTGCGGGGAATGTGAAACTTATGTGCTTACCTTTACCAAGACAGTGTTATTGCATGCTAGCAACAGTGCCACACTGCAGTATTACCTCTATTCACTAAAGATACTAGTTCTCTGCTGAAACAGCTAACTTCATGGAAATATTGACAACCCCTTTAAGGATAGACAACCCACTAAAAATACTAAAATGCATTCTTGAATTCTGCAGAAAACCGCTGCGAAGACGCATACACAACAGGTGCACATAGGCTCGACGGGTCCGTCAGAAAGACGGGCCCAGTGCACACGTTTTCCACAATCTGCACAGGATCTGCCATTTCAACGTCTTGACGGATCCTGTGCAGATTTGGAAGATGGAAGTGTGAAAGAAGCCTTTGCTGGCACATGGGTCGGTTACTATATTATCAGTATGTGCAACAAGTTTCTGTATGTAGAAATTCCTGAGACCTGCTTTGGATGACTGTCACAGAAGAGATAGGTTGCCAACTAATTAGTGCCAAAAATACATTTAATATATTTTTTTATTTATACGGTACAAGGAAGCAATCAGATCTCTCTACCTGAATATAAGAATTTGTGCAAGTATGGCTTTCCACTCGATGTGACATTTACCGCATACATGGCAGGACCGTTATCAAGGCAATCACAGGAGTGCTCAGCCAAGCGAGTACTTCTGTGAATGGGGGTCTGAGCTGGCGATCTGCCAACATTCGGCTGACAGCCATCATATGTGTATAGCCAGATATAAAGAACAGCATAGCATGGCTGATACAAAGCCACGTTTCCAACTCTCTATTGCCAGTACTAATAAGGTTTTGAGCTGAACAGTCTGAAATGTTTGACAGTCTGGATGCAGCAGATCATAAACTAGAGCAAGGTAGGATTTCTATTAGAATGAGGGCAGAAAAGAGCCATAGCAGAACAAGCATTACAGCTTTTTACCATTTTCTAATGTATTGACCTTATTACTGTAAAAGTTTTTGTTGCCTCTGTAAAGGAAAATGTTACAAATCAACATGTATTAAAGTAGTTTCTTCAGGCCAAACATAAAATTGCTGTAGTCACTGTGATTGCACAATCCCAACAGTGTACAATGTCAAGATTACCCTTTGCTATCTATTCGAGTCCTCCCATGACCACTCCTATGCAATATGCACACTTGTTGTAATATGTCAATTTGCAACTCTTCCTGCTTTATTCTTCCTCACTTTTTAAAGAAGAGAAACAGATGCTAGTCTACATGTGAACATTAGTATGTAAGGCGGCAGAGGAAAAGCCTGACAGTGTGCATATGGCACGCCGTTAGGGTAAGTTCACACAGGGCGTTTTTGCTGCTTTTTTCTGCAGCAAAACCTGATCTTCTTGGCAGGAAAGAAGCTGCATCAAAAACGCAGGTTTAGTTGCGTTTTTTGTTGCGTATTTGGGGCATTTTTTTTCTTTGTCCATGAATTTACTTGACGTGAACTGGAAGACACTGGAATCATTTCAAGTAGCTGCATTAATTGTAAAAGACTACCACTCGCTGATCCATGTGATGGCCAAAATTACAAAAGGGGTTTGACATCCATCCTCCTTTGGAAGCTGCATCAGTATAGGCAGAATTAGCCAAGAAACAGATTGCTGATGTTAGGGAAACTAGCTATACTTTTTCAATGGCTAGAAAGCGAAATATTTTAATAACCACTCTTAAGTACTAAACCTGAAACTATTAAAGGGACATTATAAACTGTATATCCAAGTAAAGCACAAATATTCACTGCATGATATTTCAGGGAAGAACAGAAAAAGGTCAATAACATATTTGAGCTGCCTCAATGCCCAAATAGCTGTATTCCCTGTGCGGTATTTACTGTGCAGTAGACCAACCAGCTACCATTTGATTGTGTTGCTTTAGCAAACACCTGTATGCATAAAGGCCCCCATACACAGTAGAGTAACATCAGTTGAACCTGCCGATATTGACCGCTTTGGCTGACAGATGATGGTGTAATAAGGATACAGCATGTCCAATTTCAAACAGCAGAAATGAGCTCACTGACATGTGTCTGGCAGCAGGCTTTCTAATTGGGGCACTTGGCAAAGCAAGTGCTTCTGTGTTTGGGAGAGGCAGGCAAGATAGCTGCCAGCCGAACCATTGTTTGGCCAACGGTTTTCTAAGGTGTATGAAGGACTTCATATCTTCAAATAGAAATTTTCCCATGCATGAAAAAACAATGTCTCAAGGGTTACAGTCAATTTATAATCTACCAACAACTAGATTTTTTTTTTTTAATAGTGCAATCAGACATGTACCTACTAGCAAATATTAGGTTCCAGATTACTTAAGAACTAACTAAACTTTTTATTTTTTTAGTTCTCCTTTTGGCATTGCAAAGTTATGCTTTTCTGCAATATACTTTATTATCACTCCCAAACACTTAAGGCTCCTTTCAACTGCAGCTCTGGAAGAATCAGTACACTACGTGAAAAAAGTCTATGGAAGGGACATTCCTTGTCTGAGAATTAGGCTGCAGTTGAGAGGCTCAGACAGGAAAACTATATTAATACTTCAGTATAATGTCCCTTTCATGAACGAATACTACATTATCTTGATTTTGTACTTATAGAAAGAAAACTATTTTGTAGCAACTAAGGTAAAATGTTGTATTATGCTTTCATCTAGATTCTTGGGTTTCTACACCCTTACTTATACTTACAATAAACAATTGATATTTGACCAGTTGAGGTCCAAACGTCAGCACCCCAACTCATCATATGAATGAAGGGGGTTGTTGCAGCAAGGAAATAGAATGGAGCTGCTGTGCCAAGCACAGACATGTGAAACACTGTCCCTGAGTAAACAATGATAGGAATGCCACCTTTGCTGGCAAAGTACTTAAAGGGAACCTGGCAGCAGGATTGTGCACAGTAACCTACAGTGTCAGGTCGGTGCCGTTATACTGATTACAATGATACCTTGGTTGATGACATCCGTCTTGTGGTGGTTGTTTAATCTTTAAACTCGTGCTCAGAGGTGGCTTGTGGGGAGTCTTCGTGTGGTGATCTGCTTCGGTATTCATACTGACGGCTTATGACAGGTTACTGATCCCTCCGTGAAAAAAATAAAAAACAAAATATCACCTTCTGCAGGCAGGCACCTGCGCTGCAGCATGATCGCATCTATAATATGTATATTTTCTTTTTTATATACTTTAATTCATTAAAAAAAAGTCTGAAAATGGCAACAGTCGTGCCTGCAGTAGCAGCAATTGGCGAACTGACAGTTGCTACTGCGAATGTGGCGCATCTTGCTAGAGAAAAAAAAATTGCCTCCTCCAAGATGGAGCTGTCGGGAGCCTGCGCAGTAGCATCTATTGGCGATCCGATGCAGCCGGCGCCATCTTAGTGGGGACATTTTTTTTTTCTTTTCTCTAGCAAGATGGCACATGCACAGTAGTAGCCATCGGTGATCCAATAGATGCTACTGCTCAAGCGGCACCATTTTGGAGGAGGCAATTTATGCTTTCTCTAGCAAGATGGCGTCACCGGAGCCTGCTTAGTAGTAGCCATCGGATCTCCTTTTCACACTGATTTTTTTAATGACTATATACCAGAAAAAAATACACATTATCGATGCAATCATGTTGCAGCACAGGCACCGCCGCCTGCAGAAGGTGATTTATTTTTTTTTTAAATGTGTATAATATGAATATGAATATATGAATACCTAATCAGAGCACCACATGAAGATCACCACAGGCCGTCCTGAAGCACGAGCGTATCATTAACTCAAAACTGAAAGTAAAGATTAAACAACAACTACAAGACGGATTTCATCAACCCAGGTATCATTTTATTCAGCATAACGGCGCCAATCTGACACTGTCTGTAGCTTACTGCGCACAATCCTGCTGACAGGTTCCCTTTCTATTTAATGGTCAGGGTGCCAGGAATCAATCTTTGATTGATTTGGTTGTAAGTAGAGTTGATCGAATTTGTCCCTGCTTATTCGGCAAGCTATAGCGTTAACCAAATGAACTGCAGAGGGACCCGGATACATGGAGCACGCCGGCTGATCGGCGCCGTAGCTGCATGGGTCGCAGCTGTGTCACAGCATATAAATGGAGAGCTTGTTTGTTGGGCTCTCCATGCATGTGTTGTGACTGTCACACAGCCACGACACATGTAGCAGCGGCGCCAAACAGCTGATCAGTCGGCGTGCTCCATGTATCTGGGTTCTCTCTGCAGCTTATTCGGTAAGCGCTATAGATTGATTCCTGGCACCCTGACCATTAAATTTAAAGGGAGCTTGTCAGCAGGATTGTGCGCAGTCACAACAAGTTCGATAAACTCTAGTGGTAAGTAGAGATGAGCGAATTTGCTCTGCTTCCCTTATTCGGCAAGCTGCAGAGGGAACCCGGCTTCCTGGATCACGCCGGCCTATCGCTGTTCGGCGCCGCAGCTGCATGTGTCGCGGCTGTTTCATAGTCACGACACATGCATGGAGAGCCTGTTTGTTGGGCTCTCCATGCATGTGTTGTGACTGACACAGCCGCGACACATGCAGCTGCAGTGCCGATCAGCTGATCAGCCAGAGTGATCCAGGAAGCCGGGTTCCCTCTGCAGCTTGCCGAATAAGAGGGAACCGGAGCAAATTAGCTCAAGTCTAAAGGCCCGCATACACATTAGATTTAAGTCAGCTAACCAGTCGATATCAATGGGTCCTGCCCACAGACTTAAAAAGTAGTAGATGCCTTCCTCAGCACATATGTCATTGTAGGTTATAGATAATTTAGTGACAAAAGAGATTATAATTGGTGGAGAAAGGCTGAACTTGATGGACCTAAGTCTTTTTTCAACCTATGTAACTAATATGCATGGGGTACCAGCCAACTGAAGGTCGGGGGAGATGTTGATCAAAGCATGTTCAATATTGTACTAATTATCGTTTTGTTGTCCCGGAGATAAGCAGTCGGCCAACTTGTCAGTTGGAGGTTCTCTCAATGAATGATCGGCAGAAGCATTGTTCTGTCAACAGCCATTTCATGTGTATGGCCAGCTTTCGAGAATATGTCCCACAATATTCTGGGAAGGACAAAGATTGTATCTGTATCCGTTATCTGACAAGAACCAAGAATATAATGTCAATCTTAGACCGGTATCTGTTCTGTCCAAAATCTTACAGACTTTTCACACTTCCAACAGAAAGCAAACTTTGTATGTCAAATCATACAAAATTGACTGTCAGCAATTCTAAGTCTAGGTTTTTATAAAAATCCAGTGTCTTAAAAGTGCATTTTTTTTTTTAACCTGGCTTTGGTTTTTAATAATAATAAAAAATAAATAAATAAAAGCCAGGTAAGGATCCCAAAGAATAAGTTAGCTTTATGGTTAGACTTGTGGCACATGTCCTGCTAGTGGGATAAGGTTAGTTGGATTTCAAATTGAGGAATTTGTTTTGACTGTGACAACACACGTTTTTGCTGCTTTTTTCAAAGAAAATTTTAAGCTGCGTTTTACAGTACCAGCAAAAGCTATGACATTTCAGAAATCTCATGCAGTATTTTTTTCCTGACCGATTTGGAAAACTGCTGGGTTTTTGCAAACTGCAGTATGTCACTTCTTTCAGCGTTTTTTTTTCACCCATAGAAAGCAAAGCCCAGCAAAGAATGCAGGTATCAGGTTTTGCTGCATTTTTGGTGCAAAAACCTTAAGGAAGTTGCATCATGTTTCTTTGGGGGGTAGTAAACTTCATCAGCATGACACATGAGAGAACAAAAACACAGTAAATACATAGCAAAACCTGCCCAGACACCAGGACTTGCCTGCAGAAAAAAAAAGTAGCAAGGACACAACGTGTGAACGTAGCCATAAACACATGAAACTGTTGCAATATCTTGAAGAGATCCACAGAATAAAAATGTAAATCTCCAAAGTCCGTTCAAAATAAACGCACACATAAGAAGAAGGGCAATATTTAATTGCCAAGGTGCCATCACGGAGGACCAGAAGATGTCGTTTTACCTATTTTCACATGACAGGAAAACAAAAAAGAGCAACTGGAGCTCTAGAAAGAGGTAAAGCATTCTTATCCTGGCGGACAGAAAATTCTAACCACATCGGAGAACACCATGACAGGAAATTCCAGTTAGGAAGATAGTAGTTCAGTAAATTTAAACCTGCATAGGTAAAGGCTCGTATAATGTAGTGCTACTCATACCATCTTTCATCTATGTAATCTTTGAGTCACTACTTCCCGGTACATAATCGATATGTAAATAAGTAGTAAAAATATTACAAATAAATCATCCATGAAGCCAAGGATGCCAAATAGAGCTTCGGGAATAATGTCCAAGGGTGAAACCAGATAGAACAATGCTCCAAGCAGGCAGAGTACAATCCTTATTCGAAACATCCGAAATAAGCCACCAACGGAAAACATTTCACGGAAGGCATGTCGCAGAAGTGTTGGCAAGTCCATAATTCTATCCATGAGCTAAAGTAATGAAAAAAAAATGCTGTTATTTTACAGGCTTTCATCTACACACTTGGGTTCTGTATAAAGGTTTACTACAAAAGCATAAAAACGATTTTATTTCACTTACTGATCGAGGCTGACCAGAAAATCTTCTATTATAACTATTAACTTCCTGCAATATTTCTTCGGCATCTTGCTCTTCGCTGGCTTGAAACACTGGAAACAATAACGTTACCTAGCATATGAAATATATTGTTAGTTTACTGTACAAGAGTAAAGCTGCAGTGAATGAATGATATAAAGGAAGGATTTTAAAAACAGTTGCTGCAAAAATTAAGAATTTTTCAGTAGAATTTTGCTATGGAATCTGCGATAAATCCTACAAACAGTTGAATATGAGTAAAATATTAGATTTATTAAAACACTAAAAACAGATATACTGTTAATACATTAAACTATGTAAAAAGATTCCAGAGAACCATCAGCACAATGAGCAGGTCTCAGGGAATTGAAAACATATTACTAATCACAGGGGAACAATTTGAAAAACATTTTCTGTTGAGTTAGGTTTTTGAGCTGATTTATACTAAAATTGGCATGCTGATTCCAAAAATGTAGTCAGTTTTTTTCTAGCACGTCAAGTTTTTCCTCCACAACTTACCTGCCAGAGAAGCACAATTGCACGGATATCTGTAATAAGACTTGTTATCTGATTACAATTCGACTCATATAGAGCTACGTGGCAACTTGTAAGAGTAGTCACAACTTTGTCATGCCTATTTCTTATATATTTGATTTTTTGTTCATATTTGTACTATTTAAAAAAAACAAACACTTTTTAGGTACAGTAGTTTACATAGTTTTGAGAAGACAAAAATCCTATAGTTCAAAAACTTGACGTGATAGAGAAAAACTGAGATCATTTCTGGATTCAGCATCCAAAAATTAATTAAGAACAGTTGTCTGACCTAACTCTTAAAAAATTGTGTTCCCCAGTGAATGGGAAGTGAATTACACAAAGTTCATCACATAAATATAATAAAAAATTATATACTGCATATAGGTAAAGTGCAAGTGCATAAGCATAGCTTCCCCCTTGAGAAAGCTATGTGCGAAACACGTCAGCGCGCAGGTACCTGGAGACTGGAATGGGTCACCAATGGTTAGTTATCTTTAAACTAATCTTTTTTTTTTTTTTTTTTAAACACAAAAAAGCACAGTAAAACCAAAAACACACTGTTGCAAAAAAAAAAAAAATAAATAAAAAATCACAGTGGACAGCAAGTGCTGGTAAAAAGATGGAAAAAACAGGGTATTTGGTTGATACTTTTTTTTTGCAAAAAATGTATATTTAGCCGCCTCTTGGTGGTTTGAACATGTCTCTACGGGCTTGTTCACTGTGCGCGCAGCTCATGTGTTCCGGTTTCACATAATTGTTTTCTTGTGTCCACAAGACTGGGGAGGCCTCCACCCCTCTTTTTTTGAGCCATTCTATGCAGCGTGTCCACATGGACATTCCTTTTCTGAATCCTGCTCGTACAGGTAATATACAGATGATCAGGTTTTTAAATACATCAGATAGGGATTACATACATTAGCTAGGACTGCTCTGATATGGGTATACCTTGACGTTTGGTAGAGCGGCTTAATATACATTTTTTGCAAAAAACATATCAACCAAATACCCTGTTTTTTCCATCTTTTTACCAGCACTTGCTGTCCACTGATTTTTAATTTATTTTGCAACAGTGTTTTTGGTTTTACTGTGCTTTTTTGTGTTTTCAAGTCTCTTGATGGGTCTCTACGGGCTTGTTCACTGTGCGCACAGCTCATGTGTTCTAGTTTCACAATTTTTTTTTTTAATTGACTTGATATTGTTATTTTACATTTATTAGATGGGTTGCAAATTGCAACTTATTAATCATGTTTAAAAGTATACATTGGTTATAACCTCACAGGATTATATACTTATGCACTTGCACTTTTCTCATATGCAATATATAATTTTTGATTATATTTAGGTTATGAATTTTATATAAATTCACTTCCCAATGATTACTAGTAATATATTTCCATTCCCCTGAGGACCACTCATTGCTCATTGTGCTCTCAGTACCTTTTATGTATTTTCATGTACCGTATTTATATCTTTTATAAAGATTTAATAAATATATTTTACTCCATACAAGTGTTTTTTTGGTAGCATTTATGACTGATCCATTTTCCCACTTTTATTGTTGTTTTTTTAACTGGTAATCTATGGAATCTGCGAGCAGCATGAAAGGGGCAGAGAGCCAGATTCCATCGATGTGTCACTTGCTGGACTGCTTGTGTGTAGTTTGATAAAATCCGTTTTCTCTGCTATAGATGTAGCAGGAGTAATGAATATTGAGCTATGATTGGCAGCTTGCAGACAATGTACAGTGTACATAAGGGTACCGTCACACAGTGGCATTTTGATCGCTACGACAGCACGATCCGTGACGTTCCAGCGATCTCGCTGTGTCTGACACGCTCCTGCGGTCAGGGACCCCGCTGAGAATTGTACGTCGTAGCAGATCGTTTGAAACTTTCTTTCGTCGTCTAGTGTCCCGCTGTGGCGGCATGATCGCATGGTGTAACAAAGGTGTGCACGATATTGTATACGATGTGCGCATAGTAACCAACGGCTTCTACATCGCACATACGTCATGAAATTATCGCTCCAGCGTCGTGCATTGCAAAGTGTGACAGCAGTCTACGACGCTGGAGCGATATTGGAGCGATGCTGGAGCGTCACGGATCGTGCCATCGTAGCGATCAAAATGCCACTGTGTGACGGTACCCCTAAGAAGCTGCCAATCAGTAGTGTGGGCAAAGATACAAAGAACCAGTTGACCGCTTGATGCCACATCTAGTCCCGTAGAGAGAAACTCCTACTGGTAAACACAGATTGTATTGAAACTACAGCAAGCTGCTGAGCAAGTGACATCCCTGGATGCAGGCTCTCCAACATTTACCATATGTCTACATTATATCAGAGAAGGCAAAAATCCAGCACCGCAAAAACAATTAAAAAAGACGATCTTTAATACACGAATGTCTTCATAAAATAGAACAATAAAATTCCTATGGAAAGGTATAGAACACAAGACTTATGCGTTTTGGACTGCTGCGACTCAGAGACTAAGAATTTGGTGGGATTCTAACAGATTACAATAGTATATAAAAAAAAAAAGGTACCAAGAGGCTTATGAATTAAAAAAAAAAATCATGGCTACAGCCTTTGACAACAGCTTTACCTCTCAGAGGAATTCTACACTTACGGATTGTTCCTTCAAGCAACTGCAATTGATTATTTGATGGGAAAAAAACTAAATTACAACAATTGGAAGCGGACGTTAATAAATTATATGATTCTTTAAAATCCACTCATTTGGAATTTGATAAACCTAATTCTAAATTGAATAATAAAATCAGCAATACAGAGTAATCCATAATCTCCATTAAAATAGCAAAGTTTGATTGGGATTGTAAAGGTTATAAATTAAATATGGTATACTCATGAAAAACTGACAAGCCCAAAATCATCATATAGTCATAGATTCTTCCTCCGCCCGGGACACGACAGAAGGTAATACGGATCTGTCTGATTCTAGTAGCTTAGACAAACGTTCTACCAGACATCAATTTAATCCTACCAGCGCAGAAACAGAGTGGGCAGAAAGTACCATTAAAAGTCGCATATATCCTACTCGTTATCACAAATAGTGAACCATGAAGATTTGTGTCTCCCGATTCTTCTGGATTTTTCATTGGTGAACTAATCTGCTATTTCTACTGCTCAAAATAGAGTGCTAGAAAAAGGATTACCGTATTTTTCGGACTAAAAGACGCACTTTTTCCCCCCCAAAAAAGGGGGGAAAATGGGGGGTGCGTCTAATAGTCGCAATGCAGGCTTACCTAGGTGGCAGAGGTGCGGTGGCAGAGGTCCGGTGGCAGAGGTGCGGTTGCGGGGGTGTGGCGGCAGAGGAGGCGCAGTAAGCGGGGTCCCTTTCCCCGGTATGGTGATGCAGCAGGCCCGGTATGCAGCAGAGCCGGGTGAATCCTCTTGTTATCGGTGGTGGCGGCCATTTTCCGGAGGCCGCGCGTGCGCAGATGGAGCGCTCTGCTTCCCGGGGCTTCAGGAAAATGGCCGCCGCGATCTCCATCTGCGCACGCGCGGCCTCCCGCGGCCATTTTCCTGAAGCCCCGGGAGCAGAGCGCTTCATCTGCACACGCGCGGCCTCAGGAAGATGGCCGCGCCCACCGATAACAAGAGGATTCACCCGGCTCTGCTGCATACCGGGCCTGCTGCATCACCATACCGGGGAAAGGGACCCCGCTTCCTGCGCCTCCTCTGCTGCCACACCCCCGCCACCGCACCTCTGCCACCGGACCTCTGCCACCTAGGTAAGCCTGCATGGTACGCCAGGGACCCCTCTCACGCCATACCTCTCACTGCACCTCCTGATCCCAGCACCTCCTGATCCCAGCACCTCCTGATCCCAGCACCTTCTCATCCCAGCACCTCCTGATCCCAGCACCTCCTGATCCCAGCACCTCCTGATCCCAGCACCTCCTGATCCCAGCACCTCCTGATCCCAGCACCTCCTGATCCCAGCACCTTCTCATCCCAGCACCTTCTCATCCCAGCACCTTCTCATCCCAGCACCTTCTCATCCCAGCACCTTCTCATCCCAGCACCTTCTCATCCCAGCAATTTTCACCCCAAATTTGGGGTGCGTCTTATGGTCCGGTGCGTCTTATAGTCCGAAAAATACGGTTCTTGCACCTATTACAAGAGGGGATTGTTTCAAAAATTAAAAACCATCAAACAGATTTGTGCGTCCTTCTTACTGTAAAGATACTTTTTTAAAGAGGATCAATACGACCATTCATCTGCTTCCGAATCTGCTCATAAGTAAACCTGGTGTACCCCTGTATATGGACTTTTTGGAGCAAATTTCTGCCATGACCATGATGAATTTGAAATCGGAAGGAAATAACACTGGGAATGTATTGCACGCTACATGGACATGTCCAAACATTTTATTGAGCAGTAAGTTCGTAATCTTTTATAAACTCAATCTTAAAATTCCCACAATCTTAGAACAGAAAACACCTATTGAAGAACTAAAAAACATCATTACACATCTCGTGGAGAAAGGTGGATCGTGGCCATTGCGGACAAAATGCTATATAAAAGAGGTGTTGTCTATGCTAGCTAATACTAATACATTTCTTTCTTCACACCGTAATCCTACTTTTACAGTTAAAAATAAACTTTTTTTGCAGGAAGGTGTTCACTTGGGTTGAATAGATAAAGTTGGAGTACAGTTGTGGCCAAAAGTATTGACACCCCTGCAATTCTGTCAGATAATACTCAGTTTCTTCCTGAAAATGATTGCAAACACAAATTCTTTGGTATTATTATCGTCATTTAATTTGTCTTAAAGGAAAAAACACAAAAGAGAATGAAGCAAAAAGCAAAACATTGATCATTTCACACAAAAATCCAAAAATGGGCCAGACAAAAGTATTGGCACCCTCAGCCTAATACTTGGTTGCACAACCTTTAGCCAAAATAACTGCAACCCAACCGCTTCCGGTAACCATCAATGAGTTTCTTACGATGCTCTGCTGGAATTTTAGACCATTCTTCTTTGGCAAACTGCTCCAGGTCCCTGATATTTGAAGGGTGCCTTCTCCAAACTGCCATTTTTAGATCTCTCCACACGTGTTCTATGGGATTCAGGTCTGGACTCATTGCTGGCCACCTTAGAAGTCTCCAGTGCTTTCTCTCAAACCATTTTCTAGTGCTTTTTGAAGTGTGTTTTGGGTCATTGTCCTGCTGGAAGACCCATGACCTCTGAGGGAGACCCAGCTTTCTCACACTGGGCCCTACATTATGCTGCAAAATTTGTTGGTAGTCTTCAGACTTCATAATGCCACGCACACGGTCAAGCAGTCCAGTGCCAGAGGCAGCAAAGCAACCCCAAAACATCAGGGAACCTCCGCCATGCTTGACTGTAGGGACCGTGTTCTTTTCTTTGAATGCCTCTTTTTTTCTCCTGTAAACTCTATGTTGATGCCTTTGCCCAAAAAGCTCTACTTTTGTCTCATCTGACCAGAGAACATTCTTCCAAAATGTTTAGGCTTTTTCAGGTAAGTTTTGGCAAACTCCAGCATGGCTTTTTTATGCCTCGGCGTAAGGAGTGGGGTCTTCCTGGGTCTCCTACCATACAGTCCCTTTTCATTCAGATGCTGACGGATAGTACAGGTTGACACTGTTGTACCCTCGGACTGCAGGGCAGCTTGATCTTGTTTGGATGTTAGTCAAGGTTCTTTATCCAACATACGCACAATCTTGCGTTAAAATCTCTTGTCAATTTTTCTTTTCCATCCACATCTAGGGAGGTTAGCCACAGTGCCATGGGCTTTAAACATCTTGATGACACTGCGCACGGTAGACACAGGAACATTCAGGTCTTTGGAGATGGACTTGTAGCCTTGAGATTGCTCATGCTTCCTCACAATTTGGTTTCTCAAGTCCTCAGACAGTTCTTTGGTCTCCTTTCTTTTCTCCATGCTCAATGTGGTACACACAAGGACACAGGACAGAGGTTGAGTCAACTTTAATCCATGTCAACTGGCTGCAAGTGTGATTTAGTTATTGCCAACACCTGTTTGTTGCCACAGGTAAGTTACAGGTGCTGTTAATTACACAAATTAGAGAAGCATCACATGATTTTTTGAACAGTGCCAATACTTTTGTCCACCCCCTTTTTTATGTTTGGTGTGGAATTATATCCAATTTGGCTTTAGGACAATTCTTTTTGTGTTTTTTCATTTAAGACAAATTAAATGAAGATAATACCAAAGAATGTGTGTTTGCAATCATTTTAAGGAAGAAACTGAGTATTGTCTGACACAACATGTTAGGGCATGTTAGGTTAGGCTATGGGTTGAACTAGATGGACTTATAGTCTTCCTTCAACCTTAATAACTATGTAACTATGTAACTAGAATTGCAGTGGTATCAATACTTTTGGCCACAACTGTATCTGTCAATTGATTTTCCAGTATATTCAATTTTACATGTGTTACCCAAGAAACACAAGGAATGTCTTTTGCCCCTCCCTTGTGACGGACATCAGATCCCTTAATGAATGTCTTTCTGCCTGGCTGGATTGTCTGTTGCAACCACAGGTACTACGCACTACCAGATATATTCAGGACACAAAAGGTTACTTTTCAATCTCCAACAGGTTAAATGGTCCTCTAATTACATTTGAATTACTAGTGATGTTTCTTCACTATATTCAACAATTACTCATGAATTATCTCTATGTGCTCTTTCATATCATTTATCTAAATACAGCGACTATTCTCTAGAATTAGGCCAATTCATAATTACTGTAACCAAATTTTTGTTGGTAAATATTTTTTTTTCATTTCATCTCATATTTTCTTAAAATGTGTGGGTGTCATAAGGGAGTGTAATTTTCACCCTCCCTTGCAAACCTTTATATGTCTTAGCAGGAGGAAAATATTACAACAAAAAAAATATGTAACTTTATGGTATCAACTCCACTTGCCGTATTTAGAGGAAGAAGGATAAATACAACCCCAAGAACACTGTCCCAACCGTGAAGCATGGCGGTGCTTTTCTGCAAAGGGGACAGGACAACTGCGCCGTATTGAAGGGAGATGGATGGGGTCATGTATCACGAGATTTTTACCAACAACCTCCTTCCCTCAATAAGAGCATTGAAGATGGGTCGTGGCCGGGTCTTACAGCATGGCAATGACCCGAAACACACAGCCAGGGCAACTAAGGAGTGGCTCTGTAAGAAGTATTCAAAGGTGCTAGAGTGGCCTAGCCAGTCGCAAAACCTGAACCCAATAGAAAATCTTTGGGGGGGAACAAACTCAATGTTGCCCAGCAACAGCCGCAAAAAAGATCTTGAGAAGATCTGTATGAAGGAATGGGCCTAAATCCCTGCTGCAGTGTGTGCAAACTTGGTCAAGATCTACAGGAAACCTCCGACCTAACTCTGTAATTACAAACAACTATTATATCAAATAATAAAGTTCTATTGTATCAACTACTTATTTCATGCAGTAAAATGTAAATTAATTATGTAAAAATCAATGTGATTTTCTTTTCTTTAATTTTTTTTCTTAAAACGGTCTCTCAGTTGAAGCACGCCTACGATAAAAAAAGCAGACTACTCCACTATTTGAAGGTGGGACTTGCAAAATCGTGTGTGTGCGCATATATGTATGTACTGTATATGTATGTATGTGCATGTATATATGTGTGTGCATGCATATATGTGTGTACGTGCTTATATACACACAGGTGCGTCCCACAAAATTAGAGCATCAAAAAAGTTAATTTATTTCAGTTCTTCAATACAAAAAGTGAAACTCATTATGTAGAGTCATTACAAACAGAGTGATCTATTTCACCTGTTTATTTCTGTTAATGTTGATGATTATGGCTTATAGCCAATGAAAACCCAAAACTCATTATCTCAGTAAATTAGAATAACAAAAACACCTGTAAAGGCTTCCTAAGCGTTAAAAAAAGGTCCCTTAGTCTGTTTCAGTAGCTTCCACAATCATGGGGAAGACTGCTGACTTGACAGGTGTCCAGAAAGCAGTCATTGACACACTTCACAAGGAGGGTAAGCCATAAAAGGTCATTGCTAAAGAAGTTGGCTGTTCACAGAGTGCTGTATCCAAGCATATTAATGAAAAGTTGAGTGGAAGGAAAAAGTGTGGTAGAAAAATGTGCACAAGCAACTGGGAGGCCGCAGCCTTGTAAGGATTATTAAGAAGAGGCCATTCAAAAATTTGGGGTAGATTCACAAGGAGTGGACTGCTGCTGGAGTCATTGCTTCACCACACAAAGATGTATCCAGGACATGGGCTACAAGTGTCCCATTCCTTGTGTCAAGCCACTCATGACCAATAGACAACGCCAGAAGCATCTTACCTGGGCCAAGGAGAAAAAGAACTGGACTGTTGTTCAGCGGACCAAGGTGTTGTTTTCAGATGAAAGTAAATTTTGCATTTTATTTGGAAATTAAGGCCCCAGAGTCTGGAGGAAGAGTGGAGAGGCCACAATCCAAGCTGCTTGAGGTCTAGTGTGAAGTATCCACAATCAGTGATGGTTTGGGAGCCATGTCATCTGCTGGTGTAGGTCCACAGTGTTTTATCAAGACCAAAAGGTACCTTCACACATAACGATATCATTAAGGATATCGTTGCAACGTCACGCTTTTTGTGACGTAGCAACGATCCCGCTAACTATCTCGTTATGTGTGACAGCGACCAACGATCAGGCCCCTGCTGGGAGTTCTTTGGTCGTGGGGAATGATCAGGACCTTTTTTTGGTCGCTGATCACCCGCTGTCATCGCTGGATCGGTGTGTGTGACGCCGATCCAGCGATGTGTTCACTTGTAACCAGGGTAAATATCGGGTTACTAAGTGCAGGGCCGCACTTAGTAACCCGATATTTACCCTGGTTACCATTGTAAAAGTAAAAAAAAAAAACAGTACATACTCACATTCTGATGTCTGTCACGTCGCCCGGCGTCCACAGGGTTAAAACTGCTTTCGACAGGAGCGCTGCTAATGCACGCGCTGCTGCCGAGAGCTTCCCTGCACTGACTGTCAGTGCCGGCCGTGTTGTGAATTCTGTGGTCAAGCTCCCTCCTGTGGTCATGAGTAGTACTTCGGCTGGTTCTGTCTATGAGCTTCCTCTGGTGGATGTGAGTGGGGCTGCGGCTTCTGAGTTTCCTTCCTCAGGTGACGAGGTTAAGTCGTTAGGTGCTGCTCTATTTAACTCCACCTAGTTCTTTGTACCTGGCCTCCAGTCAATGTTCCAGTATTGGTCTTGCTTTCTCCTGGATCGTTCTTGTGGCCTGTCTGCCCTGCATAAGCTAAGTTTTGCTTGTGTTACTTTTGTTTGCTATATTTTCTGTCCAGCTTGCTATATTGGTTTTTCTTGCTTGCTGGAAGCTCTGAGACGCAGAGGGAGCACCTCCGTACCGTTAGTCAGTGCGGAGGGTCTTTTTGCCCCTCTGCGTGGTTGTTTGTAGGTTTTTGTGCTGACCGCAAAGCTATCTTTCCTATCCTCGGTCTATTCAGTAAGTCGGGCCTCACTTTGCTAAAATCTATTTCATCTCTGTGTTTGTATTTTCATCTTAACTCAGTCATTATATGTGGGGGGCTGCCTTTTCCTTTGGGGAATTTCTCTGAGGCAAGGTAGGCTTATTTTTCTATCTTCAGGGCTAGCTAGTTTCTCAGGCTGTGCCGAGTTGCATAGGGAGCGTTAGGCGCAATCCACGGCTACCTCTAGTGTGGTATGATAGGATTAGGGATTGCGGTCAGCAGAGTTCCCACGTCTCAGAGCTCGTCCTATGTTAGTAACTATCAGGTCACTTTGTGTGCTCTTAACCACTAGGTCCATTGTGGTTCTGAATCACCTGTTCATAACACGGCCGTAAAGCAGAGCACAGCGGTGACTTCACTGCTGTTACTGCCAGCGCTGCCAGTCAGTGCAGGGAAGCTCTCGCGTGCATTAGCAGCGCTCCTGCCGAAAGCAGTTTTAACCCTGTGGACGCCGGGGGACGTGACAGACATCAGAATGTGAGTATGTACTGTTTTTTTTTTTTTACTTTTACAATGGTAACCAGGGTAAATATCGGGTTACTAAGCGTGGCCCTGCACTTAGTAACCCGATGTTTACCCTGGTTACCCGGGTACTGCAGGGGGACTTCGGCATCGTTGAAGACAGTTTCAACGATGCCGAAGTCTTTCCCCGGATCGTTGGTCGCTGGAGACAGCTGTCTGTGTGACAGCTCCCCAGCGACCACAAAACGACTTACCAACGATCACGGCCAGGTCGTATCGCTGGTCGTGATCGTTGGTAAATCGTTTAGTGTAACGGTACCTAAAGTCTGAGCAGCCGTCTACCAGGAAATTTTAGAGCACTTCATGCTTCCCTCTGCAGACAAGCTTTTTGGAGTTGGAAAAAAATATCATTCTCTAGCAGGACTTGGCACCTGTCAACACAGCCAAAAGTACCAATGCCTGGTTTAAAAACAACAGTATCACTGTGCTTGATTTGCCAGCAAACTCGCCTGACCTTAACCCCATAGAGAATCTATGGCGTACTGTCAAGAGGAAGATGAGAAACACCAGACCCAACAATGCAGACGAGATGAAGGCTGCTATTAAAGCAACCTGGGCTTCACAACACCTCAGCAGTGCCACAGGCTGATCACCTCCATGCCACGTCACAATGATGCAGTAATTGAAGCCAAAGGAGCCCCGACCAAGTATTGACTGCATTTACTGAACATATATTTCAAACATTTCAGATTTTAAAATCATTTTTCAAGCTAGTGTTATAAAGTATTCTAATTTACTGAGATAATGACTTTTGGGTTTTCATTGGCTGTAAGCCATAATCATCAACACTAACAGAAATAAACACTTGAAATAGATCACGCTGTTTGTAATGACTCTATATATGAGTCTCAGTTTTTTTTATTGAAGAACGGAAATAAATTAACTTTTTGATGATATTCTAATTTTGTGAGAAGCACATGTGTGTGCGTGTGTGTATAGTGGCCGAGACCACGGAGAACAAGAAAAAATAATAATTTTTCAGAATAAGAGCAAAGTACAAGATCTGAGCCCGTAATCAATTAGAAATTAGACTCACCTGCCCCCCACCTTGTCAGTGACCAAAAGACTTTCATTAGGCTACGTTCACATTAGCGTTGCGCGCCGCTGCGTCGGCGACGCAACGCACGACGCACAAAAAAACGCGCGCAAACGCACGCAAAAACGCTGCATTTTGCGACACGTGCGTCGTTTTTTGACGAAAATCGGACGCACGAAAAATGCAACTTGTTGCATTTTCTTGCGTCCGACGCTAGCGTCGGAAACGACGCACGTGTCGGAAAACGCAACAAAAAAAACGCACGCGTCCCCCATGTTAAACATAGGGGCGCGTCGCCGCTGCGTCGCCGACGCAACAGCGACGCACATTAGCGGAACGCTAATATGAACGTAGCCTTAGAAAGCTTCTTTGGGATGAGTGGATTATCACAGTTGTAGGTCTGAGTGAGCATTGTGGACAGGAGACGACAGTGCAGTGGAACGGGTCTTGACAGACGACATGTGCATCAGCGAGAACCAGGACAGCAAAGTATGAGGCTGACAAACAAGTGGACCAGGTAGTATAGAGGAGAAGAGCCAGATGTGTGGATACACACAGGAACAGCAGCAATTTATGAAACTGGAATCTTTCGGCATGGAAGTTAATAACAGGAATGCAGTCTGGTATATTCCAGTAGGACATTGGTTAATGGCAGCAATGTAACAAAAAAGTATATGCAATGAAGTCATTAAAAGCTGGAGATTTTCTTGAGGAAATGCATTATTTTGGTTGCACTAACCCAGTGGTCCCCAACTCCAGGTCTCGAGGGCCACCAACATTGCAGGTTTTCAGGCTTTCCTTAGTATTGCACAGGGGTTGGAATCATCACCTGTGCAGATGATCACATTACCACCGATGCAATACTAAAGAAATCCAGAAAACCTGCACTGTTGGCGGCCCTCGAGGCCTGGAGTTGGGGACCCATGCACTAACCAAAAGTGAAAAGTTGCAAGAAGTTAGTAACTTGCTGAGAGGTTGGTGAGGACAACACCTAAGTGTCCTGGACTGAGCTTGAAAATATCTGAATGTAGCTTGGAAGTCAGTAGCAGAATAGGTGGATAATAAGACACCAGGCTGAAGCTCAGCTAATTGAAGTAGGCAAAGCCTCCTGTCAACTTGAGGCAACTGAAGCAATGAAACATAATATACAATCACCAGGCCTCTGCCAAAGCAGGCCTTAAAAGCCTAGGGTCATAATGACATAGCATTTGCTGGTCTGAGAACCTGAGTGTGGACCACTGCAAAGGAAGGCATCTATAGAAGGAACCAGATCTGGAACTTTTGCCAGGACAGGCAAGTAACATGTTCGTTATTCACAATAGCAATGACAAGAGAGCTGTCTGAGCAGACTATAAATTTAATTAAAGCCATGTACAAGCAGTCTATAAGATTTTAAAAAAAATCTCCAAGGCTGTGACATCATGGCTTTAATAGTTCCTAAAGTAATGTTTGCTACTCAAGAAACAATCAATCAAAAACCATCGAGGACATGGAGTAAAGAAGAAATTAAATAATGCCACAAAAGTTTGTTCCAAATATGACAAAAACACAGATGCTACATATAAAAGAACTTCATAGTGAGCTGGACATTCCTGGAGTGATTGTTTCAACCCATATTAATGCTGGACAAACCAGAGGCAAAGGCCAAGGAAGACTCCACTGCTTAAAGAAATGCAAAAATAATTGTAGGATTGTAGGAAAATGTTCTATAGACAAAAGTAAACCTCATTAGCAAGGCATATCAGAATTATTTTTATGGGTGACGAAATGAAGCCGTTAAAGAAAAATGCACCTCCCTACAGTTAAAAACATTGTGAAGGATTGAGAATGTTGTGGGGATGATTTGCCACATCTGGGATCTCTGGAGGACTTGAACGTGTTACAGGAACAATGAAATCAGAAGATCCTCAGATCATTTCAGAGTGAAATGTGCTCTCAAATATTAAAAAAGCTACATTTTAGTAGAACAAAATGAGTTCTACTGCACCATAATAAACCACAGCACAGACCCAATAGTACGATAGAATGGTTAAAATGACAATGAAAAAAATAACGGATGCTCACAGGTGGCTACAAAATAAAAAAAAAGGTTTTAACTCCATCTGTTGCCAACGGTTGTGCAACCAAGAAAGACTTTTAATCTTGTCAATGTCATATACTATGTTTTATCTGTATTTAAATGAATACATGTAAACTTTTTTTGCTAAATGTATCAAAATATTCTAGCAATCAGGGTTGGCAATAATGTTGACTACATCTTTACATGAACTTTACAGTGATTACAGTCTTGTAGCTTAAGGCAGGACAACCCCTTGTAAAAGGGGTTGTCCTGCCTTAAGCTACAAGACTGTAATCACTGTATGTGACTGCAACCTTGTAAGTCCTCACATTGCGAGCGGTGAGGATTCTCCAGTGCAGGGACGCCATGTGAACAGAAGTACAGGGAGGCCATGTGAACGGAAGTATGCGATTTGCATACTTTCGCCCACATTCCAAATAGACTTTGTCCACCCTTGCTCAATAAACATACATTGAGTGAGGTCGCGCCTATCTAGTTGGTACACTTGCAGTCACGCGCCTGCCATTCGTGGTGCCACCACCGGAGAATCCTCACAGCACGCAGTCACAGAGTGACTGCAGACTTGTAGTATAAGGCCACACAACTCCTTTGACTTGTTTTTCTTTAACATGTTGGACTTTTAGTGAATATAATTTCAACATCAGAAGAAATGAAACCATGGGAGCTCATAAGTGTTTAGCTTGTTGATCTGGAAGCAGTAAAGGAAGCATTTCCTAAGAGGCTATACTATAAATCATGTTCTGAATTCACATGCACTTATAGCAGAAAAAAAAATATCAAACTATGAAAACATTGGTTCTTACGGTCTGTCGGCAAATAGGGCAGCTGATAGCACCAAGCCATGACCCATATCTCCAGTACGCCACAATGCATGGACCTATGCAGGGACAACAATTAGTACATTTTACATTTGTATACTAACCAACAAGAAAGCCATTATACTAAAAATATATATATATATATATATATATATATATAAAATATGTATATATACTTATAAAATGTAACTCAACAGTTTTAATTACCACAAAAAAGATGTCCACAGTTTGTTTCCACTGGAAACGTAGCTTGCTGCAAGCATACTGGGCAAGACATATCTGAGTAGAATTGATGTCGAGGTTGCACTGTTTCCTGTAAATACAAATCAGCAATGGAACAAAAAACTTGAATTTATAAATGTGACTATTTTTCCAAGATTCAATGCACTTTTTGAGAGAAGTCATTTACAGCTACTCTTCTACAGTAAACAAAATTAACAAGAAAACAATCAATACCCCACACTAGTATACATAGACAACATGTACAGTACAGACCAAAAGTTTGGACACACCTTTTCATTTAAAGATTTTTCTGTATTTTCATTACTATGAAAATTGTACATTCACACTGAAGGCATCAAAACTATGAATTTAACACATGTGGAATTATATACTTAACAAAAAAGTGTGAAACAACTGAAATGATGTCTATATTTTAGGTTTCTCAAAGTAGCCACCTTTTGCTTTGATGACTGATTTGCACAATATTGGCATTCTCTTGATGAGCTTCAAGAGGTAGTCACCGGGAATCGTCTTCCAACAATCTTGAAGGAGTTCCCAGAGATGCTTAGCACTTGTTGGCCCTTTTGCCTTCACTCTGCGGTCCAGCTCACCCCAAACCATCTCGATTGGGTTCAGTTCTGGTGACTGTGGAGGCCAGGTCATCTGGCGTAGCACCCCATCACTCTTCTTCTTGGTCAAATAGCCCTTACACAGCCTGGAGGTGTGTTTGGGGTCACTGTCCTGTTGAAAAATAAATGATGGTCCAACTAAACGCAAACCGGATGGAATAGCATGCCGCTGCAAGATGCTGTGGTAGCCATGCTGGTTCAGTATGCCTTCAATTTTGAATAAATCCCCAACAGTGTCACCAGCAAAGCACCCCCACACCATCACACCTCCTCCTCCATGCTTCACTGTGGGAACCAGGCATGTAGAGTCCATCCGTTCACCTTTTCTGCGTCGCTCAAAGACATGGTGGTTGGAACCAAAGATCTCAAATTTGGACTCATCAGACCAAAGCACAGATTTCCACTGGTCTAATGTCCATTCCTTGTGTTCTTTAGCCCAAACAAGTCTCTTCTGCTTGTTGCCTGTCCTTAGCAGTGGTTTCCTAGCAGCTATTTTACAATGAAGGCCTGCTGCACAAAGTATCCTCTTAACGGTTGTTGTAGAGATGTGTCTGCTGCTAGAACTCTGTGTGGCATTGACCTGGTCTCTAATCTGAGCTGCTGTTAACCTACGATTTCTGAGGCTGGTGACTCGGATAAACTTATCCTCAGAAGCAAAGGTGACTCTTGGTCTTCCTTTCCTGGGGCGGTCCTCATGTGAGCCAGTTTCTTTGTAACGCTTGATGGTTTTTGCCACTGCACTTGGGGACACTTTCAAAGTTTTCCCAATTTTTTGAACTGACTGACCTTTATTTCTTAAAGTAATGATGGCCACTCGTTTTTCTTTACTTAGCTGCTGTTTTCTTGCCATAATACAAATTCTAACAGTCTATTCAGGAGGACTATCAGCTCTGTATCCACCAGACTTCTGCACAACACAACTGATGGTCCCAACCCCATTTATAAGGCAAGAAATCCCACTTATTAAACCTGACAGGGCACACCTGCGAAGTGAAAGCCATTTCCGGTGACTACCTCATGAAGCTCATCAAGAGCATGCCAAGAGTGTGCAAAGCAGTCATCAAAGCAAATGGTGGCTACTTTGAGGAACCTAAAATATAGACATCATTTCAGTTGTTTCACACTTTTTTGTTAAGTATATCTACTATATAAAGCTGAATGTGTGTGTGTGTGTGTGTGTATGTGTGTGTGTATGTCCGGGATTGGCATCTGCACCGTCGCAGCTACAGCCACAAAATTTTGCACAGTCACACGTCTGGACCCCGAGAGTGTCATAGGCTATGTTGTGATGCGAAATTTTAACCCCGCGCGTTCCAATTCACCAAACTATTTTGCCCCTATCTACATAATGGGGAAAAAAGTGAAAGGAAAAGTGTTGGAGGCAAATTGACAGCTGCCAGATGTGAACAAGGGGGACTTAAAGAATGAGAGCGATGGCGCAAAAGAGTATATACCGATCAGTTGCTAAGGTGGGGCCCCGACATGGGATACTCACCACACACGGGGATATGAACACACACAAAATGCGCCACACACTACCACGTGCTTGAACACATAGACCACCCTCAGCACACATTTCACCACACATATACCAACCTCGCCACATAAAAGTCGAAACACAAAAGTCGCCGCTCAAAACTCGCCACATGAAAAAACTAGGCTCACGCAAAACTCGCCACAAGTGCAAAACTCACCTCATGGAAAACTCACCACATGCTAAACTTGCACACGCGGAAAAATTGCCACATGCACAAAATTTGCAACACATGCAAAAGTTGCCTCACACAAAACTTGCACATACTCAAAAGGCACCAGATATAAAACTCACCACGCGCAAAACTCGCCATGCGCAAAACTTGCTGCACACAACTTGCTACACTAACCTGTCACATGCAACTCGACACACAAAAAGTTGATACACGCATGTTGCCACACAAAACTCAGCTCACAAAAGTCGCTACATGCATGTCGCCACACACAACTCAACACACACAACTTGACAAACGAAACTCGCCCTAAAGCACACACAAGTCTGGTATTAGCCTTCAAAAATAAAAATCTGATTAATAAGCAGACAAATGTACCATATAGGAAGTACGGCAGCTGTCAGTCACATGACCTGTCTATTATGTGTATGTGTGAGCTAATATATACTGCCAGGGGGAGGGCTTCCTGTTGGCTGGGGATTTATCAGGCTGCCAATTTATCTTACAAATACTGAGGTAAAAATACTGAGCAAATAACGTGTTAACGAGGTCTAATACAGGAGATCACACAGGTATATACTATATACAGGGGAGAGGACACACAGATACATACTATATACAGGAGAGATGACACAGGTATATACTATATAGAGGAGGAGATGACATACAGGTACATACTATATACAGGAGGAGATGACATACAGGTATATACTATATACAGGAGGAGATGACACACAGGTATATACTATATACAGGAGCAGATTACCTTCAGGTATATACTATATACAGGAGAAGATGACATACAGGTATATTCTATATATAGAAGATGACATACAGGTATATACTATATACAGGAGGAGATGACACACAGATATATACTATATGCAGGGGAGATGACACACAGGTATATACTATATACAGGAGGAGATGACATACAGGTATATACTATATATAGAAGGAGATGACATACAGGTATATACTATATATAGGAGGCGATGACATACAGGTATATACTATATATAGGAGGAGATGACATACAGGTATATACTATATACAGGGGAGATGACACACAGCAGGTATATACTATATACAGGGGAGATGACATACAGGTATATACTATATACAGGAGATGACACAGGTGTATACTATATATAAGGGAGATGACAAACATGTATATACTGAGGTGAAAATGAGAGGTGTGAGGTGAAAATGAAAAAGTGTGAGTGCAAAATGAGAGGAGTGAGGGAAAATAGTGGAGTGATCGGAAAATGACAGATGTGAGGTCGAAATGACGTGTTAGGGGGGAATGAGAGGAGTGAGGGAGAAAATGAGAGGTGTGAGGGAGAAAATGAGAGATGTGAGGGGGAAAATTAAAGATGTGATTGGGAAAATGAGAGGCGTGATGGGAAAATAAGAGAAGTGACGTGCTATAACTAACCACAGATATTTACTATGCCCAGGCAACGCCGGGCTCTTCAGCTAGTATTATATATAATTCCACATGTGTTAATTCATAGTTTTGATTCCTTCAGTGTGAATGTACAATTTTCATAGTCATGAAAATACAGAAAAATCTTTAATTGAGAACGTGTGTCCAAACTTTTGGTCTGTACTGTATGTCTGCCACAACAGCTCCCTGTATCAGATCCACCCAGTAGTAAATTGGTGGAATTCAGAAAAGAAAAACAGCACGTCTGCATTTCAGTTTAGACTCTAATTTCAGACTGAACATGACTAACAATATACAAAAGATAACATACCTGTTCATTTTGTAGCTGCTCTCTAATGGCCTGTACTCGTTCTTGATTTTCAGGGTGAATGTTTTGCTGCTCACCTCTGTTTTTTATAAAAAGATAACATTACGTTTGCAACACTAGAACAAAACATTCCCGATCCATTGTAAGGGTATGTGCACACGATGCAGATTTAGTGCAGAACTGCAGCAGATTTTTCTGCAGCAGAAACGCTGCAGAACTGCACTGTGATCACAGTACAATATAAATCAATGTGAAAAAAAAAAAGCTGTGCACATGGTGCAGAAAAATCTGCGCAGAAACGCTGCAGATTTCAAAGAAGTGCCTGTCACTTCTTTTGTGCAGTTCTGCAGCGTTTCTGCACCCCTCCATAATAGAAATCTGCAGGTGCGTTTTTGATGCGTTTTTTATGCGTTTTTTGTGCAGATTTGTGCTCAAAAAACGCATAAAAAACGCACCTGCAGATTCTGCCAGGAGATGCAGATTTAGTGCAGAACTGCAGCAGATTTTTCTGCACCAAATCTGCATCGTGTGCACACAGCCTTAAGGTATAAATTTGTTTTGCCATGAAATTAGTAAATTCTAGACGTATCTGAAAGCGGCTTGTTTGAGTTATCACTCGATAAACCATGCACACTCAAGCAGCCAACACCTATCTAGGATATAACTAGCCTTAAAATGGCCATACACATAAGATGAATGTCTGCTGCACCCTTTGAATTTGGCAGAACTGGTCAACCATCCAAGGTGGATGGGGTGCCATAACTCTCGCCCCAGATGTTAGAAGAAAGATGGGTTTAGCATGTTGGATTTCAACATGACAGATGCTTACTTCTCAATATAACAAGCCACAAAGTAACATGAATGGTTTGTGAAGAACTGCTATTGACTAAATGCACAGCTATCTAAATTGCATGGACTGCTTTAGAGTGATGGCCCTTTCTATACCGGCATCACCAGACTAGTAAACTGTTCAACCACATCACAGTAATTTAAGTTTGCATGTTGAGAGCAGAAAATTAAAGAAAAAACAAAAAAAAAAAAACTATTCTCTCTGCAAATGCTGTAGATTTCTCAAATTCAAAATAATGAACATTTTTTAGGTTATATGCATAGATACCTGACGAAACATACCGTAACATTAAATATGTGAGAGCAGCGATAAAGATTAAACTGATGACTACTGCAACAAGCACTTGGTTGCTTACACCTTCAATTAACGACCCATCATCTAATAAAGGGTGTAAAATATCTTGTTGGTTTTCAGCCATTCCAAAACACAGACATTAAGTTTCTGAAAGACAAGAAATTTCAAAAAAGTTTGTTAAAATAAATGCACAAATAACAGGTTTGTTCCATATTTTCAACAGATTTGAAATAAGAAAAAAAGGAAGCTATTCTGAATGATTTTTAATGGAATAACCAAATAGTTAAAGTGTTCAACAAAAACTTGTTTTTAAATAAACAACAATGTTTAGTTTGGATAAATCTTACTTTTATTGATACTTGTCGCAAAGGTTTTCATTGCTTCTCAGTATCATTCTAATTAACACACTAGGATCTATTGCAAAACAAACTTAAGCCAGAAAGTAATAGGACTTTTGATACTTTCTATGAGTTGTTCAGTTCTAGTGAAAACCAAGGTCAAGGCTGCTTGTAGTGTGAAATAACAATCCAAACAGCGCTTCCTTATTGAAGCCCATGTAGCACCGATGCCACGTCTCCACTGGTCTGCAGAGGTGACATTAAGTATAACATAAGACTGCTACAGACCATCACGGAGCTTAAGGTACCGTCACATTAAGCAACGCTGCAGCGATATAGACAACGATGCCGATCGCTGCAGCGTCGCTGTTTAGTCGTTGTGTGGTCGCTGGAGAGCTGTCACACAGACAGCTCTCCAGCGACCAACGATGCTGTAGTCCCTGGGTAACCAGGGTAAACATCGGGTTACTAAGCGCAGGGCCGCGCTTAGTAACCCGATATTTACCCTGGTTACCATTGTAAATGTAAAAAAAAAAAAACACTACATACTTACATTCCGGTGTCTGTCGCGTCCTCCGGCGTCAGCTTCCCGCACTGACTGAGCGCCGGCCGTAAAGCAGTGCGGTGACGTCACCGCTGTGCTCTGCTTTACGACCGGCCGGCGCTGACACAGTGCAGGGAAGCTGACGCCGGGGGACGGGACAGACACCGGAAGGTAAGTATGTAGTGTTTTTTTTTTTACATTTACAATGGTAACCAGGGTAAATATCGGGTTACTAAGCGCGGCCCTGCGCTTAGTAACCGATGTTTACCCTGGTTACCAGTGAAGACATCACTGGATCGGCGTCACACATGCCGATTCAGCGATGTCAGCGGGAGAGCCAGCGACGAAATTAAGTTCTGGCCTTCTAGCCCCGACCAGCGATGTCACAGCAGGATCCTGATCGCTGCTGCCTGTCAAACACAACGAGATCCTATCCAGGACGCTGCAACGTCACGGATCGCTAGCGATATCGTTCTAAAGTTGCTCAGTGTGAGGGTACCTTTAGTCTCACGCTGCCTATCTTGGCATCACACTACGGCTACGAGTATGGGCTAGTATGCTAGTATAATAAATTATATATACACACACGTCACCGCTACATCCTTGTCAACAGAAAATGGCAGAGAGCTGGCATTGAAATGCCAAGTGCTTCAACAGATAAGTGCTGCTTGGTTTGTTATTTTATAGCATGAGCAGCCTTAGGATCCATTTACATGGACCTCCGACCAGTAACCCTTCACAGATTGGAGGTTGTTTAATAGCCTGTATACACAGACAGGTTGTAGTAAACGATACGCATTGAGCTATCTGTAATAAATCGCTCAGTGCATTTAGGCTACCATGGTTCTCAGCAGTGCCAGTTCTGTTTAGACAGGAAAATGCACCTCAAAGAACGATCATTTGTGATACGCAAAACATCATTTCACCCAATGAACAAGCACTTTGTTCATGGGGTGATTGGCAGTCTGCTTACACTCAAAGATTATTGTGAATCAAGCATTCTTAAGGGGGAGTTAATATGGATATCTACAGTATTAGGTGTAGGTTTATTGAGACAGAAGTAGTGTCTTTACCTTAGCCTCCCCAGCTGTCAGGTTCTAGTCGACCTGGAGTGTTTACCCCCTTGCTGTAAACTTGTGGCACTTATCAGTACAAAAATGTGTGTATCTAAATAACATGCTTCCCTGAGGCAGATCAGAGTTGCTACCACTCGATATTCTCCGTTTACACGGAGTACATTGTAGGAGGACTCAGGTTGGTTACATGCTATAGGCTGGGGCTACACAGAGACTTTGTCCACAACACGGGAGCACATCAGCATGTCGGCCGAGCCAGAGGCAGTAGCTGTCAATGGTTAGACTTAACATAAAAGCATCAAAGTTAAGGCTGAAGCTATACAGCGACTTTGGGTGCGACATGGTTCGCTCAGTGAAACATCACTGCATAACGCTTAACCCCTTCACGCTGCAGCCCATTTTCTTTTTTGTTTTTCGCTCCCCTGCTTCCCAGAGCCATAACTTTTTTATCTTTCAGTCAATATTTCCATGTGAGGGGTTTTTTTTTGTACTTTTGAACACCACCATTGGTTTTACCTTATCGTGTACTGGAAAACTAAAAATAAAATTCCATGTGTGATGAAATTGCAAAAAAAAGTGCAATTCCACAACTGTTTATTGGAGTTTTGTTTTTTTTACCATGTTCACCAAATGCTAATGATTCTTCAGGCCGCTACAAGTTCGCAGTTTCCAAACATATATAGGTTGTTTTTTTATTTAAGTAGTGAGGGGGGGGGCGGTGGAAGGGGGTAGGTTATGCCTTTACGTGTGTGGTAAAATTGATAATTTTAGTTTTATACAAAAATTTATAATTTTTGCATTGCTTTATTCTGAGAGCTATAACTTTTTATTTTTCCGCTGATAAGCCGCCATACCGCTTTTTTGTGCAGAACAAGATGACGTTTTCAGCAGTACCATGTTTATTTACCGTATATACTCGAGTATAAGCCGAGACCCCTAATTTTGCCACGGAAAACTGGGTAAGCTTATTGACTCGAGTATAAGCTGGGTATGCATTCTCCCCTCATCCCTGTCCTGCTGTGTGGCTCCCCTGGTCCCCCCCCATAATATGCGTGGCTCCCCCGTCCTCCCCCATCATACTCACCCTCCTCGGTCCGTTGCTGCACGTCCCTGCGCCGACAGCTCTCCTCTCCTGAGCAGTCACGTGGTACCACTCATTAAAGCAATGAATATGCGCTCCGCGCCTATGGGAGTGGAGACGCGGGCATATTCATTACCTTAATGAGTGGTACCACGTGACTGCTCAACACAGGAAGAGCTGCTGCACCAGGACAACGGAGATGCAGGGACGTTCAGGGACGGACCGAGAAGGCTGGGTATGATGTCACAGCTGCTGGCTCCTGCCGCTACTCTGAGCTCCCCTCCCAACTTTCTGGGACAATGACTCGCGTATAAGTCAAGGAGGGCATTTTCAGCACAAATGTGCTGAAAATCTCGGCTTAGACACGAGTATATATATTCATCTTTTTGATCGCGTTTTATTACACTTTGTTTGGCGGTATGATGATAAAGCATTGTTTTTTGCCTTTTTTATTTTCTTTTATAGTGTTCACTAAAGGGGTTAACTAGTGGGACAGTTTTATAGGTCGGGTTGTTGTGGACGCAGCAATATCAAATATGTGTACTTTTATTTATTTTTTCATACAAATATTTATTTACGGATACAATATCTTTAGATTTTCATTATTTTAGATTTTTAAAAAAAATATTTTTACAATTATATATAAAAAAAATTGTTTTTACTTTTACTTTGTCCTAATATGGGACTTTCATTTTTTGCAGGCTTCTACAGCATGGAGATGCAGCAGTCCCATACTATGCAAGCTGTCGTCTCTGCAGGGACAGGGAAAGTTACTGCGCATGATCAACAAGTTTCCTAGCTCTGGTGACCCGGATGTCGTCATGACAACTCTGCCGGCTCCAGGAATGCTGCCATCGTGTTCGATCCTGGCACTTAGCAGCAGCTGACACCCCACGGGTGCGCGGACGTAATAATCTGTCCCTAATCACATAGACCCAGGTCACATATACGGATTATTGCGTCCGATGTCAGAAAGGGGTTAAGTCAGTACTTTCTAGAGCCTCCTTTTGCTGCAATTACAGCTGCAAGTCACTTTGAATAAGTCTATGAGCTTGCCACATCTTGAAATGGAGCAAAAAAAGCAGATTTCTCTGATAAAATAGAAGACCTTATCCAAGCAGGTTCGCTCATTACTAGTAATTAAGTTTAAACAGCTCCTGCCTCAGCAGTGATGCCGATGAAGGATCCAGCGATCGGCTGCAGCGGTCACAGCCACAGCAGACACCTGCTATTGGGGAGTGAGGCTTATTTTGACATTTTTACAGATAGAAGCCTATGGGGAAAGGCATTAGACGTGAATAATACAGATGGCAGCCGCTGGTTCCTCAGGGTGGTGCACTGCCCACATCTCTCGGTGGCAGTCTATGAACACGTGTGTGAAGAGACGTGGAGCGCACAGCACTCGGGCCATTACCTGCACAGGTCTCATGGACGCGGGGTCCAGCAGGGACAGGGGTCCTGTCAGCTGCTCGGAAATGCCCGGGAGAGCGCACGGCGGGCACAGAGCGGGGCCAGCCTGTCAGTCAGCTACTGGGGCACACTCATGACTTCCTGGAGGAGGGTTCTGAGCAGGAAGCCCAACCGCCATCACTTCCTGCAGCACACAGCACAGTGCCGCCCGGTGCTCGCCCCCTAGTGGCACGGTGCAGTCAGCACAGTTACATGAGGCTGCCTGTTGTGTCTCTTCCCTAGCAGCCCCATGTAATGTAGGAGCCATATGTCTCTGCCTCAGTGTGCATGAGAGGGGTCCTGAGACTATTTGCATGCAATCCCCCCTGTGTCTCCTCCTGAGCTGCAGTGCATGTCCGAGCTATATATAACATTATATCTGTCCTCTATGTATTCGGGGTTTCCGGGCTCCAGACTAATGTCTGCCGTTCTTTATGTAACTGCAGATGGCTGAATCGTGACAGTGTTTGCAGTGTGTAAATCTCAGCCGCGCAGTCTTGTATCTGGAACACGGGAATCGCGACAGTGTGCGCACTGCACGCTCACGATTCGCCACGCTCACGATTCGCTACGCTCACGATTCGCCACGCTCACGATTCGCCACGCTCACGATTCGCCTTAATATTGCCCGGGTGAGAGACCTGGGGCAGTGTCTGATGCTGTAGTAATCATTCCATCTGTCAATACTAAGGAAATCCTGAAAACATGATGTATTGGGGGCCATGAGGACGAGGTTTGGGGAACCCTGATCTAGAGCCGTCCACCCCTTCTACTTACACAGAATGGTGCACGTGCCCACGATGAGGAAGAGCAGTGTTTTGGACGTAGCTCGCCTGCGCTGCGTTCTACATTAGAAGCACAGTGGATTGGATTTCTAGAACTCCCGTGCCCACTGTGCCCCTATGTAATGCTGCGTAGACTCAGGTTTACCAGCTACAGCATGTCCGTTATTTGCAGAGGAGATGCTAGTCTCCGCAACAGAAATTTTCACAATCAAAAGTTTTGGATGCTGTAAAACCTGCGTGATCAGAACGCAGCAAAAAATACACTGCATCCAAAACTCCGCTACTTCCTGATGGTGGGCACATAGACCGAGGGTATGTGCACATAACATCGTTCCCAGTAGGTACACTACAGGACCTGCCTGAGGGCTCATACCCATCATCGTGAAAAAACACGGTCCGATGTCAGTCCAGAAAAGTCACACGAGTGTCATGCATTTTTCATGCAAATATAATGTGATTTTTAACACGTAGCATCCGATTTACATGCGATTGCTATCTGAGTGCACTGTAACTTTAACATGAGCTTTTACATAGCACAATCCTCTATGTCTTTTTACACATAGTTTTCAAAGGAAATATTCTTCAAGATACTGTACATCTATATAATTGTCTAAGGGTCACTTCGGTCTGTCTGTCTTTCTGTCTGTCTATCACAGATATTCATTGGTCGCGGCCTCTGTCTGTCAAGGAAATCCAAGTCGCTGACCACAGTCAGTGCCCAGCGCCCGCATACTCCCCTCCGGTCACCGCTCACACAGGGTTAATGCCGGCGGTAACGGACCACGTTATGCAGCGGGTAACTCACTCTGTTATCGCCGCTATTAACCCTATGTGACCAAGTTATTACTATTGATGCTGCCTATGCAGCGTCAATAGTAAAAGGATCTAATGTTAAAAATAATTAAAAAAAAATAAAAAATCATTATATACTCACCTTCTGCCGCCTTTCCCGCTCCTCGCCACGCTCCAGTAACCGCTCCATGCAAGCGTCAGGTTCCGGCGGCAAGGCTGGTATGCGACAAGGACCTGCCATGATGTCACGGTCATGTGACTGCGACCTCATCACAGGTCCTGCGCGCCTGAACGAGAAGGACCTGCCATGACGTCATGGTCATGTGACCGCGAAGTCATCACAGGTCCTGCACCACCAACCCTGGGACCGGAAGCTGCCGAGTGTACTGAACACAGGCGACATGACTACAAGGGCTCCCTCGGAAGGTGAGTATATGTTTGCCCTCGGAAGGTGAGTATATGTTTATTTTTTATTTTTTAACCTGTGACATACGTGGCTGGGCAATATACTACGTAGCTGGGCAATATACTACGTGACTGGCCAATATACTACATGTCTGCGAAATATACTACGTGGCTCTGTGCTGTATACTACGTCACTGGGCAATATACTACGTCACTGGGCAATATTTTACATGGCTGGGCAATATACTACGTCGCTGGGCAATATACAACGTCACTGGGCAATATACTACGTCACTGGGCAATATACTACATGGCTGGGCAATATACTACATCGCTGGGCAATATACTACGTGGCTGGGCAATATACTACGTGACTGGGCAATATACTACGTGGGCTGGGCAATATACTACGTGACTGGGCAATATACTATGTGACTGGATAATATACTACGTGACTGGGCAATATACTACGTGACTGGGCAATATACTACGTGACTGGGCAATATACTACGTGCCTGCGCAGTATACTACGTGGCTGGGCAATATACTATGTGGCTGGGCAATATACTACGTGACTGGGCAATATACTACATGACTGGGCAATATACTCCGTGACTGGGCAATATACTATGTGACTGGGCAATATACTACGTGGCTGGGCAATATACTACGTGGCTGGGCAATATACTACGTGACTGGGCAATATACTACGTGCCTGCGCAGTATACTACGTGGCTGGGCAATATACTATGTGGCTGGGCAATATACTACGTGACTGGGCAATATACTACATGACTGGGCAATATACTCCGTGACTGGGCAATATACTATGTGACTGGGCAATATACTACGTGGCTGGGCAATATACTATGTGGCTGGGCAATATACTACGTGACTGGGCAATATACTACATGACTGGGCAATATACTCCGTGACTGGGCAATATACTATGTGACTGGGCAATATACTACGTGGCTGGGCAATATACTACGTGGCTGGGCAATATACTACGTGGACATGCATATTCTAGAATACCCGATGCGTTAGAATCGGGCCACCATCTAGTATATATATAGACAGAGAGAGATTAGATATAGATAGATACAAATATGCATATATATATAGATATACTGTATGTAAGTGAAATATGTAATTGGTGCTTTGTGTGTGTAGTTTACTGTACATGTTTTTTTTACTAAATAAAATTAATAAATAAAAAGGTGTGTGGTCCCCCATGTTCTTTGAAAAGCCAGCAATTCATCTGCCGCCTACAGTAAAATCACACCAAGACCTGACAGAATAGATAGAACAGATATATACACATGGAATCCATAGATATAAAAATGTCAGTGACATATACAATGCTTGTGCAGTTTATTGTGCATGTATTTTATTACATACATTTTTTGTGAAAAAAAATGGCGTGGGATCCTCAACATTTTAATAACCAGCAGAGGGAAAGCGCACAGCTGTGGGCAAATGTTTATAGCCTGGAAAGGGGATAACAAACATGGAGCTTTCAAGGATATTAATAAAAGCTGACAGTTGTATTCTTAGCCTTTACTTAGCCTTTACTGGCTATTAAAATAGGGGACCCACCCCAAAAAATGACATAGGGTCCCCCTATAATAACCAGCAAAGACTAGGTAGACAGCTGTGGGCTGATATTAATAGCCTAGGAAGGGCCATGTACATTGGCCCCTCTCAGACTGAAAACATCAGCTCTCAGCCATTCCAGAAAAGACACATCCGTAAGATGCGCCAATTCTGGCACTTAACCTCGCTCTTTCCACTTGCCCTGGTACAGTGGCAAGTGGGGTGATAGTATTGGGGTTGATGTCACCTTTGCATCGTCAGGTGACATCAAGCCCAGAGCTTAGTATTGGAGAGGCGTCTATAAGACGCCCCCATTACTAACCCCATAGTCATATTGTATAAAAAGAACACACACCCAGAATAGAGCCCTTTAATTGAACAAATGAAACAGACTCTTTTATGTAACCTACATTAAATCATATTAACGTCATCGCCCAGTCCACTGAAGCCAATTTCTCTGGCTGTAACAGAATTAAAATAGTAAACAACAATATTCCTCACCTGATCGCTTAGAAGATAATCTATTTGTCCTGTGACGTGTCTAGCTCTGCTACATCTAGATGGCAGGCTGCAGCCCCTTTGTAGTTTGTCACCTTCAGATTATCCCCTCTCGTTAGGTACCATGTTATATTGACTGTATTCAATAAAATTTTGTTATTTGGTATATTTTCCCGTTTTGTGCAGTATTTTCTTGTAGGATTTAACCTCTCCATTACTTACACCAGGGATTGATAGCAGCTGACATTATGCAGCTGACATCAACTCTAAAAATCATTACACATACCAGAATTAAATGCTCTGGCGGCTGGGGAAAGCAGTAGAGTTAGCGCTATTCCCAGGCGTCGGGTGCTAACTACAACTGTCATCATCCTTGCCTTGCCACCCCAGAGTATAATGCAGCCACCCCACAGAATATATTACGGATAAAAATACCCAGAAATACTAATAAAAACCAGCACTGTCAAAAACAGGCACAAAACATACTCCAATAAGGATATAAACATAAAAGAGAAAGGAGTACCAAACCACCCGTAAATAAAATCTAATATTTATTGGTAATCTAAAAATATGTAACATACACTATAGTACAGAATAGTATCAAAAATGTATATTCTCATGGACAAACACATAAAATTGTGAAGGACACAAACAAAAGCCAACCACATTACATAGTGTACACAGGACCTTACATATCTGGTATTACATATAGCAGCATCTAACACTAGTAAAAGGAAAGATCCAGGGAAAAACCGCATAGATCACCACAATTGTGGCCCAAAACTAAGTATCCCAGACTCAGTGTGATGTATGCCAATCAAATGTACAAATATCTCACCCAGATAGATCCGTGTGTGTGGTCAGACGTAGCCCCAACGCACGTTTCGCGTGTGCTTCCTCGGTGGGCCGTGCTCGCAAACGTATGTCTCCAATCTTTATATACCCTACACACCTGTCCCAAATGTGGACACAATCAGCGGCGCATGTCGGCGGAGTCCGCAGGACCGGAAATGACATCACCGCTAAGCGTCCCATGCGACGCGCGCCGGCCCCGGCCATTGCCATGGTAACCGCAGCCAGCACGCGCCGCAATACAGACGCCGAGGCGATGCCACCGCCCGCACACACCGCAGACATGCGCACATGTCCCCACACATAGATCAGCGCCGCATTAGCCCACATAAACATAGTGATCGCCGGACATGATGCACCACCACAAATCCCATCAAGGCGCATCCCGAGTGAGTATGGTAACCATGGTAATGCATATGCCTATAAAACCGGGCAGAGACCAAAATAGAAGTTTAACCCCTAACTGAATGCAAGCCGGATAAGTGTAAAAAATGTGAGCAAAGTGAATCCAAATACTAGTGTATATAGTAGCATAACCATTGCTATTAACGAAAAATTAGTGCAAATAAAATGATATACAAAGTAAAAAACAACTATAAACAAAATCACAATATATAAAGAAATAAATAAATGTATTATATTATAATAACAATATAGAAGTGAAAATACAATAAACTCTGATCCACCAATAGGAAATTTCATATATCCGGCTTTAGTCAGGTGGGTTATATTTCTCCCTCGTAAACGGCTGAAATCCATAGTCCGGGCAATACGGCATGATTCTTATAACTCTCCACACATGGGACGTGGTAAGCTCAATCATGGAATCATATATAATATACAAGGACGTTAAAACTAAAAAGAAAAGGACAAATTAGAAAACAGACACACATAATAAAAGCTAAATCAACATCATAGGTATGAGGCAAAGCTCAGTTGTTCATTTAACCCATCAGGGACCATGGTTCCAAGAGTTGCTATCCACTTGCATTCTCTTTGAGCCAAGATGCGCTTATAATCCCCCCCTCTAATTCCCAGTCTGACTCTATCTATACCGAATATAGTTAAACATTTCGGGTCACAGTTATGTTTCTCCCTGAAATGTCTGGGAAGGGTTTTAAGGACACTAACATCCTCCACATTGGCCGCTGCCATGATGTCCCTTACGTGTTCCCGCGTTCTAACGCGGAGTTCTCTGGAGGTTAGGCCTACATATACCAGTGAACACGTACACCAGGCATAGTAAACTACATGAGTAGTATTACAGGTAATATACTCCTTAATTTTGAATTCCCGGGAGCCATCACTCGATGTGAAGGATGTAGCCCTAGTCAGGTTATTACAGGCAAAACATTTCCCGCAAGTGAAGAAACCTACTTTTGGTCTCCCCACCCCAAAAGGGTCATTTGGCTTGGCTATATAATGACTATCGACAAGCATGTCGCGTAAATTTCTTGATCTTCTTGCTGTCATCATAGGTCTCTCAGGTAAGTGCCTAGCCAGAATAGGGTCTGTTTTTAATATCGACCAATGTTTAGATAGTATTGCTCTCATGGTTTCCCATTGGTGATTATAGGTCGATATAAACCTTGTAGTAGCCTGTCCTCCCTCTCTCTTATCTCTATTAGACCCATGATGGCCTGAAAGAAGAGCATTCCTATTGGTGTTTTTGGCTCTCTCGTATCCCTTTTTAATACTCCTCCTACTGTACCCACGCTCCATCAATCGCTCCCTAAGGTCCAATGCTTGTTTTTCAAAATCATCCGAGGAAGTACAAATCCTTCGCATACGGAGAAATTGTCCCGTAGGGATAGCCTTAATAGTGGACCCGACATGTGCTGATGACGCATGAAGCAATGCATTTACGGAAGTCTCCTTCCTGAAGACATCCGTCACCACAGATCCATCATCCCTGACCTGTATATTGATGTCCAGGAAGGAGATCTCCCGCTTATGATATGTATAAGTAAGTCTGATGTTTGAGTCGTTGCGATTTAAGTCCAACATAAATAAATCCAAATCCTGAACCGTACCCTGCCAAATAAAAAGAATATCATCAATAAAGCGGAACCAGCCAATGATTTGGGGGATGGCATGTGCATCGTCAGGGAAGATAGTTCGTTCCCAGAGGCCCAAAAATAAATTTGCATAAGCCAGTGCACATGCCACCCCCATGGCGGTCCCGCGTTGCTGTAAGTAAAAACGATCTTTAAAAGTAAAAAAATTATGTGTCAGGACAAATCGCAACAACTCAAGCACCAGACCGCGCACATCTGGATCAATATTACTTGCTTCCAAGAAAAATTGTGATGCCATCAAGCCCTCCTCATGATCAATACAAGTGTAGAGCGACTCCACATCAGCAGTCACCAGCAACATGTCGGGCTCCAGATACATACCATCCAGTCTCCTCAGGACGTCCGTAGTGTCCCAGACATGGGAGGGCAGCGTTTCAACCTGTGATTTCAAATAATGGTCAATATATTTACATATAGGGTCGCAAAGCCCTCCCATGCCTGAGACAATCGGACGCCCCGGTGGATTGGCAGCATCTTTATGGACCTTAGGGAGGAGATAGAACGTGGGCACCCTAGGGTTATGGACCAACAGGCCATCATGTATCTTCTTAGAGATAATACCCCTCTCAAAAGCTATATCAAGTATGATCTCAATTTTATTTTGATAGCCTTTCATGGGGTTCTCATTTAACAGAGAATAGGTCTTCCTGTCGCGCAATTGCCTAAGGGCCTCTTTTTCGTATTTCTCCACCGGCCAAACCACCACATTCCCCCCTTTATCGGCAGGTTTAATAACCACATCATCTAAGTGTCCCAATTCTTCAAGTGCCTTCCTTTCCTGAAAGGATAAGTTATCCCTCCTACCCTTGTTGCCAATAGTTTTAAATTCACTGGCAACCAACTTAGTAAATATATCCACTTGGGAACACAATGCTAAAGGGGGGAAGGTGGTGGATTTCGGAGTAATGGATGGCGGAGAAATACTCACACTCGCAGGATGAGACTCAGATTCCAACTCTTCCAATGCACGAATGATCTCCAGATCTTGTGCGGTATCATTCGTACACCTAGGGTCATCTCTAGAGTGTAGTCGTTTCAAAATCAGTTTTCTGGAGAAGAGGTGTAGATCTTTTAAAGCTAGAAAATAATCAAAATTGTTAGCTGGTGAAAACGATAATCCCAAACCCAACACCTCAATTTGTACCCTTGATAAGGCATGGGTGGAGAGATTAATTACCTCTAGGGCATTTGATCTCGGTTTTTTATCCTTCGGGGGTGATACCGTCATTTTCCGTTTGTTACTAAATTTGCCGTTTTTAAACCAATTCTCCTTATTCTGTTCTTTCCGACCAATAAAGCTTTTCCCAGCGTCACCATTAATGCTTTTCTCCTCAACTGATGACATAGATGAAACGGAGACCGACCGGCCACGTGACTGTACTCTACTGCTCTGATGATTGATTCCCCGCCATCTATAGATCCGATTGTTTTTGGAGTCAGAGAGATCACGTTGATATTTCTTGGTTTTCCTAGTCACTACATCGCCTTCCCATTTTAATAACTCGGCATCAATTTCTTCCTTAAATTTCACAGCCATATCACTAGATAGGAGCTTATTAATTTCTTCCTGAACTAGGTTCAGTTCTTTATCTAACTCGTCCAACTTAGTAGTATTCGATTTCACCAATAGGTCCATAAAACCCTTGGAACAAGTAGATGCCGTCTCTTCCCATTGAGCCCTAAAATTCTCCTCTTCGACTGGAAACGAGGGAAATATTTGGATTCGCAATCCTCTAGGAATCAGGCCACAAGATAGATATTTCTCAAGGAACGCTTTGTTCCACCATACCCGAGTCCGTACATTTAATAAATCTTTAAATTTCTTTGTCAGTTCAAATGTGTCTCTAGATTTAGCGTTAAAAGCACTGTCAGGACCTTCACAAAATACTTTGTCCAACTGTAAGAGCCACGATTTCTCACGTGCCCTAAAATCCATGTTCTCTGGATACACAACTGTGAAACCACAAATACTATGGATAAAAATACCCAGAAATACTAATAAAAACCAGCAACACGTAAGGGAACACGTAAGGGACATCATGGCAGCGGCCAATGTGGAGGATGTTAGTGTCCTTAAAACCCTTCCCAGACATTTCAGGGAGAAACATAACTGTGACCCGAAATGTTTAACTATATTCGGTATAGATAGAGTCAGACTGGGAATTAGAGGGGGGGATTATAAGCGCATCTTGGCTCAAAGAGAATGCAAGTGGATAGCAACTCTTGGAACCATGGTCCCTGATGGGTTAAATGAACAACTGAGCTTTGCCTCATACCCAGGGCTGCCACTAGAAATTTCGGGGCCCCATACTGGCAAAATTTTCGGGGTCCCCTTGAAACTCCGCCCAGGCTCCACCCCAGCCCCGCCTCCAGGCTCCACCCCACGAACTGTCCACAGTCCCACCGCTCTCTCTTGGAAAATCTCCACTTCTCACCTATCACACATTAACAGTTCCCATCACCAGATCACACATATAGCCGGCAGCTTTTGTTTTGGCCAAAAGATTTTTTAAGCCACCACAACAAGGTAGACACTTTTGGCCGGGCCCTACTCTACTGTAACCTACTAAATATTTGTTAAAATATGCAATACAATTTAGGTATATTTTTATTTATTTTTCAATTTTTAAAATGACCTATAATACTACATACAAGGAACAAATACCACAGCACTATGACCAGATGACATATTACCACCACAGTGATCGAATAATATAAAATACAAGGAACAAATACCGCTACACCATGACCAGACCACATATTACCACCACATCATGACCAGACCACATATTACCAACAATGACTGAATACTACAATACTGATCAGTAATAAAAAAAAACCCCACAATACTATCACCATCAGTGCCATTATGCACAGGAGATCTGTAATTAGTAAGCAGTGTCTGTGTACAGGTAATACAGTGATCACTGGTGACATTACACACAGGAGCTCTGTATATAATGTATAGATAATACAGTGATCACTGGTGACATTGTACACAGGACCTCTGTATATAGTATACAGTGTATAGTGTAAGTGTATAGGTAACACTGACTCACCAGTGACGTCTCTACGTGAAGTCCTTCATCTTTCATCCAGCACAGACCGCCATCACTTTATCCAGCCAGGACTCGTCTCTGCAGGAAATAAAACAGTTATCTCGAGTTCCGCTTGTAGAACACATTACTTAATTTTCCCAACTTCTACGTTACACCACATGAAGAAGGCAACATAGTATCACTCTACACAGTAACAGGACCGCCCCCCAATTTAAAACAGTATACTCAAAAAATAAAATAAATACATCACTGCAGTAATAATATCCCTTAATTAGCCCCTATGGTAATATTCGCCATCCTAGCCCCCGTGTGTCTCATTCCAGGCTCCAGCCATATGTTCTCCCATCCTGCCCTCATGAGTATCCATTCTGCCCCATATGATCTCCCCATCCTGCCCCATCTGTCTCCATCGTATCCATCCTGCCCCATCTGTCTCCAATCTTGCCCCATCTGTGTCCAGCACTCTGCCCCATCTGTGTCCAGCACTCTGCCCCATCTGTGTCCAGCACTCTGCCCCATCTGTGTCCAGCACTCTGCCCCATCTGTGTCCAGCACTCTGCCCCATCTGTGTCCAGCACTCTGCCCCATCTGTGTCCAGCACTCTGCCCCATCTGTGTCCAGCACTCTGCCCCATCTGTGTCCAATCCTGCACCATCTCTGTCCAGCACTCTGCACCATCTCTGTCCAGCACTCTGCACCATCTCTGTCCAGCACTCTGCACCATCTCTGTCCAGCACTCTGCACCATCTCTGTCCAGCACTCTGCACCATCTCTGTCCAGCACTCTGCACCATCTCTGTCCAGCACTCTGCACCATCTCTGTCCAGCACTCTGCCCCATCTCTGTCCAGCACTCTGCCCCATCTCTGTCCAGCACTCTGCCCCATCTCTGTCCAGCACTCTGCCCCATCTCTGTCCAGCACTCTGCCCCATCTCTGTCCAGCACTCTGCCCCATCTCTGTCCAGCACTCTGCCCCATCTCTGTCCAGCACTCTGCCCCATCTCTGTCCAGCACTCTGCCCCGTGTCCAGCTTTCTGCCCCCCATGTGTCCAGCTTTCTGCCCCCCCCCGTGTCCAGCTTTCTGCACCCCCTGTCCAGCTTTCTGCCCCCCCCGTGTCCAGCTCTCTGCCCCCCCCGTGTCCAGCTTTCTGCCCCCCCCCCGTGTCCAGCTTTCTGCCCCCCCCATGTCCAGCTTTTTGCCCCCTCTGTGTCCAGCTTTCTGCCCCCCCGTGTCCAGCTTTACTGCCCCCTCTGTGTCCAGCTTTACTGCCCCCTCTGTGTCCAGCTTTACTGCCCCCTGTGTCCAGCTTTACTGCCCCCTGTGTCCAGCTTTACTGCCCCGTGTCCAGCTTTACTGCCCCCTCTGTGTCCAGCTTTACTGCCCCCCTGTGTCCAGCGGCCTTCTGCCCCCTCTGTGTCCAGCTGCCTTCTGCCCCCTCTGTGTCCAGCTGCCTTCTGCCCCCTCTGTGTCCAGCTTTACTGCCCCCGTGTCCAGCGGCCTTCTGCCCCCCTGTGTCCAGAGGCCTTCTGCCCCCCTGTGTCCAGAGGCCTTCTGCCCCCTCTGTGTCCAGCCTTCTGCCCAAACCCCCCCCCCCCCCCCCGTTCGCCGCTCTCAATAGAAAAAAAAAAAAGTTCTGCTTACCTGCCGCGCTCCTGATCTCTCCACGCAGCTGCACTGTGCACTCGCCGGCAACTGACAATGACGTCAGATGCCGGCGACATGCACGCTGCGGCTGGCGGCTGTTAACTATTGACGTGCGGGCGCGGGCCCGCATGTCAATAGCGTACAGCTGCAGCGCCGGCCGCCGCTAAGGGCCCGGTTCAGCCTGCGGCTGCCGGTAGGGGCCCGGTGAGCAGGTAAGAGGGGGCCCGATGCGGGCCCCCTCTGCTCACCGGGCCCCTTACGCCAGTCACGGCTGTAATGCCCTGATGGCGGCCCTGCTCATACCTATGATGTTGATTTAGCTTTTATTATGTGTGTCTGTTTTCTAATTTGTCCTTTTCTTTTTAGTTTTAACGTCCTTGTATATTATATATGATTCCATGATTGAGCTTACCACGTCCCATGTGTGGATAGTTATAAGAATCATGCCGTATTGCCCGGACTATGGATTTCAGCCGTTTACGAGGGAGAAATATAACCCACCTGACTAAAGCCGGATATATGAAATTTCCTATTGGTGGATCAGAGTTTATTGTATTTTCACTTCTATATTGTTATTATAATATAATACATTTATTTCATTATATATTGTGATTTTGTTTATAGATGTTTTTTACTTTGTATATCATTTTATTTGCACTAATTTTTCGTTAATAGCAATGGTTATGCTACTATATACACTAGTATTTGGATTCACTTTGCTCACATTTTTTACACTTATCCGGCTTGCTTTCAGTTAGGGGTTAAACTTCTATTTTGGTCTCTGCCCGGTTTTATAGGCATATGCATTACCATGGTTACCATACTCACTCGGGATGCGCCTTGATGGGATTTGTGGTGGTGCATCATGTCCGGCGATCACTATGTTTATGTGGGCTAATGCGGCGCTGATCTATGTGTGGGGACATGTGCGCATGTCTGCGGTGTGTGCGGGCGGTGGCATCGCCTCGGCGTCTGTATTGCGGCGCGTGCTGGCTGCGGTTACCATGGCAATGGCCGGGGCCGGCGCGCGTCGCATGGGACGCTTAGCGGTGATGTCATTTCCGGTCCTGCGGACTCCGCCGACATGCGCCGCTGATTGTGTCCACATTTGGGACAGGTGTGTAGGGTATATAAAGATTGGAGACATACGTTTGCGAGCACGGCCCCCTGAGGAAGCCCACGCGAAACGTGCGTTGGGGCTACGTCTGACCACACACACGGATCTATCTGGGTGAGATATTTGTACATTTGATTGGCATACATCACACTGAGTCTGGGATACTTAGTTTTGGGCCACAATTGTGGTGATCTATGCAGTTTTTCCCTGGATCTTTCCTTTTACTAGTGTTAGATGCTGCTATATGTAATACCAGATATGTAAGGTCCTGTGTACACTATGTAATGTGGTTGGCTTTTGTTTGTGTCCTTCACAATTTTATGTGTTTGTCCATGAGAATATACATTTTTGATACTATTCTGTACTATAGTGTATGTTACATATTTTTAGATTTATTACCAATAAATATTAGATTTTATTTACGGGTGGTTTGGTACTCCTTTCTCTGTTATGTTTATACCACAGAATATATTGTAGCCCCCTGAGTATAATGTAACCCCCAGAGAATATAATGCAGCCCCCTAATATAGTATGATGCAGCCCCTGCATATATAACATATGGTAGCCCCCTCATAGGGCATAATGTAGCCCCTCCATAGAATATAATACAGCACCCCTTAGAATGTAATACAGCCCCCATAGAATGTAATACAGCCCACCTCCCCATAGAATATAATACAGCCCCCATAGAATGTAATGTAGCCCCCAGAGAATGTAATACAGCCCCCCATAGAATGTAATACAGCCCCCATAGAATGTAATGCAGCCAGCCCCCATAGAATGTAATGCAGCACAGCCCCCATAGAATGTAATGCAGCACAGCCCCCATAGAATGTAACGCAGCACAGCCCCCATAGAATGTAACGCAGCACAGCCCCCATAGAATGTAACGCAGCACAGCCCCCATAGAATGTAATGCAGCACAGCCCCCATAGAATGTAGCGCAGCACAGCCCCCATAGAATCTAACGCAGCACAGCCCCCATAGAATGTAATGCAGCCAGCCCCCATAGAATGTAATGCAGCACAGCCCCCAAATAATGTAATGCAGCACAGCCCCCATAGAATGTAACGCAGCACAGCCCCCATAGAATGTAACGCAGCACAGCCCCCATAGAATGTAACGCAGCACAGCCCCCATAGAATGTAACGCAGCACAGCCCCCATAGAATGTAATGCAGCACAGCCCCCATAGAATGTAGCGCAGCACAGCCCCCATAGAATCTAACGCAGCACAGCCCCCATAGAATGTAATGCAGCACAGCCCATATAGAATGTAATGCAGCCAGCCCCCATAGAATGTAATGCAATCATCCCCAATAGAATGTAATGTAATGCAGCAGAGCCCCCATAGAATGTAATACAGCCAGCCCCCATAGAATGTTATTCAGCACAGCCCCCATAGAATGTAATGCAGCACAGCCCCTATAGAATGTAATGCAGCACAGCCCCCATAGAATGTAATGCAGCCATCCCCCATAGAATGTAATGCAGCACAGCCCCATAGAATGTAATGCAGCCAGCCACCCATAGAATGTAATACAGCACAGCCCCCATAGAATGTAATGCAGCTCAGCCCCCATAGAATTTAATGCAGCACAGTCCCATAGAATGTAATACAGCTCAGCCCCCATAGAATAATAAAAAATAATCTTTATTTTTATATAGCGCTAACATATTCCGCAGCGCTTTGCAGTTTGCACACATTACCATCACTGTCCCCGATGGGGCTCACAATCTAAATTCCCTATCGGTATGTCTTTGGAATGTGGGAGGAAACCGGAGTACCCGCAGGAAACCCACACAAACACAGGGAGAACATACAAACACTTTCCAGATGTTGTCCTTGGTGGGGTTTGAACCCAGGACTCCAGCACTGCAAGACTGCAGTGCTAACCACTGCGCCACCAGCACAGCCCCCATAGAATGTAACGCAGCACAGCCCCCATAGAATGTAATACAGTCTGAAGACGTCCAACAAATTTGGCAGCATAATGTAGGGCCCAGTGTGAGAAAGCTGGGTCTCCCTCAGAGGTCATGGGTCTTCCAGGAGGAAAATGACCCAAAACACACTTCAAAAAGCACTAGAAAATGGTTTGAGAGAAAGCACTGGAGACTTCTAAGGTGGCCAGCAATGAGTCCAGACCTGAATCCCATAGAACACCTGTGGAGAGATCTAAAAATGGCAGTTTGGAGAAGGCACCCTTCAAATATCAGGGACCTGGAGCAGTTTGCCAAAGAAGAATGGTCTAAAATTCCAGCAGAGCATTGTAAGAAACTCATTGATGGTTACCGGAAGCGGTTGGTCGCAGTTATTTTGGCTAAAGGTTGTGCAACCAAGTATTAGGCTAAGGGTGCCAATACTTTTGTGTGGCCCATTTTTGGAGTTTTGTGTGAAATGATCAATGTTTTGCTTTTTGCTTCATTCTCTTTTGTGTTTTTTCATTTAAGACAAATTAAATGAAGATAATAATACCAAATAATTTGTGTTTGCAATCATTTTCAGAAAGAAACTGAGTATTATCTGACAGAATTGCAGGGGTGTCAATACTTTTGGCCATGACTGTATATACATATATTCACCCCTATGTAGAATGGAAATAATAATCATGCATTGTATAGAGATCACACACAGACCGGGTAACATGTGCTGTGTGTGTATATATATATATACCAAATGTAAATTTGGTGAAGAATCAACAACAAGTGGAAGACAGTTGTGAAATTGAACGAAATTTATTGGTTATTTTAAATTTTTGTGGAAATGCAAAAACTGAAAAGTGGGGCGTGCAATATTATTCGGCCCCTTTACTTTCAGTGCAGCAAACTCACTCCAGAAGTTCATTGTGGATCTCTGAATGATCCAATGTTGTCCTAAATGCCTAATGATGATAAATATAATCCACCTGTGTGTAATCAAATCTCCATATAAATGCACCTGCTCTGTGATAGTCTCAGGGTTCTGTTTGAAGCACAGAGAGCATCATGAAGACCAAGGAACACAACAGACAGGTCAGTGATACTGTTGTGGAGAAGTTTAAAGCCAGATTTGGATACAAAATGATTTCCAAAACTTTAAACATCCCAAGGAGCACTGTGCAAGCGATCATATTGAAATGAAAGGAGTATCATACCACTGCAAATCTACCAAAACCCAGTCGTCCCTCTAAACTTTCATCTCAAACAAGGAGAAGACTGATCAGAGATGCAGCCAAGAGGCCCATGATCACTCTGGATGAACTGCAGAGATCTACAGCTGAGATGGGACAGTCCGTCCATAGGACAACAATCAGTCGTACACTGCACAAATCTGGCCTTTATGGAAGAGTGGCAAGAAAAAAGCCATTTCTCAAAGATATCCATAAAAAGTGTAGTTTAAAGTTTGCAACAAGCCACCTGGGAGACACACCAAACATGTGGAAGAAGGGGCACTGGTCAGATGAAACAAAAATCGAACTTTTTGGCAACAATGCCAAATGATATGTTTGGTGTAAAGGCAACACTGCTCATCACCCTGAACACACCATCCCCACTGTCAAACATGGTGGTGGCAGCATCATAGTTTGGGCCTGCTTTTCTTCAGCAGGGACAGGGAAGATGGTTAAAATTGATGGGAAGATGGACGGAGCCAAATACAGGACCATTCTTGAAGAAAACCTATTTAAGTCTGAAAAAGACCTGAGACTTGGAAGGAGATTTGTCTTCCTACAAGACGATCATCCCAAATATAAAGCAAAATCTACAATGGAATGATTCACAAATAAATGTATCCAGGGGTTAGAATGGCCAAGTCAAAGTCCAGACCTCAATCCAATCGAGAATCTGTGGAAAGAGCTGAAAACTGCTGTTCACAAACGATCTCCATCAAACCTCACTGAGCTTGAGCTGTTTGCCAAGGAAGAATGGGCAAGAATTTCAGTCTCTCAATGTACAAAACTGATAGAGACATACCCCAAGCGACTTGCAGCTGTAATTGCAGCAAAAGGTGGCGCAAAAAAGTATTAAGGTAAAGGGGCTGAATAATATTGCACGCCCCACTTTTTGGTTTTTGAATTTCAACAAAAATTTAAAATAACCAATACATTTCGTTCAACGTCACAATTGTGTTCCACTTGTTGTTGATTCTTGAACAAAAATTTACTTTATGCTTGAAGCATGATATGTGGGAAAAGGTTCAAAAGTTCCAGGAAGCCGAATACTTTCGCAAGGCACTGTATATATATATATATATATATATATATATATATATTTTAGCTATTGAACACGTTCTACGCCCGGGTGGCGAGCATTTATATTGGTATATGATCCCCATCCTGTCATGTGCTGCTCCCATCCTGCTCCACCATTTTAATCAATGATGGCACCAGACACTGTTGCGGTATTGAGTCGAAAGTGGCTGCCTTGCTCCATAGATGTGTGTTATATATTCTTTAGAAAGTTACTTGGTAGCTTTGTTGACGTATTGTAAAGTGTAGATATTCTTACACATGCTCCTGATATCTGTAACAAAATCATTAATGTGGGCGGAAATGCCACGACATCATGAGAGGGTGGGATTGTGACGCAGTAATCGGCGCCTGCGCAGTCCGCGCAGCAGTGTCTCTTCAGATGTATGTAAGTAACGTCATGAGGGCGGGATCGTGTCCACCATGTCCCCACGGCCCCTGATTCCAGCCCATAAATGTCCCCCTGCTCCCTGAATTGGCGCTTGCGCAGTCCGCGCTTTCCGGCGCCATTTTCTTGAAGACACACTGCAGTATCCAACAAAATAGCACCAGAAAGCACGGACTGCGCAGGCGCCAATACTGGGAGCAGGGCGACATTCATGCCCTGGAATCAGGGGGCCTAAGTAAGTAATTGCTGTGGCATGAACTGCCACAACGTCATGAGGGAGGGATCGTGTCCACTGTGTCCCCACGCCCCTTTATTCCGGCTCATAAAGGTACCTGTTATGATCTGGTGGTTTAGGAGCAACATGGGACGATCTCTGAAGGAAGTGGTACCTGTACTGACCGCAGTCCCTAAGCTCAACACAACACTAGAAGTAGCCGTGGGATGCTCCTGACACTCCCTAGGCACCTCGTCACAGCCTGAGAACTAACTACCCCTAAAGATAGAAACAGGAAAACTATCTTGCCTCAGAGAAAATCCCCAAAGGATAGATAGCCCCCCACAAGTAATGACTGTGAGTGGAGAGGAAAAAGACATACACAGAATGAAACCAGGATGAGCACAGGAGGCCAGTCTAGCTAGATAGATAGGACAGGATGGAATACTGTGCAGTCAATATAAAACACTACCAAAAATCCACGCAGAGTTTACAAAAATCTCCACACCTGACTAAAGGTGTGGAGGGTAAATCTGCTTCCCAGAGCTTCCAGCAAGACAGAATTAATTCATACTGATAAGCTGGACAAACAAAGAAAGCACAGAACGGATAAGTCCACAATCTATGGACAGAAAAGAGCAAGCAAAAACTTAGCTTTGCTGAACTGGTCAGGATAACAGGGAAATCCAAAGAGATGTGAATCCAACCAGGAAACATTTACAAGTGGCACTGGCTGAAGGAAAAAGCTAGGGCTAAATAGCAGAGCAGAAGAGACGATAAGTGGAGGCAGCTGATGACAGCTAACTCCAAGGAGCAGCCATACCACTTGAAACCACAAGAGGGAGCCCAAGAGCAGAACTCACAAAAGTGCCACTTACAACCACCGGAGGGAGCCCAAGAGCGGAATTCACAACACCCCCCCATGAGGAGGGGTCACTGAACCCTCACCAGAGCCCCCAGGCCGATCAGGACAAGCCAAGTGAAAAGCACGAACCAAATCGGCGGCATGGACATCGGAGGCAACAACCCAAAAATTATCCTCCTGGCCATAACCCTTCAACTTGACAAGATACTGAAGCCTCCGCCTCGAAAAACGAGAATCCAAAATTTTCTCAACCTCATATTCCAACTCTCCCTCAACCAACACCGGGGCAGGAGGATCAACTGAGGGAACAATGGGCACCACATATCTCCGCAACAAAGATCTATGGAAAACATTATGAATGGCAAAAGAGGCTGGAAGAGCCAAACGAAAAGACACCAGATTGATTATTTCAGAAATCTTATAAGGACCAAAAAACCGAGGCTTAAACTTAGGGGAAGAAACCTTCATAGGAACATGACGAGAAGACAACCAAACCAAATCCCCCACACGAAGCCGGGGACCAACACACCGACGGCGGTTAGCAAAACGTTGAGCCCTTTCCTGAGACAACGTCAAATTGTCCACCATATGAGTCCAAATCTGCTGCAGCCTGTCCACCACAGAATCCACACCAGGACAATCAGAAGGCTCAACCTGCCCAGAAGAAAAACGAGGATGAAAACCAAAATTACAAAAGAAAGGTGAAACCAAAGTAGCCGAACTAGCCCGATTATTAAGGGCAAACTCAGCCAACGGCAAGAAAGCCACCCAATCATCCTGATCAGCAGACACAAAGCATCTCAAATAGGTTTCAAAGGTCTGATTAGTTTGCTCAGTTTGGCCATTAGTCTGAGGATGAAATGCTGAAGAAAAAGACAAATCAATGCCCATCCTAGCACAAAAGGCCCGCCAAAACCTAGAGACAAACTGAGAACCTCTGTCAGACACAATATTCTCCGGAATGCCATGCAAATGAACCACATGCTGAAAAAATAATGGAAGCAAATCTGAGGAGGAAGGCAACTTAGGCAAAGGTACCAGATGGACCATTTTAGAGAACCGGTCACAAACAACCCAGATAACAGACATCTTCTGGGAAACAGGAAGATCCGAAATAAAATCCATGGAAATATGCGTCCAGGGCCTCTCAGGGACCGGCAAAGGCAAAAGCAACCCACTAGCGCAGGAACAGCAAGGCCTGGCCCGGGCGCAAGTCCCACAGGACTGCACAAAAGCACGCACATCGCGCGACAAGAAAGGCCACCAAAACGACCTAGCAACCAAATCTCTGGTACCAAAAATCCCAGGATGACCAGCCAACACTGAACAATGAACCTCAGAAATCACCTTACTTGTCCATCCATCAGGAACAAACAGCTTCCCCACTGGACAGCGGTCAGGCCTATCAGCCTGAAATTCCCGAAGCACCCGCCGCAAATCAGGGGAGATGGCAGAAAGAATCACCCCTTCCTTAAGAATGCCAACCGGCTCAAGGACTACAGGAGAATCAGGCGAAAAACTCCTAGAGAGGGCATCAGCCTTAACATTCTTAGATCCCGGAAGATACGAGACCACAAAATCAAAACGGGAGAAAAACAGGGACCATCGAGCCTGTCTAGGATTCAGCCGCTTGGCCGACTCGAGGTAAATCAGATTCTTATGATCAGTCAAGACCACAACGCGGTGCTTACCTCCCTCAAGCCAATGTCGCCACTCCTCAAACGCCCACTTCATAGCCAACAACTCCCGATTGCCGACATCATAATTGCGTTCCGCAGGCGAAAACTTTCTGGAAAAAAAAGCACATGGTTTCATCAAAGAACCATCAGAATCCCTCTGAGACAAATCGGCCCCTGCCCCAATCTCAGAAGCGTCAACCTCAACCTGAAAAGGAAGAGAAACATCCGGCTGACGCAACACAGGGGCAGAAGTAAATCAGCGTTTAAGCTCCCGAAAGGCCTCAACAGCCGCAGAGGACCAATTCGTCACATCAGCACCTTTCTTTGTCAAATCAGTAAGGGGCTTAACCACACTGGAAAAGTTGGCAATGAAACGGTGATAGAAATTAGCAAAGCCCAAAACTTTTTGAAGGCTCTGCACAGATGTGGGTTGAATCCATTCATGAATAGCTTGGACCGTAACAGGATCCATTTCCATAGACGAGGGAGAAAAAATAAAACCCAAAAAAGAGGCCTTCTGAACTCCGAATAGGCACTTAGACCCCTTCACAAATAAAGCATTATCACGAAGGATCTGGAATACCATCCTGACCTGCTTCACATGAGACTCCCAATCATCGGAAAAAATCAAAATATCATCCAAATACACAACCATGAATTTATCAAGATAATTGCGGAAAATATCATGCATGAAGGATTGGAACACAGATGGAGCATTAGAGAGCCCGAATGGCATCACAAGGTATTCAAAATGGCCTTCGGGCGTATTAAATGCAGTTTTCCATTCGTCACCCTGTTTAATACGAACAAGATTATATGCCCCTCGGAGGTCAATCTTAGTAAACCAACTAGCCCCCTTAATCTGAGCAAACAAATCAGAAAGCAAAGGCAAGGGGTATTGGAATTTGACCGTGATCTTATTAAGAAGACGATAATCTATACAGGGTCTCAAGGAGCCATCCTTCTTAGCAACAAAAAAGAAACCCGCTCCCAATGGTGACGAAGACGGCCGAATATGCCCTTTCTCCAAAGATTCCTTAACCCCTTAATCCCATGTGACGTACTATCCCGTCGAGGTGGGGTGGGCCTTAATTCCCACCGACAAGATAGTACGTCATAGCGATCGGCCGCGCTCACTGGGGAAGCGCGGCTGATCGCGGCCGGGTGTCAGCTGCCTATCGCAGCTGACATCCAGCACTATGTGCCAGGAGCGGTCACGGACCGCTCCCGGCACATTAACCCCTGGCACACCGCGATCAAAGATGATCGCGGTGTGCCGGCGGTGCAGGGAAGCATCGCGCAGGGAGGGGGCTCCCTGCGGGCTTCCCTGAGACGATCAGTACACGGTGATGTACTCGCCGTGTACCGAGCGTCTTCTCCCTGCAGTCCCCGGATCCAAAATGGCCGCGGGGCTGCATCCGGGTCCTGCAGGGAGCACTTCCGGGTCAGGAGCAGGCTGCAGCTGCAGCTCTAATCCTGCACGGCTGTTTGTCAGATCACCGATCTAACAGAGTGCTGTGCACACTGTGAGATCGGTGATCTGTGATGTCCCCCCCTGGGACAAAGTGAAAGAGTAAAAAAAAAAATTTCCACACGTGTAAAAAAAAAAATATATATATATATTATTCCCATAAATACATTTCTTTATCTAAAAAAACAAAAAAAAACAATAAAAGTACACATATTTAGTATCGCCGCGTCCGTAACGACCCAACCTATAAAACTGTCCCACTAGTTAACCCCTTCAGTGAACACCGTAAGAAAAAAAAAAAAAAACGAGCCAAAAAACAACGCTTCATTATCATACCGCCGAACAAAAAGTGGAATAACACGCGATCAAAAAGACGGATATAAATATCCATGGTACCGCTGAAAACATCATCTTGTCCCGCAAAAAACGAGCCGCCATATAGCATAATAACCAAAAAAATAAAAAAGTTATAGTCCTCAGAATAAAGCGATGCCAAAATAATTATTTTTTCTATAAAATAGCTTTTATCGTATAAAAGCGCCAAAATATAAAAAAATGATATAAATGAGATATCGCTGTAATCGTACTGACCCGAAGAATAAAACTGCTTTATCAATTTTACCAAACGTAGAACAGTATAAACGCCTCCCTCAATAGAAATTCATGAATAGCTGGTTTTTGGTCATTCTGCCTCACAAAAAATCGGAATAAAAAGCGATCAAAAACTGTCACGTGTCCGAAAATGTTACCAATAAAAACGTCAACTCGTCCTGCAAAAAACAAGACCTCAGATGACTCTGTGGACCAAAATATGGAAAAATTATAGGTCTCAAAATGTGGAGACGCAAAAACTTTTTTGCTATAAAAAGCGTCTTTTAGTGTGTGACGGCTGCCAATCATAAAAATCCGATATAAAAAACGCTATAAAAGTAAATCAAACCCCCTTCATCACCCCCTTAGTTAGGGTAGGCTCACATTGCGTTAATGGGTTAACGCTAACGGACAGCGTTGCACGGCGAAAATGTCGCAATTATCGCCGTGCAATGGGTCCGTTAGCATTGACAGCAATGTGATTTTCGGGTGTAGCGCATCGCTAGAGCGTGCCATTTTCGGCTCGCGCTAGCAAGGTGCCGTTCTTTTGTGGCGCGCCTCGGACGCTGCTTGCACCCGAGGTCCGATCCCCGATCTTCCAGAGCGGGGACGTTAACGCGACCACTAAACGCGACACCTAAAAAGATATTGCGTTAGCGCAATCCGCTAGCGCTAAATCGATTGCCCTAACGCAATGTGAACCTAGCCTTAGGGAAAAATAATAAAATTTAAAAAAATGTATTTATTTCCATTTTCCCATTAGGGTTAGTGCTAGGGTTAGGGCTAGGGTTAGTTAGGGTTAGGGCTAGGGTTAGGGCTAGGGTTAGGATTACATTTACGGTTGGGATTAGAATTAGGGGTGTGTCAGGGTTAGGTGTGTGGTTAGGGTTACCGTTGGGATTAGGGTTAGGAGTGCGTTTGGATTAGGGTTTCAGGTAGAATTGGGGAGTTTCCACTGTTCAGGCACATCAGGGGCTCTCCAAACGCGACATGGCGTCCAATCTCAATTCCAGCCAATTCTGCATTGAAAAAGTAAAACAGTGCTCCTTCACTTCCGAGCTCTCCCGTGCGCCCAAACAGGGGTTTACCCCAACATATGGGGTATCAGCGTACTCAAGACAAATTGGACAACAACTTTTTGGGTCCAAGTTCTCTTGTTATCCTTGGGAAAATAAAAATTTGGGGGGCTAAAAATCATTTTTGTGGGAAAAAAAAGGATTTTTTATTTTCACGGCTCTGCGTTGTAAACTGTAGTGAAACACTTGGGGGTTCAAAGTTTTCACAACACATCTAGATAAGTTCCTTGGGAGGTCTAGTTTCCAACATGAGGTCACTTGTGGGGGGTTTGTACTGTTTGGGTACATCAGGGGCTCTGCAACGTGACGCCTGCAGACCAATCCATTTAAGTCTGCGCTCCTTCCCTTCCGAGCTCTGCCATGCGCCCAAACAGTGGTTCCCCCCCACATATTGGGTATCAGCGTACTCAGGAAAAATTGGACAACAACTTTTGGGGTCCAATTTATTCTGTTACCCTTGTGAAAATACAAAACTGGGGGCTAAAAAACAATTTGAAAACTGTTAAACTGTAAAGCGCTGCGGAATATGTTGGCGCTATATAAATAAAGATTATTATTATTATTATTATTATTAATTTTTGCGAAAAAAAAACAAATTATTTTCACGGCTCTGCGTTATAAACTGTAGTGAAACACTTGGGGGTTCAAAGCTCACAAAACACATCTAGATAAGTTCCTTAGGGGGTCTAGTTTCCAAAATGGTGTCACTTGTGGGGGGTTTTAATGTTTAGGCACATCAGGGGCTCTCCAAACCAACATGGCGTCCCATCTTAACTCCAGTCAATTTTGCATTGAAAAGTCAAATGGCGCTCCTTCCCTTCCGAGCTCTGCTATGGGGGCGAAAAGATCATTTTTGTGAAAAAATATGATTTTTTTATTTTTACGGCTCTGCATTATAAACTTCTGTGAAGCACTTGTTGGGTAAAAGTGCTCACCACACATCTAGATAAGTTCCTTAAGGGGTCTACTTTCCAAAATGGTGTCACCTGTGAGGGGTTCCAATGTTTAGGCACATCAGGGGTCTCCAAATGCAACATGGCGTCCCATCTCAATTCCAGTCAATTTTGCATTGAAAAGTCAAATGGCGCTCCTTTCCTTCCGAGCTCTGCCATGCGCCCAAACAGTGGTTTACCCCCACATATGGGGTATCGCCGCACTCAGGACAAATTGCACAACAACTTTTGTGGTCTAATTTCTTCTCTTACCCTTGGGAAAATAAAAAATTGGGGGCGAAAAGATCATTTTTGTGAAAAAATATGATTTTTTATTTTTACGGCTCTGCATTATAAACTTCTGTGAAGCACTTGTTGGGTCAAAGTGCTCACCACACATCTAGATAAGTTCCTTAAGGCGTCTACTTTCCAAAATGGTGTCACTTGTGGGAGTTTCAATGTTTAGGCACATCAGGGGCTCTCCAAACGCAACATGGCATACCATCTCAATTCCAGTCAATTTTGCATTGAAAAGTAAAATGGCGCTCCTTCCCTTCCGAGCTCTGCCATACGCCCAAACAATGGTTTACACCCATATATGGGGTATCAGCGTACTCAGGACAAATTGGACAACAATTTTTGAGGTCCAATTTCTTCTCTTACTCTTGGGAAAATAAAAAATTGGGGGCGAAAAATCATTTTTGTGAAAAAATATGATTTTTTATTTTTACGGCTCTGCATTATAAACTTCTGTGAAGCACTTGGTGGGTCAAAGTGGTCACCACACATCTAGATAAGTTCCTTAGGGTGTCTACTTTCCAAAATGGTGTCACTTGTGGGGGGTTTCAATGTTTAGGCACATGAGGGGCTCTCCAAACGCAACATGGCGTCCCATCTCAATTCCTGTCAATTTTGCATTGAAAAGTCAAATGGCGCTCCTTCCCTTCTGAGCTCTGCCATGCGCCCAAACAGTGGTTTACCCTTACATATGGGGTATCAGCTTACTCAGGACAGATTGTACAACAACTTTTAGCATCCATTTTATCCTGTTACCCTTGGTAAAATAAAACAAATTGGAGCTGAAATAAATTTTGTGTGAAAAAAAGTTAAATATTCATTTTTATTTAAACATTCCAAAAATTCCTGTGAAACCCCTGAAGGGTTAATAAACTTCTTGAATGTGGTTTTGAGCACCTTTAGGGGTGCAGTTTTTAGAATGGTGTCACACTTGGGTATTTTCTATCATATAGACCCCTCAAAATGACTTCAAATGAGATGTGGTCCCTAAAAAAAAATGGTGTTGTAAAAATGAGAAATTGCTGGTCAACTTTTAACCCTTATAACTCCCTAACAAAAAAAAATTTTGGTTACAAAATTGTGCTGATGTAAAGTAGACATGTGGGAAATGTTACTTATTAAGTATTTTGTGTGACATATCTCTGTGATTTAAGGGCATAAAAATTTAAAGTTGGAAAATTGCAAAATTTTCAAAATTTTCGCCAAATTTCGTTTTTTTTCACAAATAAACGCAAGTTATATCGAATAAATTTTACCACTACCATGAAGTACAATATGTCACGAGAAAACAATGTCAGAATCGCCAAGATTCGTTAAAGCGTTCCAGAGTTATAACCTCATAAAGGGACAGTGGTCAGAATTGTAAAAATTGGCCCGGTCATTAACGTGCAAACCACCCTCAGGGCTTAAGGGGTTAACATAGCTCCGCATGGCGGCATGCTCTGGCACAGACAGATTGAAAAGTCGGCCCTTAGGGAACTTACAACCAGGAATCAAGTTACCGTATATACTCGAGTATAAGCCGACCCGAGTATAAGCCGACCCCCCTAATTTTGCCACAAAAAACTGGGAAAACTTATTGACTCGAGTATAAGCCTAGGGTAGAAAATGCAGCAGCTACCGGTGAATTTCAAAAATAAAAATAGATGCTCCATACCGTTCATTATTGCCCCATAGATGCTCCATATACAACTGTGCTATATAGAATGCTCTGCACCGTTCATTATTGCCCCATAGATGCTCCTTATAAAGCTGTGCCATATAGAATGCTCTGCACCGTTGATTATGGCCTCATAGATGCTCCTTATAATGCTGTGCCATATATGCTCTGCACCTTTGATTATGGCCCCATAGATGCTCCTTATAATGCTGTGCCATATATGCTCTGCACCTTTGATTATGGCCCCATAGATGCTCCTTATAATGTTGTGCCATATATGCTCTGCACCTTTGATTATGGCCCCATAGATGCTCCTTATAATGCTGTGCCATATATGCTCTGCACCTTTGATTATGGCCCCATAGATGCCCCTTATAATGCTGTGCCATATATGCTCTGCACCTTTGATTATGGCCCCATAGATGCTCCTTATAATGCTGTGCCATATATGCTCTGCACCTTTGATTATGGCCCCATAGATGCTCCTTATAATGCTGTGCCATATATGCTCTGCACCTTTGATTATGGCCCCATAGATGCTCCTTATAATGCTGTGCCATATAGAATGCGGCTGCAATAAAAAAAAAAAATCACATACTCGCCTCTCTTCTCAGGACGCCAGCGCTTTCAATAATTACCTGCTCCTCTGCGGCTCCGTCTCCAGCACTGACGCTCAGCAGAGGGCGCGCACTGACTACGTCACAGCGCCCTCTAACCTGAGCGTCACTGCTAGAGGACGCTGCAGACGGAGCCGCACCGGAGCGAGGAGCAGGTAATTATAGCGCTGCGCTCCCCTTACCTGCTGCGGCGCGGTCCCTGCAGTCCCTGGCTTCTCCGGCGCTGCAGCTTCTTCCTGTAATTGAGCGGTCACATGGCACCGATCATTTACAGCAATGAATATGCGGCTCCTCCCCTATGGGGGTGGAGCCGCCTATTCATTTCTGTAATGAGCGGTGCCATGTGACCGCTCAGTACAGGAAGAATCTGCAGCGCCGGAGAAGCCAGGGACTGCAGGGACCGCGCCGCAGCAGGTAAGTATGACTACACAGCCCCCGCTCCCCCTCCCCTGCCGACACCCGGGTATATGACTCGAGTATAAGCCGAGAGGGGGACTTTCAGCCCCCAAAAATGGGCTGAAAATCTCGGCTTATACTCGAGTATATACGGTAATAGCACACTCACAGTCCCTATGTGGAGGAAGGGAACTGGACTTGGGCTCATCAAATACATCCTGGAAATCCGACAAAAACTCAGGGACCTCAGAAGAGGGGGAAGAGGAAATTGACATCAAAGGAACGTCACTATGTACCCCTTGACAACCCCAACTAGTCACGGACATAGTTTTCCAATCCAGCACCGGATTATGTTCCTGTAACCATGGAAAACCCAGTACAACAACATCATGCAGGTTATGCAACACCAGAAAACTGCAATTTTCCTGATGTGCAGGAGCCATGTACATGGTCATCTGCGTCCAGTACTGAGGTTTATCCTTGGCCAATGGTGTAGCATCAATGCCCCTCAAAGGAATAGGGCTCTGCAAAGGCTGCAAGGAAAAACCACAGCGCCTGGCGAATTCTAAGTCCATTAAGTTCAGGGCAGCGCCTGAATCCACAAATGCCATGACAGAAAAGGACGACAATGAGCAAATCAGGGTCACAGATAAAAGAAATTTAGGCTGTACAGTACTAATGGTAACAGACCTAGCGACCCTCCTAGTACGTTTAGGGCAATCAGAAATAACATGAGCAGAATCACCACAGTAAAAACACCGCCTATTCTGACGTCTGAATTCCTGCCGTTCTGTTCTAGTCAAAATCCTATCACATTGCATAGGTTCAGGACTCTGCTCAGAGGACACTGCCATATGGTGCATAGCTTTGCGCTCGCGCAGACGCCGATCAATCTGAATGGCTAGAGACATAGATTCGCTCAAACCAGTAGGCGTAGGGAAGCCCACCATAACATCTTTAAGGGCTTCAGAAAGACCTTTTCTGAAAATAGCAGCCAGAGCTTCCTCATTCCATTTAGTGAGCACAGACCATTTCCTAAATTTCTGGCAGTATAATTCTGCCGCTTCCTGACCTTGACACAAGGCCAACAGGGTTTTTTCTGCATGATCCACAGAATTAGGTTCGTCATACAATAATCCGAGCGCTTGAAAAAATGCGTCTACATTCAGCAATGCCGGATCCCCTGATTCAAGGGAGAATGCCCAGTCCTGAGGGTCACCACGCAGCAAGGATATGATGATTTTAACTTGCTGAATGGGATCACCAGAAGAACGGGGTTTCGAAGCAAAAAACTATTTGCAGTTATTTTTAAAGTTCAAAAACTTCGATCTGTCCCCAAAAAAACAAATCAGGAGTAGGAATTCTAGGCTCCAAATCCAGAGTCTGGACAACATAATCTTGGATACTCTGTACTCTTGCAGCAAGTTGATCCACACGAGAAAACAAACCCTGAACATCCATGCCAGAACATAAATCCTGAACCACCCAGAGATCAAGAGGAAAAAAAAGACAGAACAGAGCACAGAAAAAAAAATGGCTCTGAATTTTTTCCTTCTTTTGAGATGCATTTAATTCATTTTTGGCCACTTGTACTGTTATGATCTGATGGTTTAGGAGCAACATGGGACGAGCTCTGAAGGAAGTGGTACCTGTACTGTCCGCAGTCCCTAAGCTCAACACAACACTAGAAGTAGCCGTGGGATGCTCCTGACACTCCCTAGGCACCTCGTCACAGCCTGAGAACTAACTACCCCTAAAGATAGAAACAGGAAAACTATCTTGCCTCAGAGAAAATCCCCAAAGGATAGATAGCCCCCCACAAGTAATGACTGTGAGTGGAGAGGGAAAATACATACACAGAATGAAACCAGGATGAGCACAGGAGGCCAGTCTAGCTAGATAGATAGGACAAGATGGAATACTGTGCGGTCAGTATAAAACACTAGAAAAAATCCACACAGAGTTTACAAAAATCTCCACACCTGACTAAAGGTGTGGAGGGTAAATCTGCTTCCCAGAGCTTCCAGCTACACAGAATTAATTCATACTGACAAGCTGGACAAACATAGAAAGCACAGAACGGATAAGTCCACAACCTGTGGACAGAAAAGAGCAAGCAAGGACTTAGTTTTGCTGAACTGGTCAGGATAACAGGGAAATCCAAAGAGATGTGAATCCAACCAGGAACCATTGACAAGTGGCACAAGCTGAAGGAAAGAGCCAGGCTAAATTGCCGAGCAGAATAGACAATCAGTGGAAGCAGCTGCTGACTGCTAAATCCAAGGAGCAGCCATTCCACTTAAAACCACCGGAGGGAGCCCAAGAGCAGAACTCACAAAAGTGCCACTTACAACCACCGGAGGGAGCCCAAGAGCGGAATTCACAACAGGTACCCCTGCTCCCGGAATCGGCGCATGCGCAGTCCGCGCTTTCTGGTGCCATTTTCTGGAAGACACACTGTAGTATGTATTCAAGAACATGGAGCCGGAAAGTGCGGACTGCGCAGGCGCCGATTCCGTGAGCAGGGGGACATTCATGCGCCGGAATCAGGGGCGTAAGTAATTGCTGTGGCATGATCTGCCGCAATGTCATGAATGCGGGATCGTGTCCACCGTGTCCCCACGCCCCCTGATTCCGGGAGCAGGGGGACATTTATGGGCCGGAATCAGGGGGCGTGGGGACACCGTGGGGGTGGAAACTAAGTGATATGGGCGGGATTGTGACACAGATTTCGGCGCCAGCACAGTCTGCGCTTTCCGGCGCCATTTTTTCTTAAATACGGACACTGTGTCTATAATCTATCGCTAGGAGCGTCATTCTTGCGCAGTCTATAAAGGCTTCGGACAGAGTGACGCTCCTACCGTAATATTATAGATATATATATAAATGGAGGGAAAACCACCACAGAAGGCTGAATAATGGGAGGAAATCAAATAGTGCGGCACTTGCATGCATAACGATTGATAAAAAGAGCAGGTGGAAGGACCCCTCACATATCCCCACCCAGGGCGTGGTTTGGCAGATAAAATGGAGACCAAATGTCTCATTCAGTGTCTGTGGCTGAAGGTGTGGAGGCTGTGAGGCAATCACCGGTGTCACATGTGAGCGTCGCTGTATATTCCCCCCAGGATGTGCAAGGAGGCATATTGAGGCCATAAGAAGTGCATTGCAGTCACAGGCATAGCTGTGATTGCAATGGAGTATAAAAGTGAGTAAAGGTCTTAGACAAACTATGTGGCCAGGGCAGATTTAAGAAAACCTGCTGGGCTTTTATTTTTGAAAGGGACTACAGGAGTGAGGCAGTCCATTTCCTTCTAGGCCGGATTTTCCATGTGGCCGAAGGCCACAGGTTGCTTGTAAAAACCCCTGAAGCAGAGGGTTGGGGGTGTCAGGTTCAGTGTCAGTGTCAGTCTGGTGTTTGCTTGAGTGCGGAGCAGTCGGCTATGCACAGCTCCACGTGTGTGAGGCAACACAGGCAAGCGGAGCCAAACAGCCAGGGGAGCTGAGATGCCTGGCACCCACAGCGTACACACCGGTGGACTGGGTGTTTATTGGCTGCAAACTGGAGGATATGGTTCCCGGCTGTGGTCCGGAAGATACCATGTACTGTGTATTGCTGGAAATGGCTATTTTTTGTTTACTTGTACTTAAGCAGGTTTATGGAGATAATAATTAACCTCACAGAAGTATTCAAAGAAATAAATATGCAAAATAATTATTTATTAATATATACAGTTGTGCTCAAAAGTTTACATACCCTAGCAGAATTTTTGCTTTCTTGCCCTTTTTTCAGAGAATATGAATGATAACACCAAAACTTTTTCTCCACTCTTGGTTAGTGGATAGGTGAAGCCATTTATTGTCAAACTACTGTGTTTTATTTTTTTAAATCATACTGAGAACCCAAAACATCCAAATGACCCTGATCAAAAGTTCACATACCCTGGTGATTTTGGCCTGATAACATGCACAGAAGTTGACAAAAATGGGTTTGAATGGCTAATAAAGGTAAGGAAACCTGTGACCTGTTTGCTTGTAATCAGTGTGTGTGCATAAAAGCTGAGTGAGTTTATGGGATCCAGACAAACTCTTGCATCTTTCATCTAGCCACTGACATTTCTCAATTGTGAGATATCATTGTCAATCCGGACCAAGACCTGTGCTCCAGTGAGATATTTGGCAAACGTCTTGGTCACGGCCCAGATGATCGCCAACAGCTCCAACTTAAAGGAACTGTAGTTATCTGGGCTATGTTCGGAGTCTCTCAAGGACCTAATGTCGTATGCTATTACTTGTACTGAATCCCCTGCTCCTCGGCCTGCACCGCTCCCAATCCGTGAAGACTTCCGTCCATATATAGAATGAATGGACAATCATGTTGGGTGTATGCCAATACCAGGGCAAATGTCAAGGCTTCTTTTAGCTGATCCAGTGCTCATTGTTGTAAATGTCCCCAGGCAATTGGCTGATTCTTTGGGTCTTTTGCGGTCTCTTTCAGTAACTTGTGAAGAGGTTCGATTATTTTAGTGAAGATCGAGATGAAACGTCAATAATATCCTATTTGTCCCAGGAAGGCTTGCAGCCCTCGAAGGGTCCATGGTGGAGGGCAGTTCTTTACAGCTTCCACTTTGCTTCCAGACGGGCGAACTCCATTTGAAGACACCACATGCCCTAGATATTCGATTTCTGTCTGAAACAAATGACACTTTCAGGGCCTCAACTTTAGACCGTGGGACTGTAGACGAGTTAGCACTTGTCCTAGTCTTCGTAGATGTTACTTGAAGGTGGGTGCATGAACGATGACGTCGTCCAGATAGATCAAGATGGATTAAAAATTCAGCTCACCCAAATAGTGCTCCATTAACTGCTGAAACTTCCTAGGTGCATTGGTGAGTCCAAAAGGCATTCTATTGAACTTGTATGGGACCATTGACAAAATGAAAGCTGTTTTGGGCTAGTCTCTTTCAGCCCCTGGAACCTGCTAGTAGCCACTTGCCAGATCTAACGTGAAGAAATACTTGGCCTGTCGAAGTGCTGTCAGGGATTCTTTCACTCATGGCAAAGGGTAAGCGTCTCGTACAGTGACACTATTCAACTTGCGATAGTCGACACAAAATCTCAAGATTCCGTCCCACTTTCGAACGAGCACTATTGGTGCAGCCCATGGACTCTGACTTTCCTGCACTACTCCACTACTTAGGAAAGAAGTGGAGGGATATCGTCGTATTCTTAAGTTAAACACTAAATATCTATGAGGACTAGAGAAGTGGACCCTCTGGGTCACGGCTTCAGAGCCCCCGAGGGCGAGCGGACCAGATGGAACCACCCCCTGTACATGGAGAGTTAGGGACAGGCCAAGGAGGGTGAAGCCGCAACTGCCAGAGCCAAAGGGACGACTGAGGATATGACAGAGGGAGAACAGAAGAAGGGAGAAGGTCGGAGCTACAGAGGAGACCAATATGGCGGAGGCACAAGACGGACGGCAGCAGCAAAGAGAAAGTACTGACCAGTAAGAAGAAAACACTCATTTGACGGAACACAACAGGAACACAGGACTGGAAGGCATGGCAGGAACTCAGGGCTAGTAGGCACGGCGGGAACACAGGACTGGTGGGCACGACAGGAAACACAGGACTGGCGGGAATGGCAGAAACACAGGACTGGAAGGCACGGCAGGAACGGCAGGACTGTCAGGAATGGCAGGAACACTGGACTGGAAGACATGGCAGGAATGGCAGGACTGACAGGAATGGCAGGAACACTGGACTGGAAGACACGGCAGGACTGACAGGAACGGCAGGGACACTGGACTGGAAGACACGGCAGGAATGGCAGGACTGACAGGAACGGCAGGAACACTGGACTGGAAGACATAGCAGGAACAGCAGGACTGACAGGAACGGCAGGAACACGGGACTGGCTAGAACGGCAGGAACACAGGACAGGGGTTACTAAGGGTCACAGCAAGGATGCAGGGACCGGAGCCAAAGAACCTACGGAGATGCTGGCAAAAACCAGCAAACGTAATAGACACAATGGCGTCTGAGCAGGGCAGGCGCTGGGAAGAAGTACCCGACGGGCGCCGCCATATTGGAGGCGGAGCCGCCGGGTCACGACCTCCCAGAAGCCCCAGTGAAGAAAGGAGCGCGTCTGCACATGTGCAACCCACAGAATGGACAAGCGCCGGAGAAGCTGGAAGACGGAGAGCAGGAAAGAGCATCGGGAGCGCGCCGGCCGGACAGGTAAGTATGAGAAAGTGGCGTAACAATATCCCAATGGAATGAATTTAAAAAATGATTTATTTTATATTTACTGACTGATTATTTATTCTAATTTCATTATTTGTCTTATTTTGTGGTCATTATATATGTTTTTTCACTGTTAAAGGGAACCTGTGACCTGAATTTGGCGGGACTGGTTTTGGGTCATATGGGCGGAGTTTTCGGGTGTTTGATTCACCCTTTCCTTACTCACTGGCTGCATGCTAGCCGCAATATTGGATTGAAGTTCATTCTCTGTCCTCCGTAGTACACGCCTGCGCAAGGCAATCTGTCCAGTTGTATTATTTTGAGGATCTTCTGGCCATTCCGCTCCAGAGTCGGTTCTGTCCTCAGAGCTTCAGACACAGACACGGTACACTGTTCCTGTTCCTCAGCAATCAGGGCTATTTGGACTTCAGGGACTGTCTCTTCTCCATATATGTACAATTACACAACTTATTCGCCTGCACGTGGCATGACAGGAGAATCATGTACTTTGGCACACTGGACGGCTACTTGTCCATCTACCAATGTTGCCATAGTGCGTGCAATCATTATGTGTTCTCCTATTCCTGTTGGCTTCTGGGGCTCAATATTCTGTTCAGTCTTCGGTGGCTACCCACATCCATCTGTACGATTTGCTCCTGACGAGGCAAAATAATATTTTGACGCCCTGGCGGGACAGTCACAATCCCTACCATTTCATCTTTGGGAACACTGTAGTGAATCCCACGTACTCAGCTCAGTCTCTGGAACACCTTCTGCGTAAGCTAATGTTTGGTGACTCTCTGCCAGTATCCTGGGACATCTTTGTTGAACATCAACCGGTATACAGTAGATCATGCAGGATATTCATTCCAAATATAATCGAGGTTCCTGACCGTGAATCCCCATCCACCTGCATAACCCATTCTTGAACCACATCCATGTCTCCAACCTCCACATGCATCCACGCTATCCCATGGACTGAATTATTCATCTGGTTAGTGGACATCAGTTCTCCTCGCTCGACTTTGATAAAGTGACCTAAATGGGTCTCAAAGTACTCCAATAACATTGAGAAGACTTTAGCTACTGTATCCACTAGGTAGCCTGGTCTTTTTTTTAACGTTCCTCACTGGACTTAGGGACACCAGGTTCATAGGACATTTCAGGCCTTGTCTACATGGGGCATTCCCTCCATTGCGCCCTACCACCGGAGGTGATCCTCATCTCCCTGTCCTCTGGGGCCATATATCCGCACAGTGCTGGAGCCCATATCATCATCACCTTCACACGCCAATGCTTCTATGGGCAACCTGGTCAAACTGAAGTGTCTAATTCGCCCGTATCTGGACCCGCAATGTCCACCTCAGCGATGTATCTTTTAGTCCCTGAACAAACTGTTCCTTCAGGATAGTGTCAGGATCGGTGAAAATAGAGCCTCCAGCCTTGCATTTTTTTGGCAGGTAACATTCTCTGTAAAGCATTTATATACTGGGAGATGCTTTCATCTTCTTGCTGACACGATTAAAGAAGCGAGTCCGGAAACAAGCAACTGAGGTTTTGTAAGCATTATAATCTGAGTCCATTTATATGAACAATTCGGAACAGCGTTTGTGGTGTTGCTTACCCATAATGTAGCCAAGAACCAAGAAGGCCTGCAACCAGTTTCACATGGTTTTAGCCACCTTTTGTCTCCTATCAAAACGCCTGTCCGAAGGTGGTGTCCGTTCTTTGTCTGTTGTGTGTGTTATGCCCAATGGTGACGCATGTGGTTCGTGGACCCACTGTTCCACAGGGCCAGGCCTGCCTAGAAAGTAGGAGTAGCTAACCGGCTACCCGGTGTTCATTGGAGCTTCTGATGGTGGAGACAGGCTTGGCTGCAGGTAGCCGCCAGGTACCACTTTTAGGCAAAACCCAGTCCTGCAGCTGCTGTCCCTAGAACTCACATTCACTGACACTGATTAAGGGCTAGGGCTCCATTCAGACTGGTAAGTTCTGGCTTCTCTACAGAACAGTTATTGACATGGATTTCGGCTATGTTCAGATTTGGCTGATTCGGAGACTGGTTCTAGCAGGCTGGATAGAAACAGACCTGGGGAAAAGGATTCAGGCACTGGCCACCACGGACCAGGGGAGCAGTGGCAGCACGCGGACTAGGGGATCAGGTTCAGGGACTGGTCGCACACGGATCAGGGGAGGAGGTTCAGATACTGCCCACACAGGGACCAGAGATTCATGTTTAGGACATTGGCCACACCGGGACCAGGGGATCTCACTAATCACTAGTAGGAGAAACTACACACTAATGAATATTGTTGCTTCAGCAATTGGCTGGGAGCCATCTTGCAGGTGTACCCTGATACTAAATGCCTACCAGCAATTCGCTGGGGTCATGTTTCTATAGGCGTGCGCTACCCCTTAAGAACGGCGGAGTTCACACTCACACACATTAGCCGTGCTGCCAAGAAGTGCAGCATGCACAAGCAGGAGACAAGCCAGCAGAAGGGTACCACAGCGCGGGGCTGGGGCACTGAGTATGCTAGCTTCCCTGTGAGTCGCCCACCAGGGCCGTGGGGTACCGAGCCCTGGGCGCCCATGTAAAAGGAAAATTGAATAAAGTTTATGTTTGTGATGCCATCTGTGGTATTCGGTCAATGGGGACTGACGCTGCTTAGAGGGGTCGACTGGGGTGATGTTATGACAGCTCGATGGTATAACTTCCTACAGGTGAAGTATGTCCCCAGGGCTCCCGATGTATAGATGAGGATGGTGAACAGTGCAGTAAAGAACGAGGATGCAGGTTTGCAGTTTCTTTACCTGGTTTACTGTAGGCTTAAGGCAACCGCAGTCCAGGGTACCAGATCACAGGGCACGCAGGGTCTGACCAGCTTGGAAGCAAATCCAGAGTCCCCTTTACCAGGTGGAGTTAAAAGCCTTCCTCTAGCGCAGTGGTGTTGTAGTCCCTTACTGCCTATGGCTTCTGATAAGGACCTCACAGTTCTCTCTCTGTCCCCCATATAGGATAGGACACAAACCCATATTGCAGGTAACTCGAGCCTTTTTACAGGGACTCTATCATGCCCCGGGCTCTATGCATCACTGTGTCTCCTGGGTATTGAGGCGGACAGGTAGCTTGCAGTTCAACTGTCCTGCCGATCTCTGCTGTAACTCGTAGAGTCCCTTACAACCTTGGTATTCCGGCTACCGGTTATCTGCGCTTCAGAGGGAGGCAGCTCATTTGTAGCTGGTCTCCCGATATCACTCTCCTGTGCTTCGCTCTCCTTCACGCTCAATGAACGATGTTCTGCTTTCGGTATTATCTCTGTCCAAGAGCTGTAGCACTTTCTCGTGGCTGCACGGCTCCTCATACATTCTTCCTGCCTCAGACTGTTCCAGTCTGCTCTCTGGCACTATCTATCTGACTTTCCCTCCAAACCACAATATATATAGGGGAGTCACCTAGGAATAGGATCAAAAGCTCCCCCTTGGAGTGTGAACATGTTGTGTGCATTGTAATTACCTGATAAAGAGATATCCTTCATCGCTTCCAAGTGTAACATCACTCTCCCCATGAGGAAAGCAATGTCACTGTAACGACCAGGACCCTGGGGTCTCACACATGCATGAAAAGAGAACATGGAGGGGGGCAATAATGATACAGTATCCCCCCTTTACATTCCCTCTTCTCTGCAGAGAAGTTCTTGGTCGACACCTCTTTACGTACTCCCATGACTTCTCTTCAGGACCATGACTTCTGTCAACAAGGAGAAAAGTGACATCTCTCACCATCTTTACTACTAAGATGCTTTTCTCCAACAAGCCATCTTCAGTGTAGGACGCAGCAAGCGTAATACCATAACTTGGCATTATATGAATCAAACTGACCCTAAGAGATAGGGAGAAAAAAGGGGAACAAAAACCACGCACGATCTAAGTGTAGTAAAAACTGTTTCGAAATTGTACGCTGTAACAGTTGCACTCACCAAAAACTGGCGAAATAAGGCATAAACAGGATCCCACAGGAATCTCGAGGAGGCGGACTGCAGCTCGACCAGCTGGGCTCATGGGAGGCTTCAGACAACCGTGGTGAAAGCAATCAATACACAAAGAAATACCCAGATAGTTGTCAGCGCTTCCGTCACAAGATTCTCGTGGAAATGAAATATCGTTTATTTAGGAGTTACAGGATAAAACAACGCGTTTCGACTCCAACATCCTGGAGTCTTCTTCAGGTTATTTAAAAAAAAATGTGTATATCATATATAAAAAAAGTATACCACATTTGCTTTATATATACCTTGCTTCACAAGAAACCAAAGGAGCAGAATGTTGAGGGAGCTCTATAGCCACACCCAACCAGATGAAAGGGAGGCTAATCCTCTATTTAAAAAAAATTCCAAAAAATTAAAATCTCTCTTTTTTTCCCCTCTTTCTCTTTTTTTCCCTTCTCCCTAAAATTCAACAACAATGCATGATTCAGTCGGCATTATTGATCAAACTTTTTCAACCACATCATTCAGACCATTGGGAAATAAAGTCTGGAGTTGGTAAATCCAAAAAGATTCTTTCCTATTCAGCACTTGATTGCGATTCAATACATTTTCAGGGATGGATTCTACAGGAATGACTGTGATATTAAATTTTTTTGATGTTTAATTAATAAATGTCTAGATAAACTGTGTTGGACAAAACCAATTTTAGTATTATGGCGATGGCCATTCATTCTAGCTTTTAGCGTTTCGGTCGTACGGCTGACATATTGCAGGCCACATGAACAGATGTCTACATAAATTACAAAAGTGCTTTCGCAAGTTAAATATTGTTTCATCATGAATTTTTCACCTGTGCTATTAGATGTTATCGATGTTATGTTCCCTGATCTGCACTTATATGCTCCTGTGTTTTTTATTTGTCCCATAAGGTAAAAACCTTCTTTTTTCTAAGAATCTTACTGGGTGCTAAGTTTTTAATTGTCCGGCCCCTCCTAAGGCCAGAGTCACACTACAGTGAGATACGGCCGAGTCTCGCAGGTTAAAACCAAGCTCTGGCACCGGCACTCCGGAGCGGAGCGTGCAGCTCCATGTATTGCTATGCGGCCGCACGCCCTGCTCCGGAGTGCCAGTGCTAGAGCTTGGTTTTAACCTGCGAGACTCGGCCGTATCTCGCTGTGTGTGATCCCGGCCTAAAAGTTATACCAGGTTCATTAGGTAGAATGTTTGTTTTTTTTAAAGAATCTTTTAGTAACAAATGCCAGTGTTTATTTAAAACACTCCTTATATATGTATTTCCTTTATTTTAAACTTAAAAGACACTGGTTATTTTCAGGGTTTTTTTTTTTTTTTTAATTCTCTGTAGTTTGACACCCCTCCTTAGATTTTTGTGCAGTATTCTGCAGACATTCCCATTGTGTTTTATTTAAGTTTTTTTTTCAAAGGCCAAATTTATTAATTTTTGTGGGTATTTTTTTCTCCAAAAATCTCTTTTTTAAAATTTCAGATTGATTCATCTTGGCCCAATCGAAGGAAAACTGGTGCCCGAAAACTTCTAAGTGCTACATGCATTGCTCCAGGAACCCATGGCACTGCTTCAGAGCCCCATAATACCATGGCAGATCAGCCAGGATGGGTTCCACTCAAGAGACATACGTTTCTGGTTACTTAACCACAACTGTAGGTGGTGCAACTTGGGCTGGCACAACACCTGATGTTCACTGGAGCTCCTGATGGTGGAGACAGGCTGGGCTGTAAGTAGCCACCAGGTACCACTCCTAGGCAGAATCTGATACTGCAGCTGCCGACCCCAGGAATCACGTCCGCTTTCATTGATTAAGGACTAGAAAGCCATCCAGACTAGTAAGTTGTGGCTCTTCTACAGAACGGTTACTAACACGGATTTGGGCTACATTCAGACTTTGCTGATTTGGACACTAGTTCTAGCAGACAGGATAGAAACGGACCTGGAAATGAGGTTTCAGTAACTGGCTACACACGGACCAGGGGAGCAGGTTCTTCCACACAAAAAATGTAATTTCCCCCTCAAATCCTGCTGTAACCTGGGAAGCATGTGCGCCGCTTGATACCACAGGCTGAGTCGCAGGAGAAGTCAAATGCTCATCCGAAGCAGACCTGCTAGATCTGCTACCCATGGCCCCAGCAGGTGTTGATGTGCTTCTGCACTGCAGGAAGGGGACAACAGAGGCAGAGCTAAAGATGGCGCTCTCAGAGTCGCTGAGGGAACCTCAGAAACCCCTTGCACTGTCTACTGCTCTTCCCATCGCCTCAATGACGCTGGGAACCTGAGATGCTGGGGCTTAGACGCTGCAGTAGACTTGACCACTGGGCAGAACGCCGACCACCCATGCTCACCAGAGCAGTGGATGCGCTCGGGGACAGATGCCAAGTTTTTACAGGACTCGAGGTAAGAACCCCTGTATCTCTGCCTGAACCTGCAATCTCAGGGCAGCAAACAAGTCTTTGTCGGCCATGGTCAACTGGTGTGATGCTCCACCCTCATTCAGCTGGTGCCAGTGAAAAGCCTGGGCAAAGCTTTTACCCCAGGCGCTATCTAATAATACAAGAAGGGGAGAGCATGCTATACCCCTTGTTCATACTTGCCAGTGGAATGGGATAACTATATGACATAAACCCCCTTTCACCTCTCATGTTGGAACCAGCTCAAAATTTAACCCTTTGAAGGAAGAAGAAGAGGAACCAGCAAAATGACAAGGAGGAACACATACAGGGGTACACACCTTAAAGGCATAGGGCCTATGCAGTCAAGGACCACTTCCTTACCATGGCTTGTGGTCCACAGTTTATGTATATATTTTTTACAAATCGGTCCTATGGGCGATAGTGGAGGATATCTTGCAACCCTCTGTCTCTGTATGCCAGGATTTCGCAACGCACGCGGTAAACGGAAAACTGTTATATGAGCTGAAACCAGGCTTAGCATCAAAGTCTTAAAATTATAACTATATTTTCTATTTTACTGTTTTTTCAAGAGAAAAGGAAAAAAACACTTTGTACAATTAGCAAACTATCTGACAAGTGTAAATTTGATACAGCATGTAATTTTTTAAGAATGCAATGATAGTACCTCCTTTTTTTTAAATGGCCTTCAGCTTGATATTGAGTCATGGCAACTTGATGGATAAACAATCTGTAGGAAGATTAATCTTACACAAGCCTGGATAGGTCCACCAGGATCTTCTCCGCTGTTATTTTGATCAAGCCAATGGGTTGCTGATCTTCCTCTGAACATATTTAACAACAGTATGTATACAGTACTATAGAAGAAGACGAGTAAAGATTTTGCATGTCTTGCTACAAAAAGTGGAATGATCATGGGGGTAATCAAAACCCAAAATAGATTAACAAGTGTTACATCTTAAGGCAGTGGGTTCCAACGTTTCTTACATATTCAGCTCTGAGAAAGGGTCGCGAATCAGATCCAGATCCCCTCCCCCGGAATAGTGATATCTAAAAGCTTTCCCAAATCACTCTGAGGCAGTATACTTACTTCCAGAGGTTACCACCTTACCCTAATTTGGTATTCTCGCATCATGCATTCCCACCAAACTATTACATCCAGCTTCAAACACCTTCTCCACTGGCAGTAATAGCCTATCTCCAGATTACTATACTTTAGCGGTTGTTTGGTCCAAATCAATAGCTTTCCTCCTGACATGGGCGCAAACCTCATCATCAACTACAAAAAACGTCTGACTGCTGTGCTTACCAACAAAGGTTTTGCCACCAAGTATTACATCTTGTTTTCTGGAGGAATCAAATACTTATTTTTCACTGCAAAATGCAAATAAATGTATATAATTTATACAATGCAATTTTTTTGGATTTTATTTTTGATATTCTATCTCTCAATGTTAAAATGAACCTACCCTAAAAATATAGACTATTCATCTGTTTGTCAGTGGGCAAACTTACAAAATCAGAAAGAGATCAAATATTTATTTCCTCCACTGTAACACATATATACCCTCCCGTTCCAGCTCAGAAACTGGCGAATCCTTACAGTGCATGCGCTGGGGAGATTCGTAAGTCTGCAGTCACACAGAATGTTTGCTAGACCCAATGTTAATGCATTAAGCTGACACAGTCATGAGCCACAAATCCCGGGCCCGTGGCTCCCAAGCTACAGGTTGGGGATCTCTGTCTTAAGGTGTAGGTGCCCTGACAAAGTTGGGAGCTGTATAAATGTGCTATCAAAGTATATGAAGCAGGAAACATTAAATAGGCTCTCCGGTCTAAAGCACATTCTATGCATTCTATGTGACTGCAGACTTGTGAGTCCTCAGATTGCATGCACTGCGCGCTGTGAGGATTCTCCAGTGCTGGGAGCGGTGGCCGTGTAACCGCGTGACAGCAAATATATGATTTGCATACATGCGGTTGTAGGAAGATGGACCGGGCCGGCGATGCCTCTCTCATGCCGGTTCTGGAACTATAGGGGCTGTCACCATTGTTACTGGGGGGAAAGCTTTCCAATCCGGACAGACCTTTGCACTCAACTGTAGGGGGGCATGTCAGAGATAAAAGGGATGGTGCACAGGAAAGCGGGACACTTGGTGGGAAGACAGAGTGTGTAGCAGGACAAGGTTGACTCACTCTCCGTGCGGCTACACGATAGTTCAGGTCCGCCCTGCAGCTCCTCAGGTGAATTTTCGAGAACCGTATAGCTTCATCTCCATCACCAGCACTGTACTGAGACACCTTCCGGTGGTGTCAGAGACTGCTTCACTTCGTGAACGTCATCTCGGTAACCCTTCACCTCGCCTCGGAGAACCAGGATACGCCGCTTCTGTCAGGAGACAGTGCATCTCCTTCCTTCAAGAACAGGCCAGAGACTTCACGCGCCACTTATGGAGCCACCGAGGGATCTCAAGCTTCCACAGCCCAGAAACCATCAGACTGATAAGTTTACCAGTTTCATAACTGTTTATTCTTACCCTGACACAATACCCAGTTATACTCCCCTCTTAACACTTTCTCTCCCTGCATGGAGTTGCCCTTGTAATAAACCCTTTAACTCTTGTTCTCCCTCCTGCTCGTCACTGCATCCTGCGTTTCCGCTATCTTACATTTGGCGTAGTTGGCAGGATGCAGTCTAACAGCACGGAGGCGGCAGATCAAGCAGTTGGGGTAAGCCCTAGGTCCATTATATCTCTAGGGCAATGTTGAACAATCTCCCTAAGTTTATGGGGAATCTTACCATGCTATGGAGCTGGACTGAGCGCATGAGGGGGATGATGAGAATGCATCCCATGACCCCTGCATTAGAGGCTAAGGTGGCCATGATGGCTTTGGAAGGAGAAGCCAGATACTCAATCATGTTACGATCCCCCAGGGAACGAGACACCTTTAACAAAATGCTACAAATTTTGGAGGAAACTCATGGTGACCCCACGGACATAGGGGAGTTAAGAATGCATTTATTTAGCCGTATGCAAAGGAAGGGGGAAATGGTGATGTACATGAACACTCTCCAGGAGATCAATACTGCTATTATTAGAAAAGACGGCATAGGCGTAGGACCGACTGATGTAATGTTACGAGATCAGTTGGTGACAGGCTTGCGGGACGTGCTGACGAAGCAGGCTTTGGGAGCACTTGTTGTTAAATTGTAGCATGACCTTTTCTGAAATAGGAAGCAAAGCACACACACGCGAGCAGGAGCAGAGGGTTACAGTCCCAGTAGGGAAGAGCTGGAGTGGAGAGGTATCTGTGAACATGATCGCCAAACCACAATGTGTTGAGGAATTGCGGAAGGAGATCCAGGATATTCGAGGAGAGTTGGCTGATCCAAAGAAGAAATCAGTAGGTACTTCGACTCCACCAGGGGGCAGAGATGGCCCGAACATCGTGGTGAATCAAGGATGTACCGTCAAGAGAGATCCCTCACCTGTTACATTTGTGGAGAAATTGGACATTTCGCTCGGAAGTGCTCATGATGGGGTAGGACCCTTCAATGTCGTCTGTTAAACTAGAGGGCTCTGAGCCTGGGGGACACCGCCCGGAGCCTGAACAGTCACGAAGGGTAACAGAAGTCCCACAAATTTAGTCTCTATGTGCCCCCTCGTGTGGGCCGAACTGGGTGGTCGAGCAGTACGTTGCCTGGTGGATACTGGCTCACAGGTGACTACGATGCCTGAAACTTACTTTCGGCAACACTTTCCTGAAACAATGCGTCCTGAGTGGGGCCCAGTGATAAAACTGATAGCTGCCAATTGCTTGCCATCCCAGTCGTAGGGGTGGATGCAATTAACCATCTGTGTCAAAGATCTGGGTCGGAAGAGAGTAGTATTGACCAGGGGAGAAGCAGGACATGGACATGCCATCACCCTGGGAATGAATGCATTGAAGGAGTTTGGGAGTCTCCTCATCAATGAGCCCTCAGATGTAATCCTGAAACAATGTAGTCCGCACACACCCCAAAGAAGAGTGTTCCAACAGTTAATCCGCATGGCTCAAGTTCAGGAATCCTCCAGTGGCGGAGGAACGTTGGGAAAAATGATCGTCTCAGCCTCTGCTAAGCTCGTTCTGCCACCAGGACAAACCGTGCTTACCCTGCCTGTAGGGGCTTGTTCCCTGCTAGAAGGAGTTGAAATCCAGATTGAACGAGCTACTATGGAACAATTACCCCCAGGACTCCTTGTGGCACGAACACTACCCATTGAACATGATGGGACTATCCGAGTACGCTGTGTCAAATTGGGAGAAGGTAACATCACGCTAACTCCCAGAAGTGAGGTGGCTCGAATTATGGGCATGCCGGTAGAAGTAATACCACCTCAGGCCATGCAGTTGACGGTGAAGCAGGGAGACCCTTGAACTGTCATGTGGATACGACTTTTTATAGCCTCTATCTCAGAGTTTCCTTTGTCAGTGACACTTCCGCCCATGGCTAAAGGTACCATCACACTAAGCAACGCTGCAGCGATACCGACAACGATCCGGATCGCTGCAGCGTCGCTGTTTGGTCGCTGGAGAGCTGTCGCACAGACAGCTCTCCAGCGACCAACGATGCCGGTAACGAGGGTAAACATCGGGTTACTAAGCGCAGGGCCGCGCTTAGTAACCCGATGTTTACCCTGGTTACCATCGTTAAAGTAAAAAAACAAACACTACATACTTACCTACCGCTGTCTGTCCTCGGCGCTCTGCTTCTCTGGTCTGGCTGTGAGCACAGCGGCCGGAAAGCAGAGCGGTGACGTCACCGCTCTGCTTTCCGGCTGCCCGGCGCTCACAGCCAGACCAGAGAAGCAGAGCGCCGAGGACAGACAGCGGTAGGTAAGTATGTAGTGTTTGTTTTTTTACTTTAACGATGGTAACCAGGGTAAACATCGGGTTACTAAGCGCGGCCCTGCGCTTAGTAACCCGATGTTTACCCTGGTTACCAGCGAAGACATCGCTGAATCGGTGTCACACACACCGATTCAGCGATGTCTGCGGGGAGTCCAGCGACGAAACAAAGTTCTGGACTTTCTTCCCCGACCAGCGACAGCACAGCAGGGGCCTGATCGCTGCTGCCTGTCACACTGGACGATATCGCTAGCCAGGACGCTGCAACATCACGGATCGCTAGCGATATCGTCTAGTGTGACGGTACCTTAAGTGAATTGACCCCTGAGTGAGTTTTGTGCTGTGTGCTGGTTTGCTTGATCCCTTGGATTTTTGACTCGGTCTGTTCTCTGAATACTGTTTGTTGTATTCCATCTCTGTACTTTCTCTGTCCGTTTGGTATTGACCTTTGCTTGGCCCCTACTATCCTTTCTGTCTAGTCCCTTGGTACCATTACGCTATCCCGTGCTCTGACCCCGGCCTGATCTGTTTATGTCTCTGTCTCTGCCCCTTGGTAGCTCTGTTCTTTAGTTACCTTTCTAGGAGCTTTCCTTCAGCTTCTAGCTCCCCGGAGTTTAAGCCATGCCCCTCAGCAGTCAGGTGCTTCAGGTCCTGTCAGACCTGAAGCAATCTCTCTCCAGTCTCTCTCCAGGTCCTGTCTTCCCAGGAGATAGCATCGGTGAGTGTCACTTATAACTCCCTTCGTGATACGTATATTGGAGTAGATGTGGGCAGAACTGACAGACCTTACTCCGCTACAGATCCAGCAAGTGGAAGCTCTACTGAGGTGATATCAAGACGTGTTTGCATGCCATGAGGATGATTTCAGCTGCACTACAGCAATTACACATGAGATACCGACTGGGAATGCCGCACCCATAAGGGAGCGGTAGCGACAAATTCCGCCACAATTATATCAAGACGTGAAAGGTATGCAAACTCAGATGCTACAGAAGGGCATCATAAGATAGAGTCTAAGTCCGTAGGCCGCCCATCAGGGCCTCTGCTGTACCGTCATCAGCCAGTGTCACAGCCGTGCCTGCCTGTGCCTTGTCCCTGGTGGGATCAGCATCCACAGTCAGACTCCACCCTGGAGTGGTACCTGGTTGCTTCCTATTGCACAAGTCTGACCTCACCATCAGAGGCTCCAGCGAACACCTAGGAAGCTACTTAGTTATGCCCCTTCCAAGGAAGTTTGGTCTGTGGTCCAGTGGGGCCACACCCCCAAAAGCCCGTGCCAACCATTCTCGGCGAGAGCATTACAATGATTCTGAACGATATCCCAACAATTACAGTTCCTTCAAGCTAGAGCTGCTGGCTTTGGTGTGGGCTATGACGGAGAAGTTCACAGAATACCTATCTGGGTCTGAAGTACTCGTCGAGAACTGGGTAGCTTCATCCCAATCACCAGCACTGTACTGAGACACCTTCCGGTGGTGTCAGAGACTGCTTCACTTCGCGAACGTCATCACGGTAACCCAGCATCTCACCTCGGAGAACCAGGATACGACACTTCTGTCAGGAAACAGTGCATCACTTTCCTTCAAGAACAGGCCAGAGACTTCACACGTCACTTATGGCTTCACTGACGGATCTCAAGCTTCCACAGCCCGGAAACCATCAGACTGATAAGTTTACCAGTTTCATAACCGTTTGTTCTTACCCTGATACAATACCCAGTTATACTCCCCTCTTAACACTTTCTCTCCCTGCGTGGAGTTGCCTTTGTAATAAACCCTTTAATTCTTGTTCTGCCTCCTGCTTGTCGCTGCATCCCACGTTCCTGCTTTCTAAAACGGTCATGTGCCGACTAGATGGCCATGCCCTCGCTCAATGCAAGTGTATGGGTATGGAGCAAGGTCGGATACAATCTAGTTGGAATGTGGTCGGATGTATGCATATCTCATACTTTTGGTCACATGATCGCCCGCTCCTGACCCCAGCAAATCATCAGAGCACAATGGGAGGATTCACAAGTCTGCAGTCACATAGAGTGACTGCAGACTTGTAGCATTAGTCTAGACAACTCCTTTAACCTCTTAGTGACAGAGCCAATTTGGTACTTAAAGGGAACCTGTCACCCCGTTTTTTTAGATTGAGCTATAAATACTGTTAAATAGGGCCTGCGCTGTGTGTTCCTATAGTGTATGTAGTGTACCCCGATTCCCTATGTATGCTGAGAAATAACTTACCAAAGTCGCCGTTTTCGCCTGTCAATCAGGCTGGTCAGGTCGGGAGGGCGTGGTGACATCGCTGGTTCTTCCTCAGCTTTACGTTGGTGGCGTAGTGGCGTAGTGGTGAAGACACAGCGCGCGATCTGCGCTGTCATCCCTTGCATCGGTGGGGGCGGCCATCTTCCTGGGGCCGCGCGTGCGCAGATCGAGTGCTCTGCTGCACGGGGCTTCAGGAAAATGGCCGCGGTATGCCGCGCGTGCGCATTAGAGATCGCGGCGGCCATTTTCCCAAAGCCGAGTTTGCATCTCGGCTTTGGGAAAATGGCCGCCGCGATCTCTAATGCGCACGCGCGGCATCCCGCGGCCATTTTCCTGAAGCCCCGTGCAGCAGAGCACTCGATCTGCGCACGCGCGGCCCCAGGAAGATGGCCGCCCCCACCGATGCAAGGGATTACAGCGCAGATCGCGCGCTGCTTGTTCACCACTACGCCACTACGCCACCAACGTAAAGCTGAGGAAGAACCACCGATGTCACCACGCCCTCCCGACCTGACCAGCCTGATTGACAGGCGAAAACGGCGACTTTGGTAAGTTATTTCTCAGCATACATGGGGAATCGGGGTACACTACATACACTATAGTAACACACAGCGCAGGCCCTATTTAACAGTATTTATAGCTCAATCTCAAAAAACGGGGTGACAGGTTCCCTTTAATGACCGAGCCAATTTTTACAATTCTGACCACAGTCACTTTATGAGGTTGTAACTCTGGAACGCTTTAACGAATCCCGCTGATTCTGAGATTGTTTTTTCGTGACATATTGTACTTCATGATAGTGGTAACATTTCTTCGATATTACTTGCAATTATTTATGAAAAAAAATGGAAATATGGCGAAAATGTTTAAAATTTTGCAATTTTCAAATTTTGTATTTTTTATGCCCTTAAATCAGAGATATGTCACACAAAATAGTTAATAAATAAAATTTCCCACATGTCTACTTTACATCAGCACAATTTTGGAAACAAAATTTTTTTTTCTTAGGGAGTTATAAGGGTTAAAAGTTGACCAGCAATTTCTCATTTTTACAACACCATTTTTTTTAGGGACCACATCACATTTGAAGTCATTTTGAGGGGTCTATATGATAGAAACTAACCAAGTGTGACACCATTCTAAAAACTGCACCCCTCAAGTTTCTCAAAACCACATTCAAGAAGTTTATTTATTTTACGTGCTTCACAGGAACTGAAACAATGTGGAAGGAAAAAATGAACATTTAACTTTTTTTTTGCAAACATTTTACTTCAGAACCATTTTTTTTTATTTTCACAAGCGTAAAAACAGAAATTAAACCATAAATTTTGTTGTGCAATTTCTCCTGAATACGCCGATAACACATATGTGGGGGTAAACCACTGTTTCGGCGCACCGCAGAGCTTGGAAGTGAAGGAGCGCCGTTTGACTTTTTCAATGCAGAATTCGCTGGAATTGAGATTGGTTGCCATGTCATGTTTAGAGAGCCCCTGATGTGCCTAAACAGTGGAAACCCCCCAGAAGTTACACCATTTCGGAAACTAGACCCCTTAAGGAACTAATCTAGATGTGTGGTGAGCACTTTGAGCCCCCAAGTGCTTCACAGAAGTTTATAACGTAGAGCCGTGAAAAAAAAAATCGCATTTGTTTACACAAAAATGATCTTTTCGCCCACAAAGGTTACCAGGAGAAATTAGACCACAAAATTTTTTATTTTCACAAGGGTAAAAGGAGAAATTAGACCACAAAAGTTGTTGTGCAATTTCTCCTGAGTACGTCAATACCCCATATGTGGGGGTAAACCACTGTTTGGGCGCACCGCAGAGCTTGGAAGAGAAGGAGTGGCGTTGTACTTTTTCAATGTAGAATTGGCTGGAATTGAGATCGGACACCATGTTGTGTTTGGAGAGCCCCTGATGTGCCTAAACAGTGGAAACCCCCCGCAAGTGACACCATTTTGGAAACTAGACCCCTTAAGGAACTTAGAAAATATACTATGGGGGCACCACTGAATATAAAACACTGGGATCCAACCCTGACCTTAGAATATACACATGTACAACAAAAAAGGAGAAGCAGCAAAGGCCATAGAAAGGGGGATCACCAGGCAGCATGGATTTGTGCAAAAAACACAGCTTTTATTAAGGTGAAATACAGGACAAAACATTTAAAAACATCTAAAAACAGATAATAACAATGCCTAAAATAAGGCAAGTGCCTGTATACAATACAAACAAGGGGAAAAAAAAAAAAAAAAAAAAAAAAAAAGGATAGACATTCATACAAGTATATAGCAGACTCCTATGTGGACAGCATATGTAGAAAATACATCAATATGGTGGCAGAATTGGCCATATAATGAAACAATAAATGCCCTGGGAGTTACACAAGGTAAAATAAACGTGCTAAAGTACACAGAATTATAATGCATGTAGTATAACAGTTCTAAGCAAACCGGAACAACCTATGATTAAGCTAGCATAGCTGACAAAAAGTGCTAATAGAACAATATCATAGATAGATCTATATAGAGCATGGGGCTACAGACCTAATAGCCCTAAAAGCCCAAATACCTAAGAGAGACCAGGTAGTGCATGAAACAATAATAATGCACTCTAAGTAATACCGCTCCCTAAGTACAAAGCATGCTAGCTTGCCATTCCCCCACAAGCAGATTGGATATGATAAGCCAATCTAAATGAAAACAGGCACCAAAAAAAGCGTATACCCTACGCGTGTCGCCACAGCGGTGGCTTCATCAGGGGTATAATAATCGCCACATATGCCCATGTATAAATACCTTAGATAAAGATGTAATCTGATGCAGCTGTGTGCGTATTAGCTTCAGCCTCATGGAGCAGAGTGCCCAGCGGTATTAGCTGCGCAGGCGCCGGCGTCCTGATGCCGGAACTCACCGGCGCTTAGCAACAATACAATGTGTGGACCCTGCGAATCAACGCCCACACACAGCTGACGTGTGGTGACATACCGCTCAAAGCGGCCAGGTCTATACACATGCCAGCGTTCTAATACCGGAAATAGCTGGCACCTAGCAACACATATATACAAGGCGTCACAGCATAGCGCCTGCGCTGTGGCCGCCAACCCAAGCACATCAGTGCCAGAGTCCGTCGGTGCCTAGCAACCAAGTGTATAAACACTGCCGGAGTATAGTGCCACCTGTACCTGAAATAGCTAGCTCCATACTGGCGCTGTCATCCCATAATCAGAGCACCGGCGTGCTGATGCCAGGACTCACCGGCACTTGGCAACAGTGCGATGTGTGGACCATGTAAATCTACGCCCACACACAGCTGACGTGTGGTGACGTATGGTTCAGAGCGGCCAGATCTATACAAATGCCAGCATTCCGATGCCGGAAATAGCTGGCACCTAGCAACAGGTATAGCACTTGTTGCTAGCTTCAGCACAGCGCTTGTGTAATAATAGCCAACCCGGTGTAGTAAAAGTGTGGATGCACATAGTTTGTAGCCACACAAAACCAGCGTAGAAAGCAAAAAGATACCCAGTCAAATTTCCCCATATTCAATGAAGTGTAGTGAATCAGATATTCCAAATCTGGACCTGCGGTGGCGGTAATGTAATTAGAGATATATCAGTATAGAAGGCCACCCAATATTGTAGGAACAAGTACAGATATCAAAAAGTCCACCCCAGCACACCCATAAGTAAACAAATAAGCATGCTGAAATAGTAGCCCATTCATCATGTGATGTGTTATGCTGTGCTATCAGGCAACACAGTGTGCAGTAATCAGCGCACATACAGTGATATGGCAATAACCCAAAAACAATAGAACAAGCTCTGAGACGTGGAATCTCTGCAGACTGCAATACCTGAACCTATCCTCACACAACTAAAAGCAGCAGTGGATTGCGCTTAACTCTACCTATGCAACTCGGCACTGCCTGAGGAGCTGACTAGCCTGAAGATAGAAATACAAGCCTGACTTGCCTCAGAGAAATACCCCAAAGGAATAGGCAGCCCCCCACATATTATGACTGTTAGCAAGATGAAAAGACAAACGTAGGAATGAAATAGATTCAGCAAAGTGAGGCCCGATATTCTAGACAGAGCGAGGATAGCAAAGAGAACTATGCAGTCTACAAAAAACCCTAAAGCAGAACCACGCAAAGGGGGGCAAAAAGACCCACCGTGCCGAACTAACGGCACGGCGGTGCACCCTTTGCGTCTCAGAGCTTCCAGCAAAAGAGAAAAGCACAGCTGGACAGAAAAAACGGAAACAAAAACAAAGTAACACTTATCTAGCAGAGCAGCAGGCCACAGGAAAGATGCAGTAGCTCAGATCCAACACTGGAACATTGACAAGGAGCAAGGAAGACAGACTCAGGTGGAGTTAAATAGCAAGGCAGCCAACGAGCTCACCAAAACACCTGAGGGAGGAAGCCCAGAGGCTGCAATACCACTTGTGACCACAGGAGTGAATTCAGCCACAGAATTCACAACAGTACCCCCCCCTTGAGGAGGGGTCACTGAACCCTCACCAGAACCCCCAGGCCGACCAGGATGAGCCACATGAAAGGCACGAACAAGATCTGGGGCATGGACATCAGAGGCAAAAACCCAGGAATTATCCTCCTGAGCATAACCCTTCCATTTGACCAGATACTGGAGTTTCCGTCTAGAGACACGAGAATCCAAAATTTTCTCCACAATATACTCCAATTCCCCCTCCACCAAAACAGGGGCAGGAGGCTCCACAGATGGAACCATAGGCGCCACGTATCTTCTCAACAACGACCTATGGAATACATTATGTATGGAAAAGGAGTCTGGGAGGGTCAGACGAAAAGACACCGGATTGAGAATCTCAGAAATCCTATACGGACCAATAAAACGAGGTTTAAATTTAGGAGAGGAAACCTTCATAGGAATATGACGAGAAGATAACCAAACCAGATCCCCAACACGAAGTCGGGGACCCACACGGCGTCTACGATTAGCGAAAAGCTGAGCCTTCTCCTGGGACAAGGTCAAATTGTCCACTACCTGAGTCCAGATCTGCTGCAACCTGTCCACCACAGAATCCACACCAGGACAGTCCGAAGACTCAACCTGTCCTGAAGAAAAACGAGGATGGAACCCAGAATTGCAGAAAAATGGAGAGACCAAGGTAGCCGAGCTGGCCCGATTATTAAGGGCGAACTCAGCCAACGGCAAAAATGACACCCAATCATCCTGGTCAGCAGAAACAAAACATCTCAGATATGTTTCCAAGGTCTGATTGGTTCGTTCGGTCTGGCCATTAGTCTGAGGATGGAAGGCCGAGGAAAAAGATAGGTCAATGCCCATCCTACAACAAAAGGCTCGCCAGAACCTCGAGACAAACTGGGAACCTCTGTCAGAAACAATATTCTCAGGAATGCCATGCAAACGAACCACATGCTGGAAGAACAAAGGCACCAAATCAGAGGAGGAAGGCAATTTAACCAAGGGCACCAGATGGACCATTTTAGAAAAGCGATCACAGACCACCCAAATGACCGACATCTTTTGAGAAACGGGAAGGTCAGAAATGAAATCCATCGAAATATGTGTCCAAGGCCTCTTCGGGACCGGCAAGGGCAAAAGCAACCCACTGGCACGTGAACAGCAGGGCTTAGCCCTAGCACAAATCCCACAGGACTGCACAAAAGCACGCACATCCCGTGACAGAGATGGCCACCAGAAGGATCTAGCCACTAACTCTCTGGTACCAAAGATTCCTGGATGACCAGCCAGCACCGAACAATGAAGTTCAGAGATAACTTTACTAGTCCACCTATCAGGGACGAACAGTTTCTCGGCCGGACAACGATCAGGTTTATTATCCTGAAATTTCTGCAACACTCTCCGCAAATCAGGAGAGATGGCAGACACAATGACTCCTTCCTTGAGGATACTCGCCGGCTCAGATAACCCCGGAGAGTCGGGCACAAAACTCCTAGACAGAGCATCCGCCTTCACATTTTTAGAGCCCGGAAGGTACGAAATCACAAAATCAAAACGAGCAAAAAATAACGACCAACGGGCCTGTCTAGGATTCAAGCGCTTGGCAGACTCGAGATAAGTAAGATTCTTATGATCAGTCAATACCACCACGCGATGCTTAGCTCCCTCAAGCCAATGACGCCACTCCTCGAATGCCCACTTCATGGCCAGCAACTCTCGGTTGCCCACATCATAATTACGCTCAGCAGCAGAAAATTTCCTGGAAAAGAAAGCACATGGTTTCAACACTGAGCAACCAGAACCTCTCTGTGACAAAACCGCCCCTGCTCCAATCTCAGAAGCATCAACCTCGACCTGGAACGGAAGAGAAACATCTGGTTGACACAACACAGGGGCACAGCAAAAACGACGCTTCAACTCCTGAAAAGCTTCCACGGCAGCAGAAGACCAATTAACCAAATCAGCACCCTTCTTGGTCAAATCGGTCAATGGTCTGGCAATGCTAGAAAAATTAAAGATGAAGCGACGATAAAAATTAGCAAAGCCCAGGAATTTCTGCAGACTTTTCAGAGATGTCGGCTGAGTCCAATCCTGGATGGCCTGGACCTTAACCGGATCCATCTCGATAGTAGAAGGGGAAAAGATGAACCCCAAAAATGAAACTTTCTGCACACCGAAGAGACACTTTGATCCCTTCACGAACAAGGAATTAGCACGCAGTACCTGGAAAACCATTCTGACTTGCTTCACATGAGACTCCCAATCATCAGAGAAGATCAAAATGTCATCCAAGTAAACAATCAGGAATTTATCCAGATACTCACGGAAAATGTCATGCATAAAAGACTGAAAAACAGATGGAGCATTGGCAAGTCCGAACGGCATCACCAGATACTCAAAATGACCCTCGGGCGTATTAAATGCCGTTTTCCATTCATCTCCCTGCCTGATTCTCACCAGATTATACGCACCACGAAGATCAATCTTAGTAAACCAACTAGCCCCCTTAATCCGAGCAAACAAGTCAGATATCAATGGCAAGGGATACTGAAACTTAACAGTGATCTTATTAAGAAGGCGGTAATCAATACACGGTCTTAGCGAACCATCCTTTTTGGCTACAAAAAAGAACCCTGCTCCCAATGGTGATGACGATGGGCGAATATGTCCCTTCTCCAGGGATTCTTTCACATAACTGCGCATAGCGGTGTGTTCAGGCACGGACAAATTAAATAAACGACCCTTAGGGAATTTACTACCAGGAATCAAATTGATAGCACAATCACAATTCCTATGCGGAGGTAGGGCATCAGACTTGGGCTCTTCAAATACATCCTGAAAGTCAGACAAGAACTCTGGGATGTCAGAAGGAATGGATGACGAAATAGACAAAAATGGAACATCACCATGTACTCCCTGACAACCCCAGCTGGTTACCGACATAGAGTTCCAATCTAATACTGGATTATGGGTTTGTAGCCATGGCAACCCTAACACGACCACATCATGCAGATTATGCAGTACCAGAAAGCGAATAACTTCCTGATGTGCAGGAGCCATGCACATGGTCAGCTGGGCCCAGTATTGAGGTTTATTCTTGGCCAAAGGTGTAGCATCAATTCCTCTCAACGGAATAGGACACCGCAAAGGCTCCAAGAAAAATCCACAACGTTTAGCATAATCCAAATCCATCAGATTCAGGGCAGCGCCTGAATCCACAAACGCCATGACAGAATACGATGACAAAGAGCATATCAAGGTAATGGACAGAAGGAATTTGTACTGTACAGTACCAATGACGGCAGAGCTATCGAACCGCCTAGTGCGCTTAGGACAATTAGAAATAGCATGAGTGGAATCACCACAGTAGAAACACAGCCTGTTCAGACGTCTGTGTTCTTGCCGTTCAACTTTAGTCATAGTCCTGTCGCACTGCATAGGCTCAGGTTTACTCTCAGACAATACCGCCAGATGGTGTACAGATTTACGCTCGCGCAAGCGACGACCGATCTGAATGGCCAAGGACATAGACTCATTCAAACCAGCAGGCATAGGAAATCCCACCATGACATCCTTAAGAGCTTCAGAGAGACCCTTTCTGAACCAAGCCGCCAGTGCAGATTCATTCCACAGAGTGAGTACTGACCACTTCCTAAATTTCTGACAATATACTTCTACATCATCCTGACCCTGGCATAAAGCCAGCAAATTTTTCTCAGCCTGATCCACTGAATTAGGCTCATCGTAAAGCAATCCAAGCGCCTGGAAAAACGCATCAACATTACTCAATGCAGGGTCTCCTGGCGCAAGAGAAAACGCCCAGTCCTGTGGGTCGCCGCGCAAAAAAGAAATAATAATCAAAACCTGTTGAATAGGATTACCAGAAGAATGAGGTTTCAAGGCCAGAAATAGCTTACAATTATTTTTGAAGCTCAGGAACTTAGTTCTGTCACCAAAAAAACAAATCAGGAATAGGAATTCTTGGTTCTAGCATAGATTTCTGATCAATTGTATCTTGAATCTTTTGTACATTTATAACGAGATTATCCATTGAGGAGCACAGAGCCTGAATATCCATGTCCACAGCTGTGTCCTGAAGCACTCTAATGTCTAGGGGAAAAAAAAAAAAAATAAAAAACTGAAGACAGAGCTGAGGAAAAAAAAATGATGTCAGGACTTCTTTTTTCCCTCTATTGAGAATCATTGGTGGGGCTCCTTGTACTGTTATGCTGTGCTATCAGGCAACACAGTGTGCAGTAATCAGCGCACATACAGTGATATGGCAATAACCCAAAAACAATAGAACAAGCTCTGAGACGTGGAATCTCTGCAGACTGCAATACCTGAACCTATCCTCACACAACTAAAAGCAGCAGTGGATTGCGCCTAACACTACCTATGCAACTCGGCACTGCCTGAGGAGCTGACTAGCCTGAAGATAGAAATACAAGCCTGACTTGCCTCAGAGAAATACCCCAAAGGAATAGGCAGCCCCCCACATATTATGACTGTTAGCAAGATGAAAAGACAAACGTAGGAATGAAATAGATTCAGCAAAGTGAGGCCCGATATTCTAGACAGAGCGAGGATAGCAAAGAGAACTATGCAGTCTACAAAAAACCCTAAAGCAGAACCACGCAAAGGGGGGCAAAAAGACCCACCGTGCCGAACTAACGGCACGGCGGTGCACCCTTTGCGTCTCAGAGCTTCCAGCAAAAGAGAAAAGCACAGCTGGACAGAAAAAACGGAAACAAAAACAAAGTAACACTTATCTAGCAGAGCAGCAGGCCACAGGAAAGATGCAGTAGCTCAGATCCAACACTGGAACATTGACAAGGAGCAAGGACAGACTCAGGTGGAGTTAAATAGCAAGGCAGCCAACGAGCTCACCAAAACACCTGAGGGAGGAAGCCCAGAGGCTGCAATACCACTTGTGACCACAGGAGTGAATTCAGCCACAGAATTCACAACAGTGATGTGAAGGTGGGCGCCGTTGGAAATGTACCCCATATAGCAACAATAGCCATCTGTCACACACAGGGAGACAAAACTGTCAGATATTAAATATAGCCGCGCAAATAGACCCTTTGCAGGAAAATCATGCATAGAAAAGAAGGGGGGTTTCCAATACACCAAAATAGGCTATATACAGACTCAAGTATCATAAAAGCCGAGCCCAGTTATAGGACACATAAAGGATAAGCCACCGCAACAAAGGCTGCGATGAAAATACCCAAACATCAGTGTTATCCCCAAGGGAGGGCCAAACCCAGGGGAAACACTAACGTTAGAGTAAATCGAAAATAGTGCCCCAACCTGCAAAATAATGCTTCTGATCCCATAAAAGACCTATAGATGATATTAAGAAGGGTAGCCTTCACCCTACTAATAAGTGCAACATAGAAGTCTCTAATGTACATATGAGCATTGACATACTGCTTTATGATAAAGTTTATTATATCAGAACAGCAATGGTGATAACACCCCGATAGCCTGGAGTAACCACCTATAAGCACCTAATAACTCTGCCAAAAAACTATATATGCTGTCCATATAGGTAACAGTTGGAAATAGCAAATAGAGAATAGAGACGCAGTCCATACCTAAAAAAAGGCAGAGTTAAAGTGGTCCTGATGGACAAAAAAGGAAAAATACATACTATCAATATGATCCTAATCCTTAACAAAAAAGCAATGTCACATACACTTATAGAAGCCGGTGAACAGCAAGTCCTCATTAAGGCCCAGCGGGGCCACACAATTCAAATCAAAGATCCATTTTGACTCGCGTCTAAGCAATTCTGAAGTAATGTTGCCTCCTCTGATGTTTAAAGTAACATTCTCCAAGCCACAGATCTTTGTTCCATTCCAAAGTGAGTTAAGTAATGTGAGGCAACAGACGTAAGGGTCTTTCCTTTCATCTTATCCTTCTTCGCCGTCGTGATATTCGAAAAATGTTGCTGAATTCTTTTCCTTAATTCTTGCGTTGTTTGCCCAACATAGGCCTTGGGACATGGACAAACCAAGGCATAGACCAAATTTTTGGTCTTGCAGTTGAAATATGCTCTAGGGGTAATCTGAAAAGACAAAGAAGGTAAGGTAACATTAATATCTCCAGCTGTAAACGGACAAATGTTGCAATTACCACATGGGAACGTGCCACGGAGATGGAATCCCCTATTTGTGCTCACAGTTGGACGCTGAAAATGGCTATGACTAAGGCAGTCTTTCAGGTTTCGGGCTCTCCTGGCTATCAAATTGGGTCTGGGCGAGATGTGTGGTACCAATTTGGATTCACTCAATAAAAGACCCCAGTATCTGGACAAGATATTCCGAATATCATGCCACTGGTTATTAAAAGATGTTATTATCCCCAGTGGCCTACTTGAGGTCTTGGCCCGAGGGCACAGTAAATTAGCCCTATCCTGGTCTCTAGCTGCAACAAAAGCTCTTGAGATTACCTTTTTCGGGTAGCCCCTCTCTTTGAACCTTGAAGTGAGTTCACGGGAGTGTTTCCAGAAATCCTCTTGTCGAGTGCAGTTTCTCTTGACTCTGTAAAACTGGCCCTTCGGTATCCCTTCCTTCAAATGCTGTGGATGGAAGCTGCTGAAATCCAACAGGCTATTAGTAGCCGTGGGCTTGCGGTATAGACTTGTGGTGATCTTAGAGTCCATTAGGCTAAGTTTCAGGTCAAGAAATTCGATCTCTGTCTGTGACATGTGTGAAGTAAGGCGTATATTCAAAGGATTATCGTTAAGGGTCCCGATGAATTGTTGACATCCTTCCAGGGTGCCTGTCCAGAGAAATAAAACGTCATCAATATAACGTAGCCACTTGATAACATGCATGGAGAATCCCTCTAGACAGTACACCCTGGTTGTCTCCCACCAACCTAAAAATAGGTTGGCATAAGACGGGGCACATCGGGCACCCATAGCCGTACCCCTCACTTGCCTGTAATAGGCGCGGTCGAAAGTAAAATAGTTTTGATCCAAGATGAACAAAAGAAGATCCAGTAAGAAGGAATCATGCATTCTGTCTCCAGATGTATTTTGATCCAGAAAAAAGGAAACGGCTTGTATCCCTAGATCATGTCCTATACAGGTGTAGAGTGACTCTACATCTAGAGTCACTAGCCAAGTTCCAATGGGGACTGTCAAGTCTTGGACCTGTTGTATGAGGAAGGTGGAGTCTCTTACAAACGATTGAAGGGAAGCGACCAAAGGCTGTAGGAAAAAATCAACATAAATGCACGGTTTTTCCAGTAGTCCCCCTATCCCAGATATAATGGGCCTACCTGGGGGGGCTGCAAGAGACTTGTGCACCTTTGGGAGCATGTAGAAAGTAGGGATTTTAGGATGACTATTGAACATGAAATCTCTCTCCCGTTTATTGATGATATTACACGAGAAAGCAGCCTCCAAGAGACAAAACAATTTTGCCTGAAAAACAGTGGATGGATCGGAGGGGAGAGTCTGGTAACAATCTCGATTTAGTAATTGACGTCTGGCCTCTTGCACATACAAATCGATTGGCCAGATTACCAAATTCCCCCCCTTGTCCGCCTCACGAATGACAAACTCTCGATTGGAACCCAACCTGGCTATAACAGCCTGCTCCTTTTTACTCATATTCCTGCCCCTATTTGGATCCAGCTTCAATTGCTGTATTTCCCGAACCACAGCATCAAAGAAATTTTGTACTACTGGAAAAAGTGAAAAAACCGGAGTGGCCTGTGAAGGCAACCTACCAGTGAATCTTCTCCTCGGACAATTTTCATCTCCCTCCTCAAGCAGGTCCAACAGATCTCTAAGGACCGACCTATCGGCCATAGGATGATCATCCAAAACTGATGGTTGATGGAATAGCAGCTTAAAGGTGAGTTGTCTGCAAAAAAGGTAGACGTCCTTTATCACTGTAAATTTATCAAGGCCACTGGTAGGGCAAAAGGACAGGCCCTTTTCCAGAACTGTAATTTCCAAGTCAGAGAGATTATATTTAGAAAGATTAAGAATCTGCAGCTTACCAGCATCCACTCCAGGTTCCACCGGGACATCTAAAGCTAATGCTTCTTGTTCGACCGGGTCTCCCGTCTGTACCGAGGGGACCAGGCTCTGTAGTTCCGGGACTGCTTTTTTCGAGCTGTGTCTCCTCCTACGGCCCCTCCTATTGCGCCTTCGGTATCGCTCAGTCCCGAGGATAAAAAATCATCACTTGATGGTTGGTCATGTAGGGTAGTTGTAGTTCCCTCTGTGGGTACCTTAGTCCCAATGGGCCTCCTATTGCCTCTATGTACCCATTTGTAAGCCCGTGCATGCTTGAAGTCTAGCTGATCCCTTCTAAACTTAGACTTTTTTCTAGCAATAACATCCTTTTCAAAAGTATCAATGGTAGACTTCAATTGAGCCTGAAAAGGTTCCACCAAGATTTTTTTGTCAAATTTGTCCAATTTTCCTTCACATGTCTTTATTTTGTTTTTTAGAGAATCCAAAATGGCACGATCATGTGTCAACAGCATGTCTATAATCACAAATGAACAAGTCAACAGACCAGTTTCCCACGTCTTCTGAAACTCCTCTTCAGCCTCCCATGCGGGAAAAATTTGTACCCTAAGACCCCTAGGGACAATCCCAGCTTTCTTATATTCCTCTAGTGTTTTTACATTCCACCATGATTTGGTCAAAGATTTGTGTAAGTATGTTAACTCCCTAGTCACAGATTGAAAATCACTATCACCACCAGTATCTCTAATCACATCAACACCATCAGAGAAAATACCACTAGCCTGGCTGCTCCATGCAGCCTCCCTGGCTGCCAAATCCATGCTGCAAAAAATACAAGAGAATCTTACAACAAAGTATACCCTAAAATAGAGTTGGTAAAAGTGTGCCAACACCCAGAAGATGTAGTAGAAAGCAACAACTACATATAACACAGGCACTGAGAAAATATACTATGGGGGCACCACTGAATATAAAACACTGGGATCCAACCCTGACCTTAGAATATACACATGTACAACAAAAAAGGAGAAGCAGCAAAGGCCATAGAAAGGGGGATCACCAGGCAGCATGGATTTGTGCAAAAAACACAGCTTTTATTAAGGTGAAATACAGGACAAAACATTTAAAAACATCTAAAAACAGATAATAACAATGCCTAAAATAAGGCAAGTGCCTGTATACAATACAAACAAGGGGGAAAAAAAAAAAAAAAAGGATAGACATGCATACAAGTATATAGCAGACTCCTATGTGGACAGCATATGTAGAAAATACATCAATATGGTGGCAGAATTGGCCATATAATGAAACAATAAATGCCCTGGGAGTTACACAAGGTAAAATAAACGTGCTAAAGTACACAGAATTATAATGCATGTAGTATAACAGTTCTAAGCAAACCGGAACAACCTATGATTAAGCTAGCATAGCTGACAAAAAGTGCTAATAGAACAATATCATAGATAGATCTATATAGAGCATGGGGCTACAGACCTAATAGCCCTAAAAGCCCAAATACCTAAGAGAGACCAGGTAGTGCATGAAACAATAATAATGCACTCTAAGTAATACCGCTCCCTAAGTACAAAGCATGCTAGCTTGCCATTCCCCCACAAGCAGATTGGATATGATAAGCCAATCTAAATGTTTTCATTTAGATTGGCTTATCATATCCAATCTGCTTGTGGGGGAATGGCAAGCTAGCATGCTTTGTACTTAGGGAGCGGTATTACTTAGAGTGCATTATTATTGTTTCATGCACTACCTGGTCTCTCTTAGGTATTTGGGCTTTTAGGGCTATTAGGTCTGTAGCCCCATGCTCTATATAGATCTATCTATGATATTGTTCTATTAGCACTTTTTGTCAGCTATGCTAGCTTAATCATAGGTTGTTCCGGTTTGCTTAGAACTGTTATACTACATGCATTATAATTCTGTGTACTTTAGCACGTTTATTTTACCTTGTGTAACTCCCAGGGCATTTATTGTTTCATTATATGGCCAATTCTGCCACCATATTGATGTATTTTCTACATATGCTGTCCATATAGGAGTCTGCTATATACTGTACTTGTATGCATGTCTATCCTTTTTTTTTTTTTTTTCCCTTGTTTGTATTGTATACAGGCACTTGCCTTATTTTAGGCATTGTTATTATCTGTTTTTAGATGTTTTTAAATGTTTTGTCCTGTATTTCACCTTAATAAAAGCTGTGTTTTTTGCACAAATCCATGCTGCCTGGTGATCCCCCTTTCTATGGCCTTTGCTGCTTCTCCTTTTTTGTTGTACCCTTAAGGAACTTATTTAGATGTGTGGTGAGCACTTTAAACTCCCAGGTTCTTCACAGAAGTTTATAACGTAAAGCCATGAAAATAAAAAATAGCATTTTTTCTACATAAATGATCTTTTTGCCTCCAAATTTTTATTTTCACAAGGGTAAAAGGAGAAATTAGATCACAAAAGTTGTTTTGTAATTTCTCCTGAGTACGTCAATACCCCATATGTGGGGGTAAACCACTGTTTGGGCGCACCGCAGAGCTTGGAAGAGAAGGAGTGTCATTTTACTTTTTCAATGTAGAATTGGCTGGAATTGAGATCGGACGCCATGTCACGTTTGGAGACCCCTGATGTGCCTAAACAGTGGAAACCCCCCACAAGTGACACCATTTTGGAAACTAGACCCCTTAAAGAACTTATCTAGATGTGTGGTGAGCACTTTAAACCCCCAGGTGCTTCACAGAAGTTTATAACGTAGAGCCGTGAAAATAAAAAATCACATTTTTCCACAAAAATGATCTTTTTGCCCCCAAATTTTTATTTTCACAAGGGTAACAGGAGAAATTAGACCACAAAAGTTGTTGTGCAATTTCTCCTGAGTACGTCAATACCCCATATGTGGGGGTAAACCACTGTTTGGGCACACCGCAGAGCTTGGAAGAGAAGGAGTGCCGTTTTACTTTTTCAATGTAGAATTGGCTGGAATTGAGATAGGACGCCATGCCGCGTCTGGAGAGCCCCTGATGTGCCTAAACAGTAGAAACCCCCCACAAGTGACCCCATTTTGGAAACTAGACTCCCCATGGAACTTATCTAGATGTGTGGTGAGAACTTTGAATGCCCAAGTGCTTCACAGAAGTTTATAATGCAGAGTCGTGAAAATAAAAAATATTTTTTTTTCCACAAAAAAGATTTTTTAGCCCCCATGTTTTTATTTTCACAAGGGTAACAAGAGAAATTAGACCCCAAAAGTTGTTGTCCAATTTGTCCTGAGTATGCTGGTACCCCATATGTGGGGGTAAACCACTGTTTGGGCGCACGGCAGAGCTTGGAAGGGAAGGAGCGCCGTTTTGGAATGCAGACTTTGATAGAATGGTCTGTGGGCATTATGTTGCGTTTGCAGAGCCCCTGATGTACCTAAACAGTAGAAACCCCCCACAAGTGACCCCATTTTGGAAACTAGACCCCCCAAGGAACTTATATAGATGTGTGGTGAGAACTTTGAATGCCCAAGTGCTTCACAGAAGTTTATAATGCAGAGTCGTGAAAATAAAAAATATTTTTTTTTCCACAAAAAAGCTTTTGTGGCCCCCAAGTTTTTATTTTCACATGGGTAACAGGAAAAATTGGACCCCAAAAGTTGTTGTCCAATTTATTCTGAGTACGCTGATGCCCCATATGTGGGGGTAACCCATTGTTTGGGCGCACGGCAGAGCTCAGAAGGGAGGGAGCACCATTTGACTTTTTGAGCGCAAAATTGGCTGTCGTATTTGGAGACCCCCTGATGTACCTAAACAGTGGACAACCCCCAATTCTAACTCCAACCCTAACCCCAACACACCCCTAACCCTAATCCCAACCCGATCCATAATCCTAATCACAACCCTAACGATAATGACAACCCTAACCCCAAAACAACCCTAATGTCAACCCTAACCATAACCCTAATCAAAACCCTAAATCCAACACATCCCTAATCCTAATCTCAACCCTAACCTCAATCCTAACCCTAATCCCAATACACCCCTAATCCCAACCCTAACCCTAATCCCAAACCTAACCCTAATCCCAAGCGTAACCCTTATGCCAACCCTAACCCTAATACCAACCCTAATCCAAACCCTAACCCTAATCCCAACTCTAACCCTAACTTTAGCCGCAACCCTAGCCCTAACTTTAGCCCCAACCCTAGCCTAACCCTAACCCTAAATTTAGCCCCAACCCTAACCCTAACTTTATCTCCAACCATAACCCTAGCCCTAACTTTAGCCCCAACCCTAGCCGTAAGGCTACTTTCACACTTGCGTCATTTGGCATCCGTCGCAATCCGTCGTTTTGGACAAAAAATGGATCCTGCAAATGTGCCCGCAGGATGCGTTTTTTGCCCATAGACTTGTATTGCCGACGGATGGCCACACGTCGCGTCCGTCGTGCACTGGATCAGTTGTGTTTTGGCGGACCATCGGCACAAAAAAGCATTCAATATAACGATTTTTTGTACGTCGCATCCTCCATTTCCGACCGCACATGCGTGGCCGTAACTCCGCCCCCTCCTCCCAAGGACATAGACTGGGTAGCGGATATGTTGAAAAACTGTATCCGCTACCCACGCTGTGCACAGTTTTCACAACGTGCGTCGGTATGTCGGGCCGACGCATTGCGACGGCCCCGGACCGACGCAAGTGTGAAAGAAGCCTAACCTTAAATTTAGCCCCAACCCTAACCCTATATTTAGCCCTAACCCTAAATTTATCCCCAACCCTAACCCTAAATTTAGCCCCAACCCTAACCCTAATTTTAGCCCCAACTGCTCTTCTCCTGCCAGCCAGCAGATGGCGACAGATGGCGGGCCCACTGCGCATGCGCCCCCCATTTTCTTTCCAGATGAAGACGCCGGCGGGCAGGAGAGGACGCAGGAGGACCCAGGGACACCGGTAAGTAAAATAGGGTCCCCGAATCCCCCTATTTCTCTGTCCTCTGATGCGCGATCACATCAGAGGACAGAGAATTTCACATCGCTTTTTTTTTTTTTGCGATCACCGGTAAACAGTTAATTACCGGCGATCGCAAAACAGGGGTCGGTAAGACCGACCCAGATCATGTTCTTTGGGATCTCGGCTACCCCGGCAGCCGAGACCCCAAAGATCCTCCCGGTGCCAACCGGAGGGCGCACTGCGCATGCACCCGCCATTTTTTTGCCGGAAAAAGATGGCGGCACCCATCGGGAGCCACGTGGAGCACCGGGGGAGACAGGTGAGTATCGGGGGGCTATCTGGGACCCCATTTCTCTGTCCTCTGATGTGCGATCACATCGGAGGACAGAGAAATTAAAAGGGAAATCGTGTTTTGGGGGTTTTTTTGTGATCGCCGGTAAACGGTTAATTACCGGCGATCGCAACTCGGGGGTCGGTAAAACCCCCCCGAATCATGTTCTCTGGGGTCTCGGCTACCCTCGGCAACCGAGACCCCAGAGAAAATCCGACTCTGGGGGGCGCTGTTCACTTTTTCCACAGCGCCGTTAATTAACGGCGCTGTGGTTTAAGTACCCTTAATTGTCGCCGTTAAAAGGCGTATCGGTGGTCGTTAAGGGCTTAAACCAGCCCTTACAACAAGAGACAGCAAAACGCCTAGTCCACATATGTGGTATAATATATACAGTACAGACCAAAAGTTTAGACACACCTTCTCATTTCAAGATTTTTCCGTATTTTCATGACTATGAAAATTGTACATTCACACTGAAGGCATCAAAACTATGAATTAACTCATGTGGAATTATATACTTATAAAAGTGTAAACAACTGAAATTATGTCTTATTGTAACGCTCGCACCGAGACTGGTTGGCGCTGGCGCCTGGGGGTGTGGCCCCACTGGACCACAGACCGAACTTCCCTGGAAGGGGCGTAACTAAGTAGCTTCCTAGGTGTTCGCTGGAGCCTCTGATGGTGAGGTCAGACTTGTGCAATAGGAAGCTACCAGGTACCACTCCAGGGTGGAGTCGGACTGTGGATGCTGATCCCACCGGGGACAAGACACGGGCAGGCAGGCACGGCTGTGACACTGGCTGACAGACGGGTATGGCAGAGGCCCTGACGGGCGGACTGGCTTGATGGAGATACAGGCAGGCAGACGGGCGCGGCTGGCACTCAGGCAGACAGGCGGGCACGGCTGGCACTGACAGACAGGGCTGATACTCTGGTAGGAACTGGTATTCAGATGGATGTGTGGAAACAGGTAAGAACCTGTTCAGACTGGAGAGTATAAAGGAACAGGTAGAGACCTGTAGGGAAAGTTGCAGAATTAAGATAGAGCAAGAGTGGAAGAAAAGCTGAATCGCAGGAGGCTGAGTACGAGTAGAAGGTGGAGCTATGAGCAGAGAAGGAGAAGGCAGAGCAGAGAGTAGAGAAGGAGAAGGCAGAGCTATGAGCAGAGAAGGAGAAGGCAGAGTAGAGAAGGAGAAGGCAGAGCAGAGAGTAGAGAAGGAGAAGGCAGAGCCAAGGACGGAGCCGCAGGAGGCAGAGCCAAGAGCAGAGACGCTGGAGGCAGAGCCAAGAGCAGAGACGCTGGAGGCGGAGCCAAGAGCGGAGACGCTGGAGGCGGAGCCAAGAGCGGAGACGCTGGAGGCGGAGCCAAGAGCGGAGACACTGGAGGCGGAGCCAAGAGCGGAGACGCTGGAGGCGGAGCCAAAAGCGGAGACGCTGGAGGCGGAGCCAAGAGCGGAGACGCTGGAGGCGGAGCCAAGAGCGGAGACGCTAGAGGCGGAGCCAAGAGCGGAGACGCTGGAGGCGGAGCCAAGAGTGGAGACGCTGGAGGCGGAGCCAAGAGCAGAACCGCAGGAGGTAACGCCAAGAGCTAAAGACGTAGAACCGCAAGCAGCGGTGCCAGGTGGAACCGCAAGGAGCGGAGCCGCAGAGCAAAGCCACAGAGTGCGGAGCAAGGTCAGAGAGCAGAGCTGAGAGAAAAGCTGAGAGACACAGAACCACAGGTTGTAGTAGAACTGAGCAGAGAGAAGAAGAGTCACAGACAGTGGCGAACAGAGCAGAAAGATAAGGCAGAGGTACACACAGCTGAGTGGGAAATGACTAATGACAAAGAAGGAGCAGGGACGGACATAGACCAGAGTACAGACAGGAACGGACACGGATACACAAACAGAACACAGATGAAGGCCTGCAATAGTGCAGCCCTCTGAGACAGGAAACACACGACCTGGCAGCTCAGTAGCAAATGCTAACTGAGGGGAATAGTTAGCTCAGGCATCCTCCAATGGGTGAGGATGCCTTAAGTATCAGAGGCCTCAAGGCTATTGGCCAGAAGCACCTTAGGGAGGTGCGCACAGTCTCAATAAGAATCCGGAGAGGCTGGCGCCGTCCCCCTATGCACACAGCCAGGAAGTGTACACAGAGCAGGCCACCATGAAGCACATGGCATGGAACCAGCAGCAGACAGATCTCACAGCATGGCACTGGGTGTGTGAGTAGATGTAACAGGCAGGTGGGGAATGGAAGGCCATGCAGTGATGCCGGCAGGGTTGTTACACTTATATTCTAGGTTCTTCAAAGTAGCCACCTTTTGCTTTGGTGACTGCTTTGCACACTCTTGGCATTCTCTTGATGAGCTTCAAGAGGTAGTCACAGGGAATGGTTTTCACTTCACAGGTGTGTCCTGTCAGGTTTAATAAGTGGAATTTCTTGCCTTATGAATGGGGTTGGGACCATCAGTTGTGTTGTGCAGAAGTCTGGTGGATACACAGCTGATAGTCCTACTGAATAGACTGTTAAAATTTGTATTATGGCAAGAAAAAAGCAACTAAGTAAAGAAAAATGAGTGGCCATCATTACTTTAAGAAATGGAGGTTAGTCAGTCCGAAAAATTGGGCAAACTTTGAAAGAGTCCCCAAGTGCAGTGGCAAAAATCATCAAGCGCTACAAAGAAACTGGCTCACATGAGGACCGCCCCAGGAAAGAAAGACCAAGAGTCACCTCTGCTTCTGAGGATAAGTTTATCCGAGTCACCAGCCTCATAAATTACAGGTTAGCAGCAGCTCAGATTAGAGACCAGGTCAATGTCACACAGAGTTCTAGCATCAGACACATCTCTACAACAACTGTTAAGCGGAGACTTTGTGCAGCAGGCCTTCATGGTAAAATAGCTGCTAGGAAACCACTGCTAAGGACAGGCAACAAGCAGAAGAGAATTTTTTGGGCTAAAGAACACAAGGAATGGACATTAGACCAGTGGAAATATGTGCTTTGGTCTGATGAGTCCAAATTTGAGATCTTTGGTTCCAACCACCGTGTCTTTGTGCGAAGTTGAAAAGGTGAACGGATGGACTCTACATGCCTGGTTCCCACCGTGAAGCATGGAGGAGGAGGTGTGATGGTGGGGGTGCTTTGCTGGTGACACTGTTGGGGATTTATTCAAAATTGAAGGCATACTGAACCAGCATGGCTACCACAGCATCTTGCAGCGGCATGCTATTCCATCCGGTTTGCGTTTAGTTGGACCATCATTTATTTTTCAACAGGACAATGACCCCAAACACCCTCCAGGCTGTGTAAGGGCTATTTGACCAAGAAGGAGAGTGATCGGGTGCTACGTCAGATGACCTGGCCTCCACAGTCACCAGACCTGAAGCCAATCAAGATGGTTTGGGGTGAGCTGGACCGCAGAGTGAAGGCAAAAGGGCCAACAAGTGCTAAGCATCTCTGGTAACTCCTTCAAGATTGTTGGAAGACCATTCCCGGTGACTACCTCTTGAAGCTCATCAAGAGAATGCCAAGAGTGTGCAAAGCAGTCATCAAAGCAAAAGGTGGCTGCTTTGAAGAACCTAGAATATAAGACATAATTTCAGTCGTTTCACACTTTTTTGTTAAGTATATAATTCCACATGTGTTATTTCATAGTTTTGATGCCTTCAGTGTGAATGTACAATTTTCATAGTCATGAAATACAGAAAAATCTTTAAATAAGAAGGTGTGTCCAAACTTTTGGTCTGTACTGTATTATATTACAAGTTCAGCGCTAATCTGTCAAAATGGGGTTCCTCTTCATAATAGAAGAGAACCTGTAATAAGTACCACAAATTAATGTTCCCAAAGCATCTGTAAAAATGCCCTGTGAAAATAATGTGAACAACTCCTTCAACAAGGGGTTTTAAACCTTTCTACTCCAGCCATTGTGAAGAGTTGGGACCAGACAGTCTGTGGAGAATACAACTAAAATAAAGAGCATTGGGGAGCAAACAATCATAAAATTGGAGTCCTTGACTTAAATAAACAGGACGATTGCCATCTTCAATCCTAGAGAGCCAAGATAACAGAAGCAGATAACAGTTGAGCCCTGAGGGTATGTGCACAGGTCAGGATTTCTTGCAGAAATTTTCCTGACAAAAACCCGGACATTTCTGCCAGAAATCCGCATGCGTTTTTACCGCGATTTTGACGCGTTTTTGGTGCGTTTTTGTGCGTTTTTTCCCAAATGCATAGAATTGCGGGAAAAACGCAGAAAATCAGCAAAAATAATGAACATGCTCATTTTTTTTACCGCAATGCGTTTTTTTTGCGGAAAAAAACGCATCCATGTGCACAAAACATGCAGAATGCATTCTAAATGATAGAATGCATAATGTATGTGTTTTTAATGAGTTTTTATAGCGTTTTTAGCGCGAAAAAACGCAAAAAAAACGCGAAGGTCAGGCAAGGCATGGAGAAGCCATGTGAGCTGAAACCCATTGGTTCATTCATGCTCATGTGTCTGGAGCACTAGAACAAACACTTCTGGTTCAGACAGAAAGGCCATGAGGTGAACAGGATCTCTTCTTTCACCATTTTAGGTGAACAGGATGCTTTTGGCCTTGCTGTGTAAAAGATCATTCACATGTATTTTCTGTATTTGTGTCATTATTGTTTTTCATTGGCAGTACGCTAGTGCATTATCTGCTATGGGGCTTTTCATATATTGTATGTTAGTTTTTTTTATGGCCAATGATACACACAAAAAAATGAGTCATATCCTAATTTAGTTCAATTTCAGTCACCATCATTTTTTTTTACATACGAGAAAAACAGATTAAAATCAGATATACCACACATAAAAAAGGTCATTTTTCGGGAACGTGAAAAATCACTGATGCGAACAAAGTCTAACAGAAAACAGTTAGGGTTGTTCACAAAATGCATTACCGTTGCATTTTTTGCCACACTTTTCCGAACTCGCAGTAACATTTCAACAGTATTGCTGCAATTAAATGAAAAGTACCGTAATAATCAGTCCAGTAGAAAATCCCTAGTAAAACATCAACATTCACTTGAAGTAAAGTGGTTTAATCTTGGTGACAAGGTACCTAAACCAAAAAAAACGTAATATAGTGTAGATCCACTAGACTGGATAAGCAGTGAAATGTATTTATTAAAACAGCACTTAAAAACAAATGCACGGTGCAGGTGTTAGAGATTTATTTCTAAGGCTATGTGCACACGTTGCGGATTGTATGCGTTTTTGCCACGTTTATTCGCCACAAAATCGGGGCAAAAACGCATGCACAACACAGCCCATTGAATTCAATGGGATTCCGCAATGCTCTGCTAATGCTGCGTATTTTTCCATGGTGGAATCGCATCGTGAAAAAATACGCAGCATGCTCATTCTTTGTGGGGAATCGCGGCGATTCCACACACATAGGAATGCATTGATCTGCTTACTTTCCGCATGGGGCTATGCCCACCATGCGTAAAGTGAGCTCTTCATGTGCGGATGGTACCTGGGTCTGGAGGAGAGGAGACTCTCCTTCAGGCCCTTGGGAACCAGATTTCTGTTTAAAAAAAGAATTAAAAAATATTGATAGACTTACCTTCCAATGGCCCCCAGAGTCCTTCCGCCTCTCAGCAGTCCACGTGGCGGCTTCCGTTCCCAGAGATGCATTGCGCGAAGGATCTGGGATGACATCAGAAAGGTCCTTCGCACAATGCATCCCTGGGAACGGAAGTCGCCTGGAGCGCCACTGAGGAGATCGGGGGCCATCAGAGGGTGAGAATAACCTTTTTTTTTATTATTATTATTTTTAACATTCTACCTTTAACTATTGATGCTGCATAGGCAGCATCAATAGTAAAAAGTTGGTCACACTTGTCAAACACTATGCTTGAAAAGTGTGATCAACCTGTCAATCAGTTTTCCAAGCCATGCTACAGATCACTTGGAAAACGCCAGGATTCTGCAAGCTAATTACGCTTGCAAAACGCTAGTGCTTAGCGGGAAAACGCATTCCAATTCTGCATGTATTATACCTGGGGCAGGGAGTTGCAGAATTTCCGTGGAAATTTCCGCGGCAATTCTGCAACGTGTGCACTAGGGTTGAGCGACTTTTAGTTTTTTAGGGTCGAGTCGGGTTTAGCGAAACCCGACTATCTCAAAAGTCGAGCCGAGTGGAATCGGCCGATTATCGCGAAAAGTCGGGGATCGACCGAAACACGAAACCCAATGCAAGTCAATGGGGGAGCATAGTCGGCAGTGAGTGGAGGCCAGGAAAACATGTACAGTGCCCATTTTAATGGCAAAAACATACATTCTTGTTACTGAAGCTTGTCAATCTTAATTTACCTTATAATAATAGTAAGGCATTGGAAATTGGGGGGCATTTGGCTAAAGTTGTGGGGGGTAGGGCTGGTTCAAGTATTTAGTGGGCCCAGGAAATCTGGACCACGTCACGGCAGTGGAGCAGGGAGAGGTAAGTATTTCAACTTTGCAAGTGCTGTGATCCTGAGCAAGCAGGGGGGGCCCCACTCGTTGGCATTGGCACCGGCACATGGCCCCTCAAAGTACGGCGGTGTGTTTGCACGGCGGGGGCGCCTCCCACCGGCAGCGACACTTTTGCGTACTATGAGGGGCCCTGTGCCAGTGACGTCGCCAACGATTATTCCTCCCCCCACCTGATGAAGGAACCTGCACTTTCATCTGCACCTTCCTCTTTGTCCCCGTGTAAGGTGGTATGGTATGCGGGAAGGGGAACCTGACTTTCAGCAGGGTCACAATCTTGCTGTGTAGCGTGTACGGGGAATGTTGCGTTATGGGTCAATGTACCAGCAGACTCATCTATCACTGGCTGGGCAATGGGCAGGATGAGGAGGAAACACAGATTTAGGCCCAAAGAATAAAGTGGGCTAAATGCAGTTCAAAATTGGTAACAGGACTAACCAGGGGGCATTGCTTTGTTCAGTGGAGTACAACTGTAAAGAGAGGCTGACACAGTGAGTAGGCCCAAATCAGTAAGTAGGCTAAATGCAGTTCAAAATTGGTAACAGAAGTAAACAGGCGGCACTGGTTTGTTCAGTGGAGGAGAACATCAAGGAGTGGCAGACACCGATAGTAGGCCCCAACCCAACTAGTAGGCCAAATGCAGTCTAACATTAACAACTACTTAACGAGAGCCTGAAAATGGAATTTCAGGACAGGAAACCAGGAGAACAGCAAGGAGCGGCAGACACTGTTAGTAGGCCCCAACCCAACTAGTAGGCCAAATGCAGTTGTTCCATTTAACAACTATTTAACAAGAGCCTGAAGATAGAAGCTCAGGAAAGGCAACCAGGAGAACACCTTGGAGCGGCAGACACTGTTAGTAGGCCCCAACCAAACTAGTAGCCCCACTGCAGTTTTAAAATTCCGATAGGCTGAAAACCTGATAATTGCAAGTCATTTTTTTAAAGAGGACAGCTGTATTGAGTGGCGCAGCCAGACACTGCAAGTAGGCCTTACACCACAAAGTTGGCTCGACGCAGGTTTAAAAAAGGTTACATGGGTACACGGTCTTCATTGGTGTGCTCAGTGGAGGACAATTGGAAGGAGGGACCGCAGAAAGACTTAGTAGGCCTAAAATAACAAAATAGGCTCTATGCAGCTTTGATTATGTGGCAACCTGGAGAACACCTTGGAGTGGGAGACACCGTCTCTACAAGCCAGACCCAACTTGTAGGCCTAATGCAGTGTTGTTTCAACAACTACTTAACAAGAGCATGAAGATTGAAGCTATGGAGAGGCAACCTGGAGAACACCTTGGAGCGGGAGACACCGTCTCTACAACCCAGACCCAACTTGTAGGCCTAATGCAGTGTTGTTTCAACAACTACTTAACAAGAGCATGAAGATTGAAGCTATGGAGAGGCAACCTGGAGAACACCTTGGAGCGGGAGACACCGTCTCTACAACCCAGACCCAACTTGTAGGCCTAATGCAGTGTTGTTTCAACAACTACTTAACAAGAGCATGAAGATTGAAGCTATGGAGAGGCAACCTGGAGAACACCTTGGAGCGGGAGACACCGTCTCTACAACCCAGACCCAACTTGTAGGCCTAATGCAGTGTTGTTTCAACAACTACTTAACAAGAGCATGAAGATTGAAGCTATGGAGAGGCAACCTGGAGAACACCTTGCAGCGGGAGACACCGTCTCTACAACCCAGACCCAACTTGTAGGCCTAATGCAGTGTTGTTTCAACAACTACTTAACAAGAGCATGAAGATTGAAGCTATGGAGAGGCAACCTGGAGAACACCTTGGAGCGGTAGACACCGTCTCTACAACCCAGACCCAACTTGTAGGCCTAATGCAGTGTTATTTCAACAACTACTTAACAAGAGCATGAAGATTGAAGCTATGGAGAGGCAACCTGGAGAACACCTTGGAGCGGGAGACACCGTCTCTACAACCCAGGCCCAACTGGTAGGCCTAATGCAGTGTTGTTTCAACAACTACTTAACGAGAGCTAAAAGATAGAAGCTATGGAGAGGCAACCTGGAGAACACCATGGAGAGGCAACCTGGAGAACACCTTGGAGCGGCAGACACCGTCTCTACAACCCAGACCCAACTTGTAGGCCTAATGCAGTGTTGTTTCAACAACTATTTAACAAGAGCATGAAGATTGAAGCTATGGAGAGGCAACCTGAAGAACACCTTGGAGCGGGAGACAACGTCTCTACAACCCAGACCCAACTTGTAGGCCTAATGCAGTGTTGTTTCAACAACTACTTAACAAGAGCATGAAGATTTAAGCTATGGAGAGGCAACCTGGAGAACACCTTGGAGCGGGAGACACCGTTTCTACAACCCAGACCCAACTTGTAGGCCTAATGCAGTGTTGTTTCAACAACTACTTAACAAGAGCATGAAGATTGAAGCTATGGAGAGGCAACCTGGAGAACACCTTGGAGCGGGAGACACCGTCTCTACAAGCCAGACCCAACTTGTAGGCCTAATGCAGTGTTATTTCAACAACTACTTAACAAGAGCATGAAGATTGAAGCTATGGAGAGGCAACCTGGAGAACACCTTGGAGCGGGAGACACCGTCTCTACAACCCAGGCCCAACTGGTAGGCCTAATGCAGTGTTGTTTCAACAACTACTTAACGAGAGCTAAAAGATAGAAGCTATGGAGAGGCAACCTGGAGAACACCATGGAGAGGCAACCTGGAGAACACCTTGGAGCGGCAGACACCGTCTCTACAACCCAGACCCAACTTGTAGGCCTAATGCAGTGTTGTTTCAACAACTACTTAACAAGAGCATGAAGATTGAAGCTATGGAGAGGCAACCTGAAGAACACCTTGGAGCGGGAGACAACGTCTCTACAACCCAGACCCAACTTGTAGGCCTAATGCAGTGTTGTTTCAACAACTACTTAACAAGAGCATGAAGATTTAAGCTATGGAGAGGCAACCTGGAGAACACCTTGGAGCGGGAGACACCGTTTCTACAACCCAGACCCAACTTGTAGGCCTAATGCAGTGTTGTTTCAACAACTACTTAACAAGAGCATGAAGATTGAAGCTATGGAGAGGCAACCTGGAGAACACCTTGGAGCGGGAGACACCGTCTCTACAACCCAGACCCAACTTGTAGGCCTAATGCAGTGTTGTTTCAACAACTACTTAATGAGAGCTAAAAGATAGAAGCTATGGAGAGGCAACCTGGAGAACACCATGGAGAGGCAACCTGGAGAACACCTTGGAGCGGCAGACACCGTCTCTACAACCCAGACCCAACTTGTAGGCCTAATGCAGTGTTGTTTCAACAACTACTTAACAAGAGCATGAAGATTGAAGCTATGGAGAGGCAACCTGAAGAACACCTTGGAGCGGGAGACAACGTCTCTACAACCCAGACCCAACTTGTAGGCCTAATGCAGTGTTGTTTCAACAACTACTTAACAAGAGCATGAAGATTTAAGCTATGGAGAGGCAACCTGGAGAACACCTTGGAGCGGGAGACACCGTTTCTACAACCCAGACCCAACTTGTAGGCCTAATGCAGTGTTGTTTCAACAACTACTTAACAAGAGCATGAAGATTGAAGCTATGGAGAGGCAACCTGGAGAACACCTTGGAGCGGGAGACACCGTCTCTACAACCCAGACCCAACTTGTAGGCCTAATGCAGTGTTGTTTCAACAACTACTTAACGAGAGCTAGAAGATAGAAGCTATGGAGAGGCAACCTGGAGAACACCATGGAGAGGCAACCTGGAGAACACCTTGGAGCGGCAGACACCGTCTCTACAACCCAGACCCAACTTGTAGGCCTAATGCAGTGTTGTTTCAACAACTACTTAACAAGAGCATGAAGATTGAAGCTATGGAGAGGCAACCTGGAGAACACCTTGGAGCGGCAGACACCTTCTCTACAACCCAGACCCAACTTGTAGGCCTAATGCAGTGTTGTTTCAACAACTACTTAACGAGAGCTAGAAGATAGAAGCTATGGAGAGGCAACCTGGAGAACACCATGGAGAGGCAACCTGGAGAACACCTTGGAGCGGCAGACATCGTCTCTACAACCCAGACCCAACTTGTAGGCCTAATGCAGTGTTGTTTCAACAACTACTTAACAAGAGCTTCAAGATAGAAGCGACGGAGAGGCAACAGAGAGAACACCTTGGAGCGGAAGACTCAGTATGTAGACCACAACGAAACTTGTGGCCCCAATAATATATAATTCTGACAAGCTGAAAATTCGCCATTTTTTTTTAGAGGAGGACAGCAGTATTAAGTGGCGCAGACAGACACTGCTAGTAGGCCTTACACCACAAAGTAGGCTCACTGCAGGATGACAAAAAGTTACATGGGTACACGGTCGGCATTGGTGTGCTCTGCGGAGGACAAATGGAGGGACCGCAGACAGACTTAGTAGCCCTAAAATAAAAAAATTAGCCTCAAAGCAGTTTCAATTATCTTGCAGGGGTACACAGGCAGCATTAGTGTGTTCAGCGGAGGACAACTGGAAGGAGGGACCGCAGACAGACTTAGTAGGCCTAAAATAAAATAATTAGCCTCAAAGCAGTTTCAATTATCTTGCAGGGGTACACAGGCAGCATTGGTGTGTTCAGCGGAGGACAATTGGAAGGAGGGACCACAGACAGACTTAGTAGGCCTAAAATAAAAAAAAATTAGGCTCAAAGCAGTTTCAATTATCTTGCAGGGGTACACAGCCAGCATTGTTGTGTTCAGCAGAGGACAATTGGAAGGAGGGACCGCAGACAGACTTAGTAGGCCTAAAATAAAAAAAAGTTAGGCTCAAAGCAGTTTGAATTATCTTGCAGAGGTACACAGGCAGCATTGGTGTGGTCAGCGGAGGACGATTGGAAGGAGTGTCTGACACAGTTAGTACTCCCAAAAAATAAATAGATGTTAATGTCTCGCAAAACAACAAAACCAAAAAACAAAAGGGTGGCATACTTAGGTACAGGGGTGGGCTCCTCTGCTGAGTTTCAAACATAGTAATTTGGCGCTAAGTATTTACTGGTGTCAATATAGGACACTGACCCTGACTATTTTAACTAGCATCATACATGTCAACAAATTGGTATTGTCAGTGCCAGACATTGAAGGATGTCAGCGCATAGACTAAACATTGGTGGAGCTGTGAGAGATAATTTTGCAAGTGGTAGAGCACTGTTTGAGCTGGGGGGGAAACTCTCTTGTGGCCGGCGGTACAGGCCCAGGGCCCCTCATGTTACAACGGTGTGTCTGACGTTGGGTGCGCACCACCACCGCCAGAGACACTTTATTGTACTATGAGAGACCCAGTTGCAGTGCCGTCGACCAAAAGCGGGCACACCCACCTCTTCAGACAAACGGCACTCTCACGGGTGCTTGCGCCAAGTGGCGCGACCACGGCCCCGTGGGGGGAGTTAGCCCATTTAGGGAGGTGTAAACATGTTGTATGCTGGACAAACACCTGCTGCAAATTAAGAGATTGGAACAGTCAGTAAGACGAGTCCACAAGCAAGACCTTTTTATAGGAAAGCTAGGTGTCAGCGGGGAAAGGTGGGGCAAAATAATTCAAAATCCATGAGTGGTTCATTTTAATGAAGGTTAGATCATCAACATTTTGGGTAGCCAGACGAGTCCTTTTTTCGGTCAATATTGAACCAGCAGCACTGAATACTCTTTCTGATAGCACACTAGCTGCTGGGCAAGCAAGCTCCTGCAATGCATATTCTGCCAATTCAGGCCAGGTGTCTATTTTGGATGCCCAGTAATCAAATGGGAATGACGGTTGAGGGAGAACATCGATAAGGGATGAAAAATAGTTAGTAACCATACTGGACAAATGTTGTCTCTTGTCACTTTGAATTGATGCTGCAGTATCTGTCCTGTCTGCGGTCATTGCGAAATCACTCCACAACCTGGTCAAAAAACCCCTCTGTACAAAGCCAGTTCTGATTTGTGCACCTCTAACACCTCTGCCCTGTTGCCCCCTGCAGCTCGTGTGAGAACCATCACTGGCGCTGTGTGCTGGGAAAGCCTGAATCAAACGGTCTACAAGAGTTGCTTGTTTCGATGCTAATATTTGTTCGAGGTTCTCATGTGGCATGATATTTTGCAATTTGCCTTTATAGCGAGGATCAAGGAGGCAGGCCAACCAGTAATCGTCATCGTTCATCATTTTAGTAATGCGTGTGTCCCTTTTGAGGATACGTAAGGCATAATCCGCCATGTGGGCTAAAGTTCCAGTTGTCAAATCTGCGGTTGTGCTGGGTTGAGGGGCAGCTTCAGGCAAATCTACGTCACTTGTCTCCCTAAAAAACCCTGAACCCGGCCTTGCAACGCCACCAGTTGCTATTGGCCCCGGAGAAGCTTCCTCATACAAAAAATACTCATCCCCATCATCCCCTTCGTCCTCCTCCTCTTCGCCCACTACCTCATCCTGTAGACTGCCCTGAACAGACAATGGCTGACTGTCATCAAGGCTTCCCTCTTCCTCGGCTGCAGACGCCTGCTCCTTTATGTGTGTCAAACTTTGCATCAGCAGACGCATTAGGGGGATGCTCATGCTTATTATGGCGTTGTCTGCACTAACCAGCCATGTGCATTCCTCAAAACACTGAAGGACTTGACACAGGTCTTGTACCTTCGACCACTGCACACCTGACAACTCCATGTCTGCGATCCAACTGCCTGCCCGTGTATGTGTATCCTCCCACAAATACATAACAGCACGCCTCTGTTCGCACAGTCTCTGAAGCATGTGCAGTCTGGAGTTCCACCTTGTTGCAACATCGATGATTAGGCGATGCTGGGGAAGGTTCATTGACCGCTGATGGTTCTGCATACGGCTGGAGTGCACGGGCGAACGGCGGATATGCGAGCAAAGTCTGCGCACTTGGAGGAGCAGGTCGGGTAACCCCGGATAACTTTTCAGGAAGCACTGCACCACCAGGTTTAAGGTGTGAGCCAGGCAAGGAATGTGTTTCAGTTGTGAAAGGGCTATGGCAGCCATAAAATTCCTTCCGTTATCACTCACTACCTTGCCTGCCTCAAGATGTACAGTGCCCAGCCATGACTGAGTTTCTTTCTGCAAGAACTCGGACAGAACTTCCGCGGTGTGTCTGTTGTCACCCAAACACTTCATTGCCAATACAGCCTGCTGATGCTTGCCACTAGGTGTGCCTCGTGTGCAACAGTGGCAGCTGCGGATGGAGTGCTCGTGCGACTGCGGTCTGTGGACGAGCTCTTGCTTCTGCAGGAGGACGAGGAGGAGGAGGAGGAGGGGGGGCGATCGCCTACAGCCAACTGTTTCCTAGACCGTGGGCTAGGCAGAACTGTCCCAATATTGCTGTCCCCTGTGGACCCTACATCCACCACATTAACCCAGTGAGCCGTGATGGACACGTAACGTCCCTGGCCACGCCTGCTGGTCCATGCATCTGTTGTCAGGTACACCTTTGTACTCACAGATTGCCTGAGTGCATGAACGATGCGGTCTTTTACATGCTGGTGGAGGGCTGGGATGGCTTTTCTCGAATAGAAGTGTCGAGTGGGTAGCTCGTAGTGTGGTTCTGCGTAGTCCATCAGGGCTTTGAAAGCTTCGCTTTCAACTAACCGGTAGGGCATCATCTCTGATGAGATTAGTCTAGCAATGTGGGCGTTCAAACCCTGTGTACGCGGATGCGAGGATGAGTACTTCCTTTTCCTAACGAGAGTCTCATGTAGGGTGGGCTGGACTGGAGAGCTGCAGATCGTGGAACTAGCGGGGGTGCCGGTGGACATGGCAGACTGAGAGAGGGTTGGAGATGGTATTCTTGCTGGTGCCCTACATGCAGTGTTTCCTACTACGAAACTGTTGATTCCCTGACTGCTTTGCCCTGGCGACGAAATCTGCACATTTGCTGCAGGTGGTGCGGGAAATGGTGGGCTTACAGTGAGGGAAGGGATGTAGCGTTGCTGACTAGCTTCATTGGCCGAGGGTGCTACAACCTTAAGGGATGTTTGGTAGTGAGTCCAGGCTTGCAAATGCATGGTGGTTAAATGTCTACGCATGCAACTTGTATTTAGACTTTTAAGATTCTGACCTATGCTTAAGGTAGTTGAACATTTTTGACAGATGACTTTGCGCTGATCATTTGGATGTTGTTTAAAAAAATGCCAGACTGCACTCTTTCTACTATCGGATACCTTTTCAGGCATTGCAGACTGAGCTTCTTTACCTGGATGTCCACGCTGTCCTACAACTGGTTTTGCCACGTGTTTTTGGCCAGATACGGGCCTGGCAGATGGAACCTGTTGCGATGTTGATGCCTTCTGCGGCTCCTCCTCCTCCGCTTCAGAGCTACTGCCGCCTGCACCCTGTTTCCCCAATGGCTGCCAATCGGGGTCAACAACTGGGTCATCTATGACCTCCTCTTCTATCTCGTGTGCAACTTCGTCTACAGGTCCTTCTCAAAAAATTAGCATATAGTGTTAAATTTCATTATTTACCATAATGTAATGATTACAATTAAACTTTCATATATTATAGATTCATTATCCACCAACTGAAATTTGTCAGGTCTTTTATTGTTTTAATACTGATGATTTTGGCATACAACTCCTGATAACCCAAAAAACCTGTCTCAATAAATTAGCATATTTCACCCATCCAATCAAATAAAAGTGTTTTTTAATAACAAACAAAAAAACCAACAAATAATAATGTTCAGTTATGCACTCAATACTTGGTCGGGAATCCTTTGGCAGAAATGACTGCTTCAATGCGGCGTGGCATGGAGGCAATCAGCCTGTGACACTGCTGAGATGTTATGGAGGCCCAGGATGCTTCAATAGCGGCCTTAAGCTCATCCAGAGTGTTGGGTCTTGCGTCTCTCAACTTTCTCTTCACAATATCCCACAGATTCTCTATGGGGTTCAGGTCAGGAGAGTTGGCAGGCCAATTGAGCACAGTAATACCATGGTCAGTAAACCATTTACCAGTGGTTTTGGCACTGTGAGCAGGTGCCAGGTCGTGCTGAAAAATGAAATCTTCATCTCCATAAAGCATTTCAGCCGATGGAAGCATGAAGTGCTCCAAAATCTCCTGATAGCTAGCTGCATTGACCCTGCCCTTGATGAAACACAGTGGACCAACACCAGCAGCTGACATGGCACCCCACACCATCACTGACTGTGGGTACTTGACACTGGACTTCAGGCATTTTGGCATTTCCTTCTCCCCAGTCTTCCTCCAGACTCTGGCACCTTGATTTCCGAATGACATGCAAAATTTGCTTTCATCAGAAAAAAGTACTTGGGACCACTTAGCAACAGTCCAGTGCTGCTTCTCTGTAGCCCAGGTCAGGCGCCTCTGCCGCTGTTTATGGTTTAAAAGTGGCTTTACCTGGGGAATGCGGCACCTGTAGCCCATTTCCTGCTCACGCCTGTGCACGGTGGCTCTGGATGTTTCCACACCAGACTCAGTCCACTGCTTCCTCAGGTTCCCCAAGGTCTGGAATCGGTCCTTCTCCACAATCTTCCTCAGGGTCCGGTCTCCTCTTCTCGTTGTACAGCGTTTTCGGCCACATTGTTTCCTTCCAACAGACTTACCATTGAGGTGCCTTGATACAGCACTCTGGGAACAGCCTATTTGTTGAGAAATTTCTTTCTGGGTCTTACCCTCTTGCTTGAGGGTGTCAATGATGGCCTTCTTGACATCTGTCAGGTCGCTAGTCTTACCCATGATGGGGGTTTTGAGTAATGAACCAGGCAGGGAGTTTATAAAAGCCTCAGGTATCTTTTGCATGTGTTTAGAGTTAATTAGTTGATTCAGAAGATTAGGGTAATAGGTCGTTTAGAGAACCTTTTCTTGATATGCTAATTTATTGAGACAGGTTTTTTGGGTTATCAGGAGTTGTATGCCAAAATCATCAGTATTAAAACAATAAAAGACCTGACAAATTTCAGTTGGTGGATAATGAATCTATAATATATGAAAGTTTAATTGTAATCATTACATTATGGTAAATAATGAAATCTAACACTATATGCTAATTTTTTGAGAAGGACCTGTATGTCACCATGTAAGCCGGTGGTATACCGTTCGTGACGGGGCACCATAGTCTCATCAGGGTCTGATTCTGGATCAGTACACTGCGAGGGCAATGTTGTGGTCTGAGTCAAAGGAACAGCATAGTAATCTGGCTGTGGCTGTGCATCTGTGCATTCCATGTCCGATTCAACTTGTAATGGGCATGGCCTGTTAACTGTTTCACTTTCTAACCCAGGAACGGTATGTGTAAAGAGCTCCATGGAGTAACCCGTTGTGTCGCCTGACGCATCCTTCTCTGTTGTTCTTGGTGAAGAAGACAAGGAAGCGACTTGTCCCTGACCGTGAACATCCACTAACGACGCGCTGCTTTTACATTTAGCAGTTTCAGAAGAAGAGGCGAAAGAGCTAGAGGCTGAGTCAGCAAGGAAAGCCAAAACTTGTTCTTGCTGCTCCGGCTTTAAAAGCGGTTTTCCTACTCCCAGAAAAGGGAGCGTTCGAGGCCTTATGTAGGCAGACGACGAACCTGGCTCAACAACTCGAGACTTAGGTGCTATATTGCTTTTCCCACGACCACCTGATGCTCCACCACCACTACCATCATTACCAGCTGGCAATGACCTCCCACGGCCACGACCTCTTCCACCAGACTTCCTCATTGTTTGAAAAACGTAACCAAACTAACGGTATTTGTTACTGTAAAACCAGTTACAAGGTGAACTCAAACTTCTGTTGGATTTATATATCCCTTTATAGGTGGGTCAGACTGCAGGGAAAATCAGGCCCAATGTATAACAGTACACAGCTTCAGTGGCAGACAGATATGCCACTAACAGGAATGACGCTGATGCAGACACTAACAATTCAAATCTCCCCCTTTTTATTTTTTCTGGGAGAATATTGAAGAAATGTGGCCCACTCTCATACAGCATATGTTCTGTGGCACAAAATTTGAGACAGGTGGCACACACAGGAGTGGCACTGAAGCAGAAATGCCAATCTTAATCTCCCACTATTTTTTTTCAGGGAGAATTTAAAAGAATTCTGACCCAGTATTACACACTCGGTTTAATGTGGCACACAATTTGAGACAGGTGGCACACACAGGAGTGGCACTGAAGCAGAAATGCCAATCTTAATCTCCCACTATTTTTTTTCTTCAGGGAGAATTTAAAAGAAATCTGACCCAGTATTACACACTAGATTTAATGTGGCACACAATTTGAGACAGGTGGCACACACAGGAGTGGCTCTGAAGCAGAAATGCCAATCTTAATCTCCCACTATTTTTTTTTTTTCAGGGAGAATTTAAAAGAAATCTGGCCCAGTATTACACACTAGTTTTAATGTGGCACACAATTTGAGACAGGTGGCACACACAGGAGTGGCTCTGAAGCAGAAATGCCAATCTTAATCTCCCACTATTTTTTTTTTCAGGGAGAATTTAAAAGAAATCTGGCCCAGTATTACACACTAGGTTTAATGTGGCACACAATTTGAGACAGGTGGCACACACAGGAGTGGCACTGAAGCAGAAATGCCAATCTTAATCTCCCACTATTTTTTTTTCAGAGAGAATTTAAAAGAAATCTGACCCAGTATTACACACTAGGTTTAATGAGGCACACAATTTGAGACAGGTGGCACACACAGGAATGGGACTGAAGCAGAAATGCCAATCTTAATCTCCCACTATTTTTTTTCAGGGAGAATTTAAAAGAAATCGGGCCCAGTATTACACACTAGGTTTAATGTGGCACACAATTTGAGACAGGTGGCACACACAGGAGTGGCTCTGAAGCAGAAATGCCAATCTTAATCTCCCACTATTTTTTTTTCAGGGACAATTTAAAAGAATTCTGACCCAGTATTACACACTAGGTTTAATGCGGCACACAATTTGAGACAGGTGGCACACACAGGAGTGGCACTGAAGCAGAAATGCCAATCTTTATCTCCCACTATTTTTTTTTTCAGGGAGAATTTAAAAGAAATCTGACCCAGTATTACACACTAGGTTTAATGTGGCACACAATTTGAGACAGGTGCCACACACAGGACTGCCACTGATACAGATTTGCCAATTTTAATCTGCACTCTTTTCTTCTTCAGGGAGACTAGTGAATAAATCTGGGCCACTGTATTAGAGTATATTTTCTGTGGCAGAAAGTGGCTTGAAGAGATATAACGAAACAAAAAAAAGGGACTGTCCTACAATTAGTATCTCCCTGCAGTAATCTCAGCAATGTATGGCAGGCAGCAATAACAAGGAGTGGACTGCTGCACAAAAAAAGTCAACAGTGTGGACAAACAAAGAAGGAAGCTGTGCAGAAAGGAAGGAGCAACAGGATTTGTGCTTTGAAAAAAGCAGTTGGTTTGCACAGCAGTGTACAAACAGCAATGCAGCTATCTGGGAGCCTTCTAGGGCAGCCCAATGAGCTACAGCGCTGAGGAAAAAAAAATGTAGCCTCCACTGTCCCTGCAAACAAAAGGTGGTGTTGGACAGTGGAAATCGCTACAGCACAAGCGGTTTGGGGGTTAATGGACCCTGCCTAACGCTATCCCTGCTTCTGACGAAGCAGCAGCAACCTCTCCCTATGCTCAGATCAGCAGCAGTAAGATGGCGGTCGGCGGGAATGCCCCTTTATAGCCCCTGTGACGCCGCAGAAAAGCAAGCCAATCACTGCAATGCACTTCTCTAAGATGGTGGGGACTGAGACCTATGTCATCATGCTGCCCACACTCTGCGTCCACCTTCATTGGCTGCGAAATGGCGCTTTTCGCGTCATTGAAACGCGACTTTGGCGCGAAAGTCGCGTACCGCATGGCCGACCCCACACAGGGATCGAGTCGGGTTTCATGAAACCCGACTTTGCCAAAAGTCGGCGACTTATGAAAATGACCGACCCGTTTCGCTCAATCCTAGTGTGCACATAGCCTAAGTGCTGTTTGAATTACATTTGTGAGTACAATAAACACATTTCACTGCTTATCCAGTCTAGTGGATCTACACTATACTCCGTTCTATCGGTTTAGATACTTTGTCACCTGGATCTATCTGAATTGCGATGTTTACAAAAATACCTGTTGTTTCACTTTGTAATTTCTACTGGACTCAATTACTTGGAAACCAAGGACTCTGTTCACATTAACCTTTATCTGAATTAGGTGTTGAGCTTTGTCCCATTTTTGCCTAATGTTGTAGTATAGTGGGTTTTTATTGCACTTTTGCTCACTAAATTTTTGAAGGCTAAAAAAATGTCGTAACTACAGTAGAAAAATAAATCTTTCATTATAAATTAGGAAGTAACTTCTAATCAGGTTTTATATGTGTAAGGCCTCTTTCACACATCCTGATAATTCTGGTACTGGAAAAAACAGTACTGGAGATATTAGTGTCCTTGTGTGTGATACTTGTGGCACATGTGTGGCAACTATGTTCAGCACATGTGCTGCATCAGTACCACACGCAATGGCACCAGAAAAGCAGTGGTACTGCTCACGATGTTCCCTGGCGGTGGGTGCTGAAGACAGCTCGTATCATTCTCTGCTGCTCTAGCAGGGGACAATGTTGAGAGTTGTATTAAACTGATAACAACAAAAGCAGGCAGTGGCTGATGGGAGTATTCATCAGCCACCGACTGCTATAAATAAATAAAAAATGGCATGGTCTCCCCTGGATTTTTGATAACCAGTCAGGCAAAACTGACAGCTGCGGGCTGCAACACTCTGCTGCCAGCTTCAGCCAGGCTGGCTATCAAGAATAGAGGAGTCCCCACCTTGTTTTTTTTTCAATTATTGTGGTAGTGGCAGGTAAGGTAATATTTGTGGGGTTGATGTCACTTTTGTATTGTCTGGTCACATCAATCCCAATGCTTAGTAATGGAGAGGCATCTATAAGACAACTATCCGTTACTAATCCTATAGTTATACTGTAAATAACCACACAGCCAGAATAAAATCCTTTATTTGAAATAAAAACAAAACACAGTTTTCCATTTTTATTTACAAATAACAAACACAGTTATACTCACCTAACGCACATTCCATTGAAGTCCTGTCTCCTGTAATAAAACAAAAATAAAAAACAATCATATAACTCACCTGTCTGACATTATGTCCCGTGCTGTATTCCATGTCTGGGGATGAATAGTTTTCAACCTGGACATTGCCAGGATGTGACAGTCACTGGGTCACTGAAGCTGCGCTCCCAGCCAGGCTGAACTGCGGTGACCTCAGCACCATGAGGAAAAGGTCACTGAGTTCACTGCTGATCAGTTCAGTGATTTCACCACAGATCACCATGAGAATGATGATCTGTGGTGAACTCAGTGAGCTGAACTGCAATGAGTGGGGAAAACTCTGCACCAAAAACGCAAGTAAAAAAACGCTGCTGCATTTTTCCTGCCAAGAGATGCAGAAATGCATCAAATTGTGCACAAATACGTAATGTGCATATGGCCTAAACCTGAATAAAATGGAGTCTAAAGACAATCTGACAATCATATTGATGAAAAACTCTTAGGTTAAGTTCCCACGATCAGTGTTTTGGACTGTTGCGTTCTTCATTACAAGCAGAGTGGATGGGATTGATAGATACCCCATGCCCACTGTGCTTCTATTAAACACTGTGTAAAGTAACCCGCGTTGCGTTTTTACAAACCGCAACATGTGAATTTCTGTAGTGGAGACTCTCCACTGTACCTAAACACAAGTGTGGTAATCAGAACGCAGTGAAAATACTGTACCTGTGGACTCACTGTGATGGTTGTTTAATCCCTTCACCCCAAAGCCTGTTTTCACCTTCCTAACAGGACAATTTTTACAATTCTGACCAGTGTCACTTCATGAGGTCATAACTCTAGAACATTTCAATGAATCCCGTTGATTCTGAGACTGTTTTCTCGTGACATATTTTACTTTATGATAGTGGTAACATTTCTTTGATATGAATTTTGTGAAATTTTTGAAAATTTCGCAATTTTCACATTTTTTAATTTTTATGCCCTTAAATCAGAACGTCATATCGCACAAAATAGTTAATAAATAACATTTCCCACAAGTCTATTTTACATCAGCATAATTTTGGAAACATGATTTTTTTTTTGTTAGGAAGTTATAAGGGTTAAAAGTTGACCAGAGATTTCTCATTTTTACAACAAAATGTGGAAAACCATATTTTTAGGGACCACATCACATTTGAAGTGACTTTAAAGGGAACCTAATAGCCAGTTTCCTACTCCACACTGATGAGGGGCAAATACCCCGAAACAGCTGTCTGTGGATTGATACCATGTTTTGGCATTGGTGGTTTTCCTTTTTGGATGCTGCCCTTCCCGTGGTTGTTCCTTCCCGGTGAAAGACCTGGCTATTTGTTGCTTGCGTTGAGAAACACGTGATGGTGTCTCCGCGGCTTTTCTACATGCATCGGCATATTTCCCATAAGGGATGGGGCAGTGTTCTGGATCACTGCATTGAGAAACACATGATGGTGTCTCTGCGGTGTTGGATGTTTTGACCTCCCCGAAGTCATTCATCCTTATGTTTATAGTCCTTTTACTAGGCACTGCTCCTAATAGCCAGTTTCCTACTCCACACTGATGAGGGGCAAATACCCCGAAACAGCTGTCTGTGGATGGATACCATGTTTTGGCATAGGTGATTTTCCTTTTTGGATGCTGCCCTTCCCGTGGTTGTTCCTTCCCGGTGAAAGACCTGGCTATTTGTTGCTTGCGTTGAGAAACACGTGATGTCTCCGCGGCTTTTCTATAGGTCTCTAATGTAAGGCGTGTAGGTCCTTACAACCTCGGTATTCCGGCTATCGGTGTTCTGTGCCTCAGAAGAAAGCAGCCTGCTTGGGGCTGGTCCACTTCTGGTATCCTCTCCTGTGCTCTGCTTTTCTGCACGCTCGCTGCAATCAATTCTGCTTTCTAAAATGTCTCTTTCCGGGAGCTGCAGCTCTGGGTTCATGTACAGCTCCGTAAACCCTCTGTCCTCCTCAGACAGATGTCTGTAACTAAATAACTTTCCCTACAGACTACCAGCTATATATATACGGGGAGTCACCTAGTAAATAGGATCAAAAGCTCCCCCTTGAGGCCTGGAGTGTGAATGTGTTGCCTGTTTGTGGTACCTGGTTACAGTTATCCTTTCTTGCCCCCAAAAGTAGCATCACTCTCTGTTGTGAATTCTGTTGTCGGGCTCCCTCCTGTGGTCATGAATGGTACTTTGGCTGGTTCTGTCCATGGACTTCCTCTGGTGGGTGTTTCTGAGTTTCCTTCCACAGGTGACGAGGTTAATTCGTTAGCTGGCTGCTCTATTTAACTCCACTTAGATCTTTGCTCCATGCCACCTGTCAATGTTCCAGTATTGGTCTAGTTCACTCCTGGATCGTTCTTGTGACCTGTCTTCCCAGCAGAAGCTAAGTTCCAGCTTGTATTTCTTTGGTTTGCTATTTTTCTGTCCAGCTTGCTATTTTTATTGTCTTGCTTGCTGGAAGCTCTGGGATGCAGAGGGAGCGCCTCCGCACCGTGAGTCGGTGCGGAGGGTCTTTTTGCGCCCCCTGCATGGTCTTTTTGTAGGTTTTTGTGCTGACCGCAAAGTAACCTTTCCTATCCTCAGTCTGTTCAGTAAGTCGGGCCTCACTTTGCTAAATCTATTTCATCTCTGTGTTTGTATTTTCATCTTTACTCACAGTCATTATATGTGGGGGGCTGCCTTTTCCTTTGGGGAATTTTTCTGAGGCAAGGTAGGCTTTATTTTTCTATCTTCAGGGCTAGCTAGTTCCTTAGGCTGTGCCGAGTTGCATAGGGAGCGTTAGGCGCAATCCACGGCTATTTCTAGTGTGTTTGATAGGATTAGGGATTGCGGTCAGCAGAGTTCTCACGTCCCAGAGCTCGTCCTTTATTATCAGTAACTATCAGGTCATTCCGTGTGCTCTTAACCACCAGGTCCATTATTGTCCTGACCACCAGGTCATAACACTCTCCCCGTGAGGAAAGCAACATTACTGTGACGACCAGGACCCTGGGGTGCCACACATGTATACCAACTTAAACCAAGCTCAATTTTTGTGTTTTTACAGCCATTACCCTGTGGACAGCAGGGGCACATTTATAAGATTATCTCAGCACAGGACATCACAGCACAGCACATTTTATTAACACTTCCAATTGTGGAAATTATTTTATTATTTTCCAAGATCTATTGATTGAAATATATTTTGTTTGTGGGAAAACTCATTTAACCCCTTTACCCCCGAGGGTGATTTGAACAATTAATAACTAGGTCAATTTTTATAATTCTGACCACTGTCCCTTTATGAGGTAATAACTATGGAATGCTTCTACGGATCCCGGTAATTCTGAGACTGTTTTTTCATGATATATTGTACTTCAAGCTAGGGGTAACATTTCTTTGATATGACTTGCATTTATTTGTGAAAAAAAAATGAAATTTGGCGAAAATTGAGAAAATTTTGCAATTTTCCAACTTTGAATTTTCATGCCCTTAAATTACAGAGATATGTGACACGAAATACTTAATAAGTAACATTTCCCACATGTCTACATTACATCAGAACAATTTTGGAGCATAATTTTTTTTGTTAGGAAGTTATAAGGGTTAAAAGTTGACCAATGATTTCTCATTTTTACAACACCATTTTTTTTAAGGGACGATATTTGAAGTCACTTTGAGGGATCTATATAACAGAGGATACCCAAAAGTGACATCATTCTAAAAACTGCACCCCTCAACATTTAATTTTTTCACAAAAAATTTACTTCAGATCCAATTTTTTTTTATTTTGACAAGGGTAACAGGAAAAAATGGACCCCAAAATTTGTTGTGCATTTTCTAATAAGTATACCGATACCCCATATGAGGGAGAAAAGAACTGTTTGGGTGCATGGCAAAGCTCGGAATGGAATGAGCGCTATTTGACATTTTGAATGCAAAATTTCCTGAAACAATTGTCGGACGCCATGTCACGTTTGGAGAATTTCTGATATGCCTAAACAGTGAAAATCCCCCACAAGTGACACCATTTTGGAAACTAGACCCCTCAGGGAACTGATTTAGATGTGTGGTGAGCACACTGAACCCTCAGGTGCTTCACAGAAATTTATAATGTTGAGAAGTAAAAATTAAAAAAAAATCTAATTTTCCTCACAAATACGTTTTTAGCACAAAATATTGCATTTTCATAAGGGTAACAGGAGAAATTGCACCATCCAATTTGTAGTGCAATTTCTTCTGAGTACGCTGATACCCAATATAAGGGAGAAAACTACTGTTTGGGTGCACAGCAGGGCTCGGAAGGGAAGGAGCGTCATTTGACTTTTTGAATGTAAAATTTCCTGGAATCATTAGCGGACATCAAGTCCCATTTGAAGAGCCCCTGATGTGCCTAAATAGTGGAAACCCCCACAAGTGACCCCATTTTGGAAACTAGACCCCTCAAGGAATGTATTTAGATGTTGAGCCGTGAATATAATAAAATTATATTTTCCTCACAAAATGTTATTTTAGCTCCCCTCAAGGTGCTCAAAACCACATTCAAGAAGTTTATTAACCCTTCAGGTGCTTCACAGGAATTTTTGGAATGTTTAAAAAAAATTAACATTTAACTTTTTTCCACAAAAAAATTACTTCAGATCCAATATGTTTTATTTTACCTAGGGTAACAGGAGAAATTTGGTCCCCAAAAGTTGTTGTGCAATTTCTCTTGAGTACACCGATATCACATATGTGGGGGAACACTACTTTCAAATCTCAGAAGGGAAGATGCGCCATATTGGACTTCAGATTTTGCTGGAATGGTTTGAGGGTGCCATGTCACATTGGCAGAGCCCCTGAGGTGCCAGAACAAAAGAAACTCCCTATATGTGAGCTCATTTTACAAACTACACTCCCCATTGAATTCATCTAGGGGTGCAGTGATCATATTAACACCACATGTAACATAGTAACATAGTAACATAGTTAGTAAGGCCGAAAAAAGACATTTGTCTATCCAGTTCAGCCTATATTCCATCATAATAAATCCCCAGATTTACGTCCTTCTACAGAACCTAATAATTGTATGATACAATATTGTTCTGCTCCAGGAAGACATCCAGGCCTCTCTTGAACCCCTCGACTGAGTTCGCCATCACCACCTCCTCAGGCAAGCAATTCCAGATTCTCACTGCCCTAACAGTAAAGAATCCTCTTCTATGTTGGTGGAAAAACCTTCTCTCCTCCAGACGCAAAGAATGCCCCCTTGTGCCCGTCACCTTCCTTGGTATAAACAAATCCTCAGCGAGATATTTGTATTGTCCCCTTATATACTTATACATGGTTATTAGATCGCCCCTCAGTCGTCTTTTTTCTAGACTAAATAATCCTAATTTCGCTAATCTATCTAGGTATTGTAGTTCTCCCATCCCCTTTATTAATTTTATTGCCCTCCTTTGTACTCTCTCTAGTTCCATTATATCCTTCCTGAGCACCGGTGCCCAAAACTGGACACAGTACTCCATGTGCGGTCTAACTAGGGATTTGTACAGAGGCAGTATAATGCTCTCATCATGTGTATCCAGACCTCTTTTAATGCATCCCATGATCCTGTTTGCCTTGGCAGCGGCTGCCTGGCACTGGCTGCTCCAGGTAAGTTTATCATTAACTAGGATCCCCAAGTCCTTCTCCCTGTCAGATTTACCCAGTGGTTTCCCGTTCAGTGTGTAATGGTGATATTGATTCCTTCTTCCCATGTGTATAACCTTACATTTATCATTGTTAAACCTCATCTGCCACCTTTCAGCCCAAGTTTCCAACCTATCCAGATCCATCTGTAGCAGAATACTATCTTCTCTTGTATTAACTGCTTTACATAGTTTTGTATCATCTGCAAATATTGATATTTTACTGTGTAAACCTTCTACCAGATCATTAATGAATATGTTGAAGAGAACAGGTCCCAATACCGACCCCTGCGGTACCCCACTGGTCACAGCGACCCAGTTAGAGACTATACCATTTATAACCACCCTCTGCTTTCTATCACTAAGCCAGTTACTAACCCATTTACACACATTTTCCCCCAGACCAAGCATTCTCATTTTGTGTACCAACCTCTTGTGCGGCACGGTATCAAACGCTTTGGAAAAATCGAGATATATCACGTCCAATGACTCACCGTTGTCCAGCCTATAGCTTACCTCTTCATAAAAACTGATTAGATTGGTTTGACAGGAGCGATTTCTCATAAACCCATGCTGATATGGAGTTAAACAGTTATTCTCATTGAGATAATCCAGTCGCTATAGAGTCCCTAAAAATAAGAAATAATGGTTTATCTATTACATTACTTAGTTCTCTTAGTACTCGTGGGTGTATGCCATCCGGACCCGGAGATTTATCTATTTTAATCTTATTTAGCCGGTTTCGCACCTCTTTTTGGGTTAGATTGGTGACCCTTAATATAGGGTTTTCATTGTTTCTTGGGATTTCACCTAGCATTTCATTTTCCGCCGTGAATACCGTGGAGAAGAAGGTGTTTAATATGTTAGCTTTTTCCTCGTCATCTACAACCATTCTTTCCTCACTATTTTTTAAGGGGCCTACATTTTCAGTTTTTATTCTTTTACTATTGATATAGTTGAAGAACAGTTTGGGATTAGTTTTACTCTCCTTAGCAATGTGCTTCTCTGTTTCCTTTTTGGCAGCTTTAATTAGTTTTTTAGATAAAGTATTTTTCTCCCTATAGTTTTTTAGAGCTTCAATGGTGCCATCCTGCTTTAGTAGTGCAAATGCTTTCTTTTTACTGTTAATTGCCTGTCTTACTTCTTTGTTTAGCCACTTTGGGTTTTTCCTATTTCTAGTCCTTTTATTCCCACAAGGTATAAACCGCTTACAGTGCCTATTTAGGATGTTCTTAAACATTTTCCATTTAGTATCTGTATTCTTATTTCTGAGGATATTGTCCCAGTCTACCAGATTAAGGGCATCTCTAAGCTGGTCAAACTTTGCCTTCCTAAAGTTCAGTGTTTTTGTGACTCCCTGACAAGTCCCCCTAGTGAAAGACAGGTGAAACTGTACAATATTGTGGTCGCTATTTCCTAGATGCCCGACCACCTGCAGATTTGTTATTCTGTCAGGTCTATTAGATAGTATTAGGTCTAAAAGTGCTGCTCCTCTGGTTGGATTCTGCACCAATTGTGAAATATAATTTTTCTTGGTTATTAGCAGAAACCTGTTGCCTTTATGGGTTTCACAGGTTTCTGTTTCCCAGTTAATATCCGGGTAGTTAAAGTCCCCCATAACCAGGACCTCATTATAGGTTGCAGCTTCATCTATCTGCTTTAGAAGTAGACTTTCCATGGTTTCTGTTATATTTGGGGGTTTGTAACAGACCCAATGAGAATTTTGTTACCATTTTTCCCTCCATGAATTTCCACCCAAATGGACTCGACATCCTCATTCCCTTCGCTAATATCCTCCCTTAAAGTGGACTTTAGACAAGACTTTACATAGAGACAAACCCCTCCTCCTCTCCGATTTTTACGATCCTTTCTAAACAGACTGTAACCCTGTAAGTTAACTGCCCAGTCATAGCTTTCATCTAACCATGTCTCGGTTATTCCCACTATGTCAAAGTTACCTGTAGATATTTCTGCTTCTAGTTCTTCCATCTTGTTTGTCAGGCTTCTGGCGTTTGCGAGCATGCCGTTTAGAGGATTTTGTTTTGCTCCAATCTCCTCGCTGTGGATTGTTTTAGAAATGTTCTTACCTCCCTTCTGAGTATGTTTTCCTGGGTCTTCTTTGTTCGAGTCTAATGTTTTTCTTCCCGTCCCCTCTTCTTCTAGTTTAACGCCCTCCTGATGAGTGTAGCAAGTCTTCTGGCAAATGTGTGTTTCCCAGGTTTGTTGAGGTGTAGTCCGTCTCTGGCGAGGAGTCCATCGTACAAGTAATTCACACCGTGGTCCAGGAATCAGAATCCTTGTTGTCTGCACCATCGTCTTAGCCAGTTGTTCGCATCAAGGATCCTGTTCCATCTCCTGGTGCCATGCCAGTCTACTGGAAGGATAGAAGAAAAAACTACCTGTGCATCCAGTTCATTACTTTCTTCCCCAACTCTTCAAAGTCCTTGCAGATTGTCGGTAGGTCCTTCCTTGCCGTGTCATTGGTGCCAACATGTATCAGAAGAAATGGGTGGACGTCCTTGGAGCTGAAGAGCTTTGGTATCCTATCGGTCACATCCTTGATCATCGCACCTGGAAGGCAGCATACTTCTCTTGCGGTTATGTCCGGTCTGCAGATGGCTGCTTCTGTGCCTCTCAGTAGTGAGTCTCCCACCACCACCACTCTTCGTTGCTTCTTGGCTGTACTTTTTGCTGTCACTTGTTGCTGTGTGCCCTTTACTTTTTTGCTTGCTGGTATTGCTTCATCCTTAGGTGTGCCATCTTCATCCTCTACAAAGATTTGATATCTGTGACACAGAACTTTATACCACTGAGCGGTGAAGAAAGAATAAATTACATTTTTACCACTAAAATGTTGTTTTAGCCCCAAGTTTTTAATTTTTTAGGAATTTTTTCACAACAAACTGAGGTCCATTTTTTCCTGAGTGCGCCAATACCCTACACGTAATCGGGAAATATTTTCCAGGCACAGTGCAAAGCTCAGAAGGCAAGGAGTGCCCGATTTTACTGTTATGATTTGCAGGTGCCATGACCCACTGCGAGAGCCCATGAGGTGCCAGAACAGCAGAACCCCCCCCATAAGTGACCTAATTTTGTAAACTACACCTCTCAATAAATTCATCTAGGGGTGCAGGGATCATATTGACCATATACCACATACCATTGGGCAGTGAAGACAAAATAACTACATTTTTACCACAATTTTGTTTTAGCCCCGGATTTTACATTTTCACACAAGAAGTGGGTAAAAATGGCACCATAATTTTTCCCACGATTTCTACTGAACGTGGCAATACCCCATATGTGGCTGTACAGTACAACTTAGCCATACAGAGAGACTCGAGAGGAACGCAGTGCCATTTGCCTCCTGGAGCACAGATGTTCCTAGAACAGTTTCCGGACTCCATATACAGAGCCCTTAAGTGTTAGAAAAGCAGAATCGCCCCTCAAGTAACGTCATTATGGAAATTATACCCCTCGGGAATTTATCTACAGGTGTAGTGACTATTTTGACTCCATGGGTATCTTCTAGAAACAAGCAGCAATGAATGTTGCCAAGTGAAAATTGCAAACTGCCGTTGTAGTGACCAGTAAGTTGCAGTCACCAGTACTTTATGCCCAGCTCATGCTTCTGTAGACACGCACCTGTAAGTTAGGCGGGTTCTCATCCCTTAAAGGGAACCTGTCACCTGAATTTGGCGGGACCAGTTTTGGGTCATATGGGCGGAGTTTTCTGGTGTTTGATTCACCCTTTCCTTACCCGCTGGCTGCATGCTGGCCAAAATATTGGATTCAAGTTCATTCTCTGTCCTCCGTAGTACACGCCTGCGCAAGGTAAGATTGCTTTGCGCAGGCGTGTACTACGGAGGACAGAGAATGAACTTCAATCCAATATTGCGGCCAGCATGCAGCCAGCGGGTAAGGAAAGGGTGAATCAAACACCAGAAAACTCCGCCCATATGACCCAAAACTGGTCCCGCCAAATTCAGGTGACAGGTTCCCTTTAATAAATGCCAAACGTGGACGTAATATGTGGTTTAGGCAAACTGGGGCTCAGGAGGGAGGGGGCATTTGTGTTTGGGAATACAGAATTAGCTGATTTTCTTCTGGCTCGTGAGGCCATTTTGCTTTCCCAGAGCCTTTGTGCCACCAGTAACGTGGAAGCCCCCTATATTTCTGTTAACAGATGACAGACCTGAATATGGACTTGTTTTTTTGTGGATTGAGCTGAAGCTTTGTTATTGGGAACATTTTGTATCACAGTTATCCGGCGCTCTACGCTTAGCAATTACTTTGTGGTTTCCATCTAAATCTCTGAGTGACGTGATTCAGATGAAACCCTCGAGGGATCATTCACTATGAGGTAGCAGAGTTACTCTGGACTCCGTTTGGCCTCTGTTCAGCAGTGTCCTTTTCAGAAGTGCCCAAAACTGTGGCCAATGGCACTTTTATGCAATCCTAATTAGACGGACACAGCCGGATCACAGGTAAGACAACGTCCACAGTGCCTCCATCCAGTGGCGTAGGAAGGGGGGTGCGGGGGGGGGGGCGGTCCGCCCCGGGCGGCACAATGCGGGGGGCGGCCGGCGCTGCAGGAGGAGAAAGAAACAAAAAAAGACGCCCCTTTAAATCTTCGGGCGGCGCCGTCCGCCGCCACGACCAGGCTCCACCCCCGCTCTCCGCTCTAATACTCACCTCTCCTGGTTCCTGCGGCTTCAGCGTCCTCTGACTCTGCGACGTCTCAGGGCAGAGGGCACGATGACGTCACTACTGTGCGCGCCGCTCAGCCTCTCTGTCCTGAGCGTCACAGAGCCGGAGAGACGCTGACTGCACCGGACCTGCGCTAGGAACGGGAGAGGTGAGGATTTTACTTTTTTTTTTTCTTTATGTCTGACTCTGGGGGCAATGCTGGACACACTGGGGCAATACTGGAGACCATGGGGCAGATTGCTGGACACATCGGGGCAATACTGGAGACCATGGAGCAGATTGCTGGACACACCGGGGCAATACTGGAGACCATGGGGCAGATTGCTGGACACACCGGGGCAATACTGGAGACCATGGGGCAGATTGCTGGACACACTGGGGCAATACTGGAGACCATGGGGCAGATTGCTGGACACACTGGGGCAATACTGGAGACCATGGGGCAGATTGCTGGACACACCGGGGCAACACTGGAGACCCTGGGGCAGATTTCTGGACACATTGAGGCAATGCTGGAGACCATGGGGCAGAATGCTGGACACACTGGGGCAATACTGGAGACCATGGGGCAGAATGCTGGACACACCGGGGCAATACTGGAGACCATGGGGCAGATTGCTGGACACACCGGGGCAATACTGGAGACCATGGGGCAGATTGCTGGACACACTGGGGCAATACTGGAGACCATGGGGCAGATTGCTGTACACACTGGGGCAATACTGGAGACCATGGGGCAGATTGCTGGACACACCGGGGCAATACTGGAGACCATGGGGCAGATTGCTGGACACACTGGGGCAATACTGGAGACCATGGGGCAGATTGCTGGACACACCGGGGCAATACTGGAGACCATGGGGCAGATTGCTGGACACACTGGGGCTATACTGGAGACCCTGGGGCAGATTTCTGGACACATTGAGGCAATGCTGGAGACCATGGGGCAGAATGCTGGACACACTGGGGCAATACTGGAGACCATGGGGCAGAATGCTGGACACACCGGGGCAATACTGGAGACCATGGGGCAGATTGCTGGACACACTGGGGCAATACTGAAGACCATGGGGCAGAATGCTGGACACACTGAGGCAATACTGGAGACCATGGGGCAGAATGCTGGACACACTGGGGCAATACTGGAGACCATGGGGCAGAATGCTGGACACACTGGGGCAATACAGGAGACCATGGCGCAGCATGCTGGACACACTGGGGCAATACTGGAGACCATGGGGCAGAATGCTGGACACACTGGGGCAATACAGGAGACCATGGGGCAGATTGCTGGACACACTGGGGCAATACTGGAGACCCTGGGGCAGATTTCTGGACACATTGAGGCAATGCTGGAGACCCTGGGGCAGACTTCTGGACACACTGGGGCAGATTTCTGGACATACTGGGGCAATGCTGGAGACCCTGGGGCAGATTTCTGGACACACTGGGGCAATGCTGGACACTGGGGTAATATGCTGGACACACTGGGGGTAATATGCTGGACACACTGGGGGTAATATGCTGGACACACTGGGGCAATGCTGGACACTGGGGGCAATATGCTGGACACACTGGGGGTAATATGCTGGACACACTGGGGCAGACTGCTGGACACACTGGGGCAATGCTGGACACTGGGGCAGATTGCTGGACACACTGGGGGCAGTGCTGGACATACTGGGGCAGATTTCTGGACACACTGGGGGTAATATGCTGGACACACTGGGGCAGATTGCTGGACACACTGGGGGCAGGACTTGAGGCATGGGCAGAATGTAGATACGGGGCATGATTGGAGACACGGGGCAGGATTGGATCATGGGGCAGGATGGATACGATGGAGGCTGGTGGGGCAGGATGGGGAGATCATATGGGGTAGAATGGATACTCATGAGGGCAGGATGTGAGAACATATGGCTGGAGCCAGGAATGAGATAAACGGGGCCAGGGTGGGGAATAGTATTACCATAGGGGCTAATTAAGGGATATTATTACTGCAGTGATGTATTTATTTTATTTTTTGAGTATACTGTTTTAAATGGGGAGGCGGTCCTGTTACTGTGCAGAGTGACACTATATCACCTTTTTTTCTTCATGTGATGTAATGTAGAAGTTGTGAAAAATTAAGTAATGTGTTCTGCAAGCGGAGCTCGAGATAACTGTGTTATTTCCTGCAGAAACGAGTCCTGGCTGGAAGGAATGATGGCGGTCTGTGCTGGATGAAAGATGAAGGACTTCACCTAGAGACGTCACTGGTGAGTCAGTGTTACCTATACACTGACACTATACACTGTATACTATAGACAGCGGTCCTGTGTACAATGTCACCAGTGATCTCTGTATTATCTATACATTATATACAGAGTTCCTGTGTATAATACCACCAGTGATCTATGTATTACCTCTACACAGACACTGCATACTAAGTACAGATCTCCTGTGAATACTGGCACTTATGGTGATAGTATTGTGTTTTTGTTTTTTTTATTACTGATCAGTATTGTAGTATTCAGTCACTATGTGGTGGTAATATGTGGTCTGGAAATGGTGTTGTGGTAATTGTCCCTTGTATGTAGTATTATTCGGTCACTATGTGGTCTGGTCATGGTGTGGTGGTATTAAGTCACAGGTTTGGCATGTGGGGGTGACACCATTAGGCCCAGTTTAAGTTCTAGCTACGCCTCTGCCTCCATCTGCCTCATTATAGGGAATCTTCTGCTGGGGATTGTCTGAATCACGTATTTCAGAGATTTACACGGAAATCCCGTTGTAAGCGCTCAGTGCAGGATAAATGTGTGCTGAGCCTTACTGTGATCTTTGGGAGGCGGAATGGAAAAAAATCAACAACAGATGAAGAATTGGTTTTATTTATTTTTTATGCCGTTCCTTGTGTGGTATAAGTGATTAGGTGACTTTATTCTTCGGGTCGGTGAGACTACAGCGATACCAGATTTATATCGGGTTTTTATGTTTTGCAGCTGTCACACACTAAAAGACGCTTTTTATTGCAATAAATAGTTTTTGCATCACCACATTTTGAGAGCTATAATTTTTCGATATTTTGGACGACACATTCATGCCAGGTCATTTTTTACGGGATAGGCTGACATTTTTATTGGTACCATTTTATGGCACAAGACATTTTTTGATTGCTTTCTACTCTGATTTTTAGGCGGCAGAATGAACAAAAAACAGCAGTTCAGGAATTTCTTTTGGGGGGTTTATGCCGTTCCGTGTGTGGTAAAATTGATAAGGCAATTTTATTCTTCGGGTCAGTACGATTACAGCAATACCTCATTTATATCTTTTTTTTAATGTTTTGGTGCTTTTATACAATAAAACCTATTTTATAGAAAAAATTATTATTTTTGCATGGCTTTATTCTAAGAACTACAGGTATAACTTTTTTATTTTTCCGCTCATGGAGCTGTATGGTGGCTTGTTTTTTGCGGGAAAAGATGATGTTTTCAGTGGTACCATGTTTATTTATATCCGTCTTTTTGATCGCGTTTTATTCCACTTTTTGAACAGCAGTATGATGATAAAGCAAAGTTTTTTGCCTTATTTTTTTCTTATGGTGCTAACTAAAAGGGTTACTAGTGGGACAGTTCTATAGGTTGGGTCATTGCGGAAGCGTCGATACCAAATATGTCCACTTTTATTGTTTACTTTTTTTCATTGAAATATTTATTTAGAGATACAATATCTTTTGATTTTTTTATTATTTTTGATTTTTTGAAAAATACTTTTACAATTTTTTTTTAAACTTTTTCTAACATTTTTACTTCGTCCCACTATGGGACTATCATATTTTTGCAGGCTGATTGCTTCTACAGCATTGAGATGCAGCAGCATCCCCATGCTGTAGTAACTGTCAGCTCTGCACTGACAGACAAACTTGCTCATCATGCATTGGACATGATCAGCAAGTTTTCTAGGTCTGGTGACCCATGTCTTTACGTCGTGGGGTCACCGATCCAAAGCCAGAGGGGCTGTCAGCCCTCTGCCAGCTCCCGGAATGCTGCGATCTTGTTCGATCACAGCATTTCGGGGGTTAAAGTACCGGGAGCAGTGTGTAGCAGCTGCTGGCACTTAGCGGCGATCGCCCGAACACCCCCGTGTGCACAGGGGATTGAGCAGACGCAATATTCCGTACCTGGTCAAATAGGCCCAGGGCACAGGGATGGATTATTACGTCTGATGTCAGAAAGGGGTTAAAGATGAATGTACAGAGAAGCTAAGAGCCTGTTAAAAGCTAAAATGTGCAAAAATTGGTGATGAAACCCAATGAAAAAAAGGGGCCAACCATTTATATACACCTTCCCACCTGCTCGTTGTACCTCAGTCTCCTCCCCCTCTATTGTGATTGACAACTGCGACTTCATAGAGCCAGAGAAGGGCTGCGATAGATGGAAACCAAGCAGGTGGGAAAGTGAATGTACAGGCGCTTCTCACAAAATTAGAATATAATCAAAAAGTTAATTTATTTCAGTTCTTCAATACAAAAAGTGAAACTCATATATTATATAGAGTCATTACAAACAGAGTGATCTATTTCATGTATTTATTTCTGTTAGTGTTGATGATTATGGCTTACAGCCAGTGAAAATCCAAAAGTCATTATCTCAGTAAAGGAGAATACTTTGTGTCATGGTGTCCTATTACCTGACATAATTTGCGCTCTCTGGCGTTTTTGACAAGGCCTGCCCCGGACCAGCCTTCTGCTAAGGCCTCTTTCACACTTCAGTCTTTTGGCGTCAGTCACTACCGACATAGTGACGGATTGACGGATCCGTCACAATTGTTGCGAAAACGGTTCTAACGGATCCGTTTTTTTGACGGATCCGTTACTTGGGGGTTGTCTGGGAGAAGTATCTACTTTTTGGAGCATGCGCAATTGAAAAAACGGATTGGGGCGACGGATCCGCCGAAAAAACGGTTGCGGCGGATCCGTCGCCCATAGGCGCCCATTCTATGGAATGGCGGACGCGACGGATCCGTCGCGATCCGCCATTTCAGCGTTGACAAAAAACGTTCCAATGTCCGTCTATTTTCAGAAAACGTCCGCCAAATGTCGACGGATCCGTCGCATGGCTGATGGAACGGACGACCATCCGTCACAATCCGTCACTAATGCAAGTCTATGGGAAAATAACGGATCCGTCAAAAAAAATGACGGATCCGTTATTTGAGGAAAATGGCGGTTTTAGACTGACGCCAAAAGACTGAAGTGTGAAAGAGGCCTAATGGGGAGATTCTTGTACCTTTACAAGTTCAGAGCAGCTCATGTGGCTCCTATGTGGTGTGTGTTGGGGCCACTTCCAATTACTCCCTGTGGTGCTCTCAACCTATACAAGCACCTGGTGCACAGACTCTGTGTGAGGCCCCTCAGCACACTGGCACAGTACAAGACCCCTCGGGCCACTGGCACAGTATGAGACCCCTTGGCACAGTATGAGATCATTGGGCACACTATGATACCCCTCAGCACACTGGCACAGTATGAGACCCCTCAGAACACTGGCACGGTATGAGACCCCTCGGCACACTGGCACGGTATGAGACCCCTCGGCACATTGGCACGGTATGAGACCCCTCAGAACACTGGCACGGTATGAGACCCCTCGGCACACTGGCACGGTATGAGACCCCTCGGCACATTGGCACGGTATGAGACCCCTCGGCACATTGGCACGGTATGAGACCCCTCGGCACACTGGCACGGTATGAGACCCCTCGGCACATTGGCAAGGTATGAGACCCCTCGGCACATTGGCACGGTATGAGACCCCTCGGCACATTGGCACGGTATGAGACCCCTCGGCACATTGGCACGGTATGAGACCCCTCGGCACACTGGCACGGTATGAGACCCCTCAGCACATTGGCAAGGTATGAGACCCCTCGGCACATTGGCACGGTATGAGACCCCTCGGCACATTGGCACGGTATGAGACCCCTCGGCACATTGGCACGGTATGAGACCCCTCGGCACATTGGCACGGTATGAGACCCCTCGGCACATTGGCACAGTATGAGACCCCTCGGCACATTGGCACGGTATGAGACCCCTCAGCACACTGGCACGGTATGAGACCCCTCGGCACATTGGCACGGTATGAGACCCCTCGGCACATTGGCACGGTATGAGACCCCTCAGCACACTGGCACGGTATGAGACCCCTCGGCACATTGGCAAGGTATGAGACCCCTCGGCACATTGGCACGGTATGAGACCCCTCGGCACATTGGCACGGTATGAGACCCCTCGGCACATTGGCACGGTATGAGACCCCTCAGCACATTGGCACGGTATGAGACCCCTCGGCACATTGGCACGGTATGAGACCCCTCGGCACACTGGCACAGTATGAGACCCTTCGGCACACTGGCACAGTATGAGACCCCTCGGCACACTGGCACGGCATGAGACCCCTCGGCACACTGGCACAGTATGAGACCCTTCGGCACACTGGCACAGTATGAGACCCCTCGGCACACTGGCACGGCATGAGACCCCTCAGCACACTGGCACAGTATGAGACCCTTCGGCACACTGGCACAGTATGAGACCCCTCGGCACACTGGCACGGCATGAGACCCCTCTGCACACTGGCACTGTATGTGACCCTTCGGCACACTGGCACAGTATGAGACCCTTCGGCACACTGGCACGGTATGAGACCCCTCGGCACATTGGCACAGTATGAGACCCCTCGGCACATTGGCACGGTATGAGACCCCTCGGCACAGTGGCACGGCATGAGACCCCTCGGCACACTGGCACAGTATGAGACCCTTCGGCACACTGGCACAGTATGAGACCCCTCGGCACACTGGCACAGTATGAGACCCTTCGGCACACTGGCAAGGTATGAGACCCCTCGGCACATTGGCACGGTATGAGACCACTCAGCACATTGGCACGGCATGAGACCCCTCGGCACATTGGCACGGTATGAGACCCCTCGGCACATTGGCACGGTATGAGACCCCTCGGCACATTGGCACGGTATGAGACCACTCAGCACATTGGCACGGTATGAGACCCCTCGGCACATTGGCACGGTATGAGACCCCTCGGCACACTGGCACGGCATGAGACCCCTCAGCACACTGGCACGGCATGAGACCCCTCGGCACACTGGCACGGCATGAGACCCCTCAGCACACTGGCACGGCATGAGACCCCTCGGCACACTGGCACAGTATGAGACCCTTCGGCACACTGGCACGGTATGAGACCCCTCGGCACACTGGCCCTCTTCTCCTGGGAGGGGCTGCCCAGTAACATCTGCACCAGGGACCGTCCTCCATACACTGACAGTCACACCGCAGCTGTATGAGGGAGAGAACCGGGCCTGCGGAATATCCGGGGATTGTGCGCAGTGAGCGCTGGGTGTCAGCCGTGCATCACCCACCGACAGGCACTGCGAGCAGGGGAAGAGGAGGAGACCGACCACCCATCCCCCAGTAAGAACGCCAGGCCCGGAGCAGGGGGACAGCACCGGAACCCTCCCAGCATAGCCAGACAACAGCACGGAGGGGCTGCTACCCCGCACACAGGACTGGGAGCGCCGCCCGTTACCGCTGTCTGCACACGGTGCATGTGATCTGTGGCTGACTGCAAAGAGGATGTTAAACGTGGAGAACCTGGACCGGGTGGATCTGTGTGAGAGTCTGTTGACGTGGGTAAGTGTGGAAGGACTGTCCCTTCCCCCACCATGGGGAGGCCCAGACTGTAGAGGAGGACACCTCCATCCAGGTCTTGTGCCCTACAAGTCACCATCACAATGGTTTGGACCTTATGGGTTGGCAGACCGTAGTGCTGGAAGCCATGCAATGCGAGCGCGTGCTGGACCGCCATATAGACCACCATACTCTGGTCTGTGACTCCTGCAATGGAATCCACAGCTGTAACAGATCCCGTAGACTGTGACGGGGCACGTCTGGGTCCTTTATGGGACAGTAACCGCACACGCTCCTATACAGAGAGCCATACACCATGTAGTAGGCGTCCTTACACCGGGAGCCTATGGTGCCGTCTGAGCCTTCCATGCCAGGGACACTGCGGACTCAAGTCTGATGCAATGCACACCGCTAGATCCACAGCTGTAACAGATCCCGTAGACTGTGATGGGGCACGTCTGGGTCCTTTATGGGACAGTAACCGCACACGCTCCTATACAGAGGGCCATACACCATGTAGTAGACGTCCTTACACCGGGAGCCTATGGTGCCGTCTGAGCCTTCCATGCCAGGGACTCTGCTGACCCAAGTCTGATGCAATGCACACCGCTAGATCCACAGCTGTAACAGATCCCGTAGACTGTGACGGGGCACGTCTGGGTCCTTTATGGGACAGTAACCGCACACGCTCCTATACAGAGGGCCATACACCATGTAGTAGGCGTCCTTACACCGGGAGCCTATGGTGCCGTCTGAGCCTTCCATGCCAGGGACTCTGCTGACCCAAGTCTGATGCAATGCACACCGCTAGATCCACAGCTGTAACAGATCCCGTAGACTGTGACGGGGCACGTCTGGGTCCTTTATGGGACAGTAACCGCACACGCTCCTATACAGAGGGCCATACACCATGTAGTAGGCGTCCTTACACCGGGAGCCTATGGTGCCGTCTGAGCCTTCCATGCCAGGGACTCTGCTGACCCAAGTCTGATGCAATGCACACCGCTAGATCCACAGCTGTAACAGATCCCGTAGACTGTGACGGGGCACGTCTGGGTCCTTTATGGGACAGTAACCGCACACGCTCCTATACAGAGGGCCATACACCATGTAGTAGGCGTCCTTACACCGGGAGCCTATGGTGCCGTCTGAGCCTTCCATGCCAGGGACTCTGCTGACCCAAGTCTGATGCAATGCACACCGCTAGATCCACAGCTGTAACAGATCCCGTAGACTGTGACGGGGCACGTCTGGGTCCTTTATGGGACAGTAACCGCACACGCTCCTATACAGAGGGCCATACACCATGTAGTAGGCGTCCTTACACCGGGAGCCTATGGTGCCGTCTGAGCCTTCCATGCCAGGGACTCTGCTGACCCAAGTCTGATGCAATGCACACCGCTAGATCCACAGCTGTAACAGATCCCGTAGACTGTGACGGGGCACGTCTGGGTCCTTTATGGGACAGTAACCGCACACGCTCCTATACAGAGGGCCATACACCATGTAGTAGGCGTCCTTACACCGGGAGCCTATGGTGCCGTCTGAGCCTTCCATGCCACGGACTCTGCTGACCCAAGTCTGATGCAATGCACACCGCTAGATCCACAGCTGTAACAGATCCCGTAGACTGTGACGGGGCACGTCTGGGTCCTTTATGGGACAGTAACCGCACACGCTCCTATACAGAGGGCCATACACCATGTAGTAGGCGTCCTTACACCGGGAGCCTATGGTGCCGTCTGAGCCTTCCATGCCAGGGACTCTGCTGACCCAAGTCTGATGCAATGCACACCGCTAGATCCACAGCTGTAACAGATCCCGTAGACTGTGACGGGGCACGTCTGGGTCCTTTATGGGACAGTAACCGCACACGCTCCTATACAGAGGGCCATACACCATGTAGTAGGCGTCCTTACACCGGGAGCCTATGGTGCCGTCTGAGCCTTCCATGCCACGGACTCTGCTGACCCAAGTCTGATGCAATGCACACCGCTAGATCCACAGCTGTAACAGATCCCGTAGACTGTGACGGGGCACGTCTGGGTCCTTTATGGGACAGTAACCGCACACGCTCCTATACAGAGGGCCATACACCATGTAGTAGGCGTCCTTACACCGGGAGCCTATGGTGCCGTCTGAGCCTTCCATGCCAGGGACATTGCGGACCCAAGTCTGATGCAATGCACACCGCTAGATTCATGGTTGCATCACAAGGAAAGGTTCAGCGTGCTGCACTTGTTTTTTTTTTTTTTTTTTCGTTACAGACACAATAATGGAATTAGAGCAAACCCCGTTATATTTGGTGGGGTCCGTCTGGCACATTTGTGGTCTAAGGCTGCCGTCACACATTCAGTATTTGGTCAGTATTTTCCATCAGTATTTGTAGCCAAAACCAGGAGTGGGTGATAATACAGAAGTGGTGCATATGTTTCTATTATACTTTTCCTCTATTTGTTCCTCTCCTGGTTTTGGCTACAAATACTGATGGAAAATACTGACCAAATACTGCAGCCTAAGGCAGAGGATCTATTTCCTGCATGAGTTTAATTTTGCTGTTTTTAGAACAGAGGAAAAGTGTGAACCTGGCCTCACAGACTCTTGAGGGCATCAAAGGGTTATTCCTAAAATATTAAAGGGTTGTAAGAACAAGCCACTTTACCTTTTATTAAAAATCAGTTCTCAGGAACTGAGGTCTTTTTAAAGCTGTAGTTTACTGCTTAGTGCCTGAGTTAGCAGCCACCCCTGCAGTCTATCAGAGGTGGCCAGTTTCCTAGGCAATGAGCTGAAGCTTGGAACCTTTTAGAGCTCCAAGTATCCAGATCGCTGGATCCAGACACCTTAAAGTGGATGTCCATTACATAGACGACCCATTCTGAATCCCAATGTTTGTCCACTAAAATAATGACACTTATACTCCCCTCCGAAACGTTCTGACACTGGCTCTCCCATGGCTTGAGGAACATTATTATATAATGTGACCCCTGCTGCCAATCACCGCTGGCTTCATTCTGATCTCCTGTCGACAAATCGAGACATCCTGAGGAAGTGAGAGCAGCAGCAGCTGTGTCAGTTCCTCCAGATGTCCGCTATGCCTGTAGGAGAGGAGGGCGAACCCAGCGTTGATTGTTCCTCAGGGATTGCGTGACCTAAGAATGTCACACGAGCCCTGGGAAAGACCGTGCCAACACCGCTGCAATGGTGCCAGAGGCGAGCTTAGGTGTTAATACTTTACTGGAGTAACACACCGGGACTCCAGAATGGGTCGTCAGGTTGATGGACAGCCCCTTTAAGTGCCACTGTCCTCCTGCACTGTTGTGGAGGTAAAGCTTCCATTGCACACAGTTCACACCAGTGTAGTGACAGTGCTGCTGATCCCAACCGCTAATTTTCAGAAGCAGCGGTGCGCTCCTGAGTACAGAAGATAAGTACACCCCTTTATGTTATACCCTATAGGTATAAGAGACAAGTTGCTGATCTCTATGGGTTCGCCTGCTTCTTGGGTTCCGGAGCCCTCTTAGCAGTGGTCAGAACCCCAGTGAATCAGTAAGTTATTCCCTATCCAAAATGAAGGAGACAACTTAATAACGCTTCTTTAATGCATTCTCAGATGAAGTGCATTTTTTATTGCTAGTTTTATCTGGCCTTAAAGGGAATCTGCCATCAAGTAACATCCCCATGTCGTCATGCAGGTCTTCTAAATTTAAATTCAGTGACACCTTTATGTCTTCTATCTGTTGCTGCATTCGTGAGTATAAAGTATTTTATTTCATATGCAAATGAGGTATTAAGCACGTTGGATGTGCCAGAGCCTCTAACAGGTTATTTCCCTGCCCAGTAACAGACTATTTTGCTTAATTGATAGCTCACTGGCTGAGTGACCTCAGGTGCTAAGCAAATAAATTAGACATTAAGATATCTAAAGAGGCTGGTGGTGGGTGAGAGGTAGAGGCTTGGGAAGTGCTCTGTCACACCCAACGCACTTAACATCTCATTTGCGTAAGTATGAAAACACAAATTTCCCTGGAAATGCAGCAACAGATAAAAGAAATGAAGGTGTTTATTGATTTATATTTTACAGACCTACATGCCTACACTGTATATGCGGTTTGCAGGGTTGAGCTTGCTGACAGATTCCCTTTGAGAATATCCATACACGTGGTTACTACTATTTCTGTGTAGAAGAGGTCAGCTCTGACCAACTGTCATTCTAGGGAATCCTGGGACTATCCGATTAGCACTGATGTCTGCAGCACATATGTAAATCCAATTGAAAGCGTCCCATACATGGCGGCTTCCCTAATGTTGGTGTATACAGGGGAATTGTAGGTGAGGTCAGCACTTGTGTTTGTACATTGTCTTATTGATGGAGCAGACAATGCCGGCTGTGCTGTCAGTAATGAGGTGCTGTCCATGTGACTGCGTACAATGTGGTGACGGACGTGTCCGCTTTGTCTGACACGGAGCCTTCTGGATCTATCTCCCATTATTACATCTGAATATCTGCCCTGGGGATTTTACCACGTCTACAGTTCGGCAGTGACCCATTCATTCCTGGCTGTTCCTATGCAGGGATGTAGCAGTGCTGACTTTGCCATTGTTACAGTGTATCATTATCAGTGAGACTTTGTTTGTAATCAAGGTGGAGAAAAAGTGAGGATTCCGCCTCTCTGGTCCTGCAAACAAGAGTTTTCACACAATGTAGAGCATAAGGCATTCGTCTATTGTTTCATGCTTTTTTTTTCGGAGGTGAGTGGGATTTAAATGGAATGGTTGCTGTCAGGGTAATTGTTTTTTTCGTGACATATTGTACTTCATGATAGAGGTAATATTTCGTCTATATCACTTGCATTTATTTGTAAAAAAAAAACAAAACGGAAATTTGGCAAAAATTTTGCGTTTTTCAAACTTTAAAAATTTTGTGAACGTAAAAAATGAACATTTAACTTTTTTTTCACAAAAAATTTACTTTAGACCCAAACTTTTTTTTTTTTTTGCACCAGGATTGATAAGAAAATGGACCACAAAAGTTGTTGTGCAATTTCCTGTGAGTGTGCTAATACCCCAAATGTGGGGCAAAACCACTGTTTGGGCACACTGCAGGACTTGGAAGGGAAGGAGCGCCATTTAACTTTTTGAACGCAAAATATGCTGGAATAATTAGCGTACGCCATGTCGCGTTTGGAGAGCCCCTGATGTGCCTAAACAGTGGAAACCCTCAACAAGTGGCCCCATTTTGGAAACTAGACCCCTCAAAGATTTTATCCAGGGGTGTAGTGAGCATTTTGATCCCACAGGTATGACACAGAATTTCATAACAGTAGGTCGTCATTAGCGTTGAGTGCAAGTGCTCGCTACTCCAGTTTGTATTGGGTGCTTGGGTATGGACCGAATTTCGCCGCTGCTTGATTGACATGCTCTAGTCCCTGCCCCGCATGTTTTGCAGTTGTTACAGACAAAAAACAAACCATGGGGGATCTGCGATACTCTGTGCTTACTTGAGCACACATTGCGCTCCACACTAGCCGTCATATCGTTGTCGTCTTTTTTTTTACATTTGAAAAAACCCCCAATTCTCATTCCAACCCTACCCCTAACTGCAAAGAATAGAAAAAAATTTTTTTTCTTTTACATAAAAATAACTAATGTGCAACAAAGGTTGATTTGATCAAAAGGAACCAATAGGAAAAATGCACCCCCATTTTTTTTTTTTCTTCTTCCAGGAAGATGATACGGAGCAGGAGGGCCCTGGGAATGGCCATTTCTCTCTCCTGTTATGCAATATCTTATCAGAGTAGAGAGAAATTAATTTGAAATCAAACCCTTTTTTTTCTGTGGTTGCTGTTATGTAATCACGTGACAGGGGACCGTTAAAAAAACAGCCCTGATCATGTTCTGAGCTGAGACCCCAAAGATTTTCCAACTCTGGGGCGCTATACCCTTATTTCTCAGCACCGTTAAAAAGCAGTGCTGAAAAATAAGTACCCACAACTGCGGTCGTTAAGGGGTTGATTAAGGCTTAAATGCATAAAATATCATCGAGAACACCAAGAACAAAAAATGCAAGCCAATAAAAGCAATATAACCTTTATTAATATTAAATAAAAAACAAGCACATATTAGATGGATGTCTTACTGCTATCTTTATATACGGTATGTGCTTGCTTTTTATTTAATATTAATAAAGGTTATGTTGATTTTATTGCCTTGCATTTTTGTTTTTGGTGTTCTCTAATAAAAAAAAATGATGTGGGGTGCTCACTATTTTTAATAACCAGTCAAGGTAAAGTAGACAACTGCAGGCTTATATTATCCGGCTTGGAAGGTACCTGGTTATTGAGCAATTCCCAGCTTAAAAATACATGCCTGCAGCTGCCCCAGAATTGGCACATCCATTCTGGTGCTTTGCCCTGCTCTTCCCGAGTGCCCTTGTACAGTGGCAATTGGGGTAATGGTAGTTGAGGTTGATGTTAGCTGTGGTTTAAACACAAGAGACATTCCTTTGTTCATCCATTTCTTGGCAAAAATGTAGCTTCAATGTAGTCCATGCTCCTCAAATCTGGCTTTGGCGAATGAATAGCTGTAAAGTTACCGCAATTCACAGGCGCCAGGTAATGAGGACAACGCTCATCAGAGCCGCTGGGCCTTGCAGAGCACAGCGTGAGTCAGCGATACTGATGAGTATTGTCAGTACCTGGCACCTGTGAATAGCAGGAACCAGATTCAGGGGAACGTGGACTACATTGGAGCTTTGTGGGAACATTTCTGCTAATAAATTGGTGAATGAGGGAATGTCTCATGTTTATTTTTCTCGTTTTAGGTTTTCAGGTATCCATTTCTGAACTACATCAGATTCGGTGGATTACGGCGGACATCCATGGGATTTACTTTTTTTTACAATTCACAGCTGACAACAACCCTGATTGCCACCGCATCAGGGCGATCGTGGAAGAGTCTGTTAAAGCGCCAGAATTGGCTTATCTAATGTATATTTTTGGACAGCTGTGGGCTGGTCTGCTTTACCTTGGCTGGTAATCAAAAATATGGGAGACCCCATGTCATTTTTTTATTTAATTAGGTTAAACAAGGCGAACCACCCTGTAGTGTCACATGAAAGGCACTAAAATAATCGCAATCTATCTGTATCTATCCCCTTTGCTTTGGGACACTTTAAGGTACCGCGACGCTGCAGCGATACCGACAACGATCCGGATCGCTGCAGCGTCGCTGTTTGGTCGCTGGAGAGCTGTCACACAGACCGCTCTCCAGCGACCAACGATGCCGGTAACCAGGGTAAACATCAGGTAACTAAGCGCAGGGCCGCGCTTAGTAACCCGATGTTTACCCTGGTTACCATCCTAAAAGTAAAAAAACCAAACACTACATACTTACCTACAGCCGTCTGTCCTCCAGCGCTGTGCTCTGCACTCCTCCTGCACTGGCTGTGAGCACAGCGGCCGGAAAGCAGAGCGGTGACGTCACCGCTCTGCTTTCCGGCTGACCGACGCTCACAGCCAGTGCAGGAGGAGTGCAGAGCACAGCGCTGGAGGACAGACGGCTGTAGGTAAGTATGTAGTGTTTGGTTTTTTTACTTTTAGGATGGTAACCAGGGTAAACATCGGGTTACTAAGCGCGGCCCTGCGCTTAGTTACCCGATGTTTACCCTGGTTACCAGTGAAGACATCGCTGAATCGGTGTCACACACGCCGATCCAGCGATGTCAGCGGGGAGTCCAGCGACCAAATAAAGTTCTGGACTTTCTTCCCCGACCAGCGACAGCACAGCAGAGGCCTGATCGCTGCTGCCTGTCACACTGGACGATATCGCTAGTGAGGACGCTGCAACGTCACGGATCGCTAGCGATATCGTCTAGTGTGACGGTACCTTTATGTTTGCTCTGCTGTGTGTGCTTAAACCAATTTTATTAAGACCTAAAAGCCACAAAAGTGCATTTGGCAAAAACGCATACAAAAAAGCACATGAGCTGAGGTGTGATAATCATGTGAAAATTCAGCTGCATGGAAACCTGAACAAATACAGATCATGGGAACGTACCCTTAAGGTACCTTCACACTGAGCGACTTTAGAACGATAGCGATCCGTGACATTGCAGCGTCCTGGATAGCGATATCGTTGTGTTTGACACGCAGCAGCGATCTGGATCCTGCTGTGACATCGCTGGTCGGAGCTAGAAGTCCAGAACTTTATTTCATCGCTGGATCACCCGCTGACATCGCTGAATCGGCGTGTGTGACGCCGATTCAGCGATGTCGTCACTTGTAACCAGGGTAAACATCGGGTTACTAAGCGCAGGGCTGCGCTTAGTAACCCGATATTTACCCTGGTTACCATTGTAAATGTAAAAAAAACAAACACTACATACTTACATTCCGGTGTCTGTTGCGTCCCCCGGCCCTGCGCTTAGTAACCCGATGTTTACCTTGGTTACCAGTGAAGACATCGCTGAATCGGCGTCACACACGCCGATTCAGCGATGTCTGCGGGAGATCCAGCGACAAAATAAAGTTCTGGACTTTCTGCTCCGACCAACGATGTCACAGCAGGATCCAGATCGCTGCTGCCTGTCAAACTGAACGATATCGCTATCCAGGACGCTGCAACGTCACGGATCGCTAGCGATATCGTTCAGTGTGACGGTACCTTAAGCCGATAAGTAAGCACAAACACACATTGTCACTAACCTATGTAGCACCTGTTAATTTTAAAGAAAAAAAAAATGAAGGAAAAAAACTCCAGTGAACTCTCACGGCAGCTCAGTGATACACCGCGGGAGCGATTACCTCCTGTCAGTGTATCGCCGGGTAGAGTGATCACATCTCTCAATGTGACTGTTCTATAGGTGAGATCGCAGTGGGACACTCTGGATTACCTGGACTATGGCGGACAGGTGAGTATGTGATGTTTTTTTTATTTGAATATGTATGTAATTTTACTCTTGGTTTTGTTTTTTTTTCTTTTTAACTGTGAGCACAGGCGCCAGCAGACGGGACTACGTCTCCCATCAGTGTCACCTGCTGTTATCAGTGACAGCAGACGTAGCCTGATGAGAGCAGTAGTCTCATCAGCCCACAGCTGCGTCATCTGACAGCATGACCCTGCAGTGCTTTGACCAACGGTCTTACTGGCGGTTCCGTTACCGCCGATTAGAACTACTGTGCCGGAGTTTCCCACGCTGTCACACAGATGACAGCGTGGGAAACACCATAGGAAAACAAGCAAATCTGCAAACCTTTTTATACCTGCGGTTTTGTTGCGGATTTGACTGACTCAATTGAAGTCAGTGGGTGATAAATGCTGCAGAAACATACAAAGAATTGACATGCTGCTGAGAAAAACGCACTGCAAATACGCACGGAAATTTACTGATCATGTGCACAACACTTCAGGATTGTCATTGAATTAGCTTGCATAAGGATTCCTTGGTGTTTGTTTCTATGTGGAAATGGGCCAGAAAACGCATCAAAAACGCACTGTGCGCACATAGTCTTAAGGTACCTTCACACTCGTCGCTGTTTGGTCGCTGAAGAGCTGTCACACAGACAGCTCTCCAGTGACCAACGATGCCAAAGTCCCCGGTAACCAGGGTAAAAATCCGGCCCTGCGCTTAGTAACCCGATGTTTACCATGGGTACCAGCGTAAACGTTAAAAAAACAAACACTACATACTTACCTTCAGCTGTCTGTCCTCCGGCACTCTGCTTTCCTCTGCACTGTCAGCGCCGGTCAGCCGGAAAGCAGAGCGGTGACGTCACCGCTTTGCTTTCCGGCTGGCCGGCGCTGACACAGGATGCAGGAGGAGTGCAGAGAAGCAGAGCGCCGGGGACAGACAGCTGAAGGTAAGTATGTAGTGTTTGTTTTTTTAACGTTTACGCTGGTAACCAGGGTAAACATCGGGTTACTAAGCGCGGCCCTGCGCTTAGTAACCCGATGTTTACCCTGGTTACCAGTGAAGACATCGCTGGATCGGCGTCACACGCCGATCCAGCGATGTCAGCGGGAGATCCAGCGACGAAATAAAGTTCTGGACTTTCCTCAGCGACCAACAATCTCCCAGCAGGGGCCTGATCGTTGGTCGCTGTCACACATAACGATTTCCTTAACGATCTTGTTGCTACGTCACAAAAAGCAACGATATCGTTAACGATATCGTTATGTGTGAAGGTACCCTTAGGCTCATTGTTTTCCTTTGTGTTTGGATGCTACATGTTTGATAACAGTGGTCGCTGTGTAATTCTTCAGAAGTGAACTCTTGCTGACAGTTTCCAATTACAGCTGATTTCAGGATGGCTGTGCTAAATTCAATGTTGGGTTCATACAAGCATCAGTAAAATCATCCCATTTATTCATCCCGAAAAATTGGACATGTGCGGTCAGTATTCCATCCGTCTTTGTGCAACATTGGTTAAAAATTATACAAGGCCGTATACATTTTCCTATATTAATATTTCAGTACTAAAGGTTTTTTGTTTTTTTTTACCTCAGAAAGCTTCTGTTTTTGTATTTTTTTCCAAGAGAACTCCTCATCAGGATCCATGCGTTTTTTTTTTTTTTTTACGAGATTTTCGATCCTGACAACTTTTGATGCGGAAATCCACAGAAATATGGATTTCCCATTGAGATCAAGAGTATTTGAAACTTTTTAATGTGGATTTTTTTTTTATTGTATCTGCTTCAAAACCTACTGTCAAAAACTGTGATTCTAGTTCTGCATATGATGTAACTCCACCACCTTTCCGTCCAGTCCGAGGGGTGTTGCTGGTCTTGGTCCGGCACTTCCCTTCTACTTGCGATGCTGTCTTGCTTCATGTGGAAGATGCGTCCCTACCTCATCCATATAGTAACCTCGACATCGTGCTCCTGCACAGGTGTACTTCTCTGCTCTGACTAGGCAAACTAACGTACTGCAGTGCACACGTGCCCTGGAGTATGCCTGTGCAGGAGGTGATGCCAGGGAGATTGTGCGGAAGACTTGGTGACTCGTCATGCACGCAAAGCAAGAAGGAGGACGGCATCGCCAGAAGAAGGGAGACACCGTAGCATGCTGTATGTTAGGCCTGTATTCCAGGGCTGTGTGATGTAGTTTTAATACAAACAATGTTTTATTAACAGGAGATTATCCCCAGAGGACTAGTTCTCATGTGCAGGCCAGTCCCAACTAATCTGTGTAACCCTTCCTCCACCTCTGATTGGCAGTTTGCTGACATTGTACAGCTTGCACAGGAAGCTGCCAATTTTCTGTGTGTGTTATACAGGGCTCAGCATTCTGATCACTGCTACATCCACAACAGAGAAAACGGAGATCTTATTAAAACTACACCAAGCAGCCCAGAAAGTAATATGTCACTGGAATCAAGTTCTCTACCCCTACATCATGCTTCTATCAGATTCTATAGCAAAAACTGCTGACAGATTCCCTTTATTGTAGTTTTCTGGGAGTCTATTTTAAAGTTCTTTTATTCAGCTAAATGAAGTTCTCTTCTACTGTGTTTGCTGTCAGTGGTCACCTTCAGAGGCAGCAAGCATGTGCATATCTAGATTTCTGTATGGCGGCAGTGTGACCGGTCACTGACTGCTATGAATACTAGACCTGGCACTTTACAATGCTGTAAAGTGCTGACTCTGTTGGAGGAAGCAGGCGCTCGTGTCCTTAGAGCACAACATCTCAATGTGCTGAAAGCAGGCTGGAGCAGTTGGGTTTCACAGACTAGAAACGATTTCCGGGAACCAGCTTGGATAAAGCGCTAGAGCACTTGCTTTGATCAGTAAGTATGCAGTTCTATGCCTTGGAATTTATAGCCGTACCCTGGTTTATAAAAGGCTCCATGTGCTCCATGTTTCGTTATCAATCTGCTGGAGAAATTGCTGATAAATGTATTGTTTTCCTACTGGTCATTGAGTTTAATAATGCAGGAGGAGTCACTATGTACTATGTCAGGCATCAGCGGGATCTCAGGTGGGCGCACTAAATGCAACCGACAGCGTTTTGGTGGTTGCCTGAAATGATCGAGTACTGCCGAAAATAAGCTCTTGCATAGCACACATTAGTCAATGGCTCTCTCAGCCAAACGACTGAATGCCATTTTTCAGGTCTTTTGATGTAAGCGCTGATGAGTGGCAAAACGTGATGTGGATGTAACCTTAAAGGAAATCTGTCTCCGGGCTTTTACTATGTAATCTGAGAGCAGTGTGATGTAGAGGCTGGGCTCCTGGGCAGCATGCGTTAGGCTACTTTCACACTAGCGTCGGTACGGGCCCGTCACAGTGAGTTGGGCCGACGCATGCTATGAAATAAAATCACAACAGGGGCAGCGGATGCAGTTTTACAACGCATCCGCTGCCCCATTGTAAAATCCGGGGAGGAGGGGGCGGAGTTCCGGCCGCACATGCGTGGTCAGAAAAAGCGGAACCAATGGACAAAAAAAGTTGCATGCAACTTTTTTTTGTCCCGATGGACTGCAAAAACACGACGCATCCGTCGCACGACGGATGCGACGTGTGGCAATGCGTTGCTAATGAAAGTCTATGGAGAAAAAAACGTATCCTGCGAGCAACTTTGCAGGATGCGTTTTTTCTCCAAAACGACACATTGCAACGGAGGCCAAACGACGCCAGTGTGAAAGTAGCCTTACAGTTTTGGTAAAATCACTGTTTTACCTCCGGCTAAGCTTTGTGTAACCACGCCCACACCACTGATTGGCAGCTTTGTGTAGTACACTGCATAGGAAGAAAGCTGCCAATCGGTGGTGGGGGTGGGGTTATACAGATCTAATGAGTATGGTGGCCTATATAGCAGTAGTTTTACTTGTTCTCTATTGATGGATAATCTGCTGATAAATCTGGAATTTTCCTATACACTACAGCCAGCAGCCCAGTAAGTGACAAATCGCTGGAATCAGGGTCTCTGTTTCTACATCATGCACTCTAAGATTAGGTGGAGATAACTTAGTGACTAATTCCCCTTAAAGGGAACCTGTCACCCCCAAAATCGAAGGTGAGCTAAGCCCACCAGCATCAGGGGCTCATCTACAGCATTCTGAAATGCTGTAGATAAGACCCCGATGTATCCTGAAAGATGAGAAAAAGAGGTTATATTATACTCACCCACGGGCAGTCCCGCTCCGGGGCCTCCCATCTTCATCAAATGACGTCCTCTTCTTGTCTTCACCCTGCGGCTCCGGCGCAGGCGTACGTTGCCTGACCTGTTGAGGGCAGAGCAATGTACTGCAGTGCGCAAGCGCCGGAAAGGTCAGAGGCCCGGCGCCTGCGCGCTGCAGTACTTTGCTCTGCCCTCAACAGGTCAGACAACGTACGCCTGCGCCGGAGCCGCAGCGTGAAGACCAGGAGAGGACGTCATTGTAAGAAGATATCTGGACCGGACCGCGACACCCATCGGACCTGGACCGCAGTAGGACCGCCCCTGGGTGAGTATAATCTAACTTGTTTTTCTTACCTTTCAGGATACATCAGGGGCTTATCTACAGCATTACAGAATGCTGTAGATAAGCCCCTGATGCCGGTGGGCTTAGCTCATCTTCCATTTTGGGGGTGACAGGTTCCCTTGCCCCCCATACACACTAGATGGTTGTCAGCTGACCAATGGGTCGTCTGATTGTTAGCCAGCAGCTATCTCTCCCAACCCATACGCAGGATTTCTCGCATGGCCGAACGCTTCTTAGCTCTATGAGAAAGTTTTGCTGGCTGCTTATTTCTTAAGAAACAAAATTATTGGCAGCCCAAAATCAGACGTGTCGGCTCCCTCTGTCACCTAACCTCATCTATTGGGACAGTTGAGAGACCCCCCCCATACTTATTAGTGTTGGTTGTATTCATCGATATTGGCGGGTTCAGCCAAGATGAAACAATTGTCTACAGGGGCCTTTAGGCTGCTTTCCCTTTTTGTGTTTTTCTCCAGACTCCGTATTAAATGGGCATTGAGTTATTGATCTGCGATATGGCCTTTAGGTTTTTGCCTTTTGTAATATTTTTTTTTTTATGGCAAATAACCTATTATCTCCGTACACAGTAGTAAAATGGCCAATTCTTTGTTTGCCATTAAAAGATTACGTTTTCAAGGAACCTCCTTCATCTGTAATTCCACAGTGAAATCGCAGCAGAAAATAGAGATGCAGATATTGCTGGGAAAAATGTGGGGGAAACGGGACATTTAATGGGCTTGGACCAATGTTGTAACTTCTCCCTGGTTTGTAGGAGTAGGGATAACTTTCTGAATGGTGGCGGTCCAACCACTCAAATAGAGGATACCCTCCAATCTTGGAACAAGCCCTTTAAGGCTACATTCACATTTGCGTTGTTGGGCGCAGCGTCGTCTACGCAACCAACAACGCTGCATTTTTGACGCATGCGTTGACATAAAATAGTAATGGTCATGAATTTTGGCGCAGGGAAAACGCCACAAGTAGCGTTCTCCGCGCCCTGTCTGGTGCGTCAAATTGACGCATGCGTCGTAAAACGCAAAACAATGCATACCGGCGCATGTCAATGTGCCCCCCATGTTAAAGATGGGGGCGCATTACGCATGCGTTGGTATGCGTCGACGACGCTGCGCCCAACAACGCAAATGTGAACGTTACCTAAGTCTTTGTATTGCACAGTGACACACACATTGAACGTTGCAGCATAAGCGGACATGCTATAGATCTGCATGCATAGGAGAGTTCTTATAGAAGCGTTCCCAGGAAACTTCTTCTCTTCTGAACCTGTGTATATGTAGTGTAGGTTACTCACTAACCATTGTCTGTGATCCTCAGTTTCCAGCAGCGTTATGGTCCTCTTCTGGGCCACCGGACTTTATTCCGACTTGCCTGATCACACTGGAGATAAATTGTGAGCCAGCCATGTTTTGAAGCTCCATAGACTCTTTTGTTAATATGGACTTCCGGCTGACCCCTGTGTGATGGGGCAGGGTGGAATAGATGTCAGGGACGCAGAAGAGGACCAGAGTGGCATTGGGATCCAGGGAAGACGGCGAGTGTATGACCGCAATCAGACTGCACTACACACCCACATACACAGTAATTATAGTAATTAATTAAACACACTAGTTATACAGGGATTTTATTACATGGACTGCCAGTTAGGTATGGTGCACCCCGACGCGCGTTTCGGGCGCACTGTTCCTTCGTCACACCCCCTGCCAAATAGGTATGGGCACTAGTAAATTATATTAAAATACATGTATATTGAATTATTCTTGATTTTTTAATTCTGTAATTTTGTAAATACCATTTAATAAATAAATTTTTAATTAGTCATATCCTCTGTCTTGATTAGTTTTCGGCCTTCCTGTGTTTTGAGCACGATTCCTTTTACACCCACATACACACACATTACAGAATGCAATGTAACCGGAGTGCTACTTTAAAACCTCATCCACGGCACATCAGGTTTTCTGTCTGGTGGATCCTCTGAAATCTGCGTAGATACTAAAAGGAGGTGGCAGGCCATAAGCGATGTGTAAAGCTCTGTGTTCCCATTTGTTTTCCGGTCCGTATAGAGAAGGGTGAAATGAAACGGACCCTCCTTCAAGGCGCTGTTTGTTTTTCCTCGTAATGTCGCAGGAAAGTTTCTTGTTGTCGTGGTTTACCCGAATTGTTTCTCAGGAAGCCAGGCCTTTTATTGTTTGTTTAATGCTACAAGCCTAAATTATTGGCTGACGTTTCTGAGCGGAAAAGATAAGTCACCTAATCGTGAAATAAAGATGATCACATTAGGAAAGCTGCATTGTGTGTGTAAGACCCTCCTTATACAGGGAATAAGGGGGATATTCGGCAGATAGGACCCCACTATATAGGGTATCTTAGGGAAGGTAAGACGCCACAAGAGGAGCATGGAAGCTGCTTAAGGGGCGTTCAGCCTGCAGCTACAGAAGCTTCATCAGCCTTCACCAGAGGGTTTCTCATTAAGGCTAATGTTACATTGTTCTGTCTGCCTGTGTTCCCTCCTGCCAGAGGTGCCGGAGCGTGTGGTCATGTTGTAATGTTTGGATAATTCTCTGCTTGTTCTGAGTAGATGTCATAAAGGAAATGTCCATAGCACAGACCCCATCTGTAGGCCAACTCTGAATGATACAATTGCATAGTGCAAATTCCTTCACATCTCTTACCTGAATTAAGAGCGATTCCGGAGAGCGGGTATGTGTTTCTCAAATGCTTGCTGTTTTCATGGACATTGTGTTTATTGAGGGTCCTACATCTAAATGAAGGCATTTGCACAGGTAAATGGTCCCCATGATGGGCCTAGGAAGAGGGCATAGACAACAGCTATGCTGTATTACTTGGAGGACCTGTCTCATTGTACCTGCGGTCCGATCTGTGTACATCATAGCATAGATATAGGTATGGTAAAACGTGTAATTTATTCATGGCAATCCCTGGTGTTTGTGTACGAGTCCAGTGGGTGGTCCTGCTAGTGACTGACGGCTAGCTCTGCAGGTAATGTCATCCAGGAGGAGACTGTCAATCACTGAATACGACCGCCCACTGGACTCATGTATACAAGCACCAGGGCTTTTAATGAATACAATGCAACTTTTCCCAAAACATTGTCTTATCAATCTGATCAGCTCCTCCTGCTGTGTAACATCCTGCCTGCATTTTCTAATTGCTTTGGAAGATCGCTCCTCAGTGTACGAAGTATGTATTGACACATTACATCTGCATGTCGCCATAATCTGCTCTGGTTTTGGATGCAGTAATTGGCCATGCAGTTTAATAAACGCTTTTCAACACCTGACCAATTACATATGTATTATAGATGCCATTCAGAATTACAGGGCCACTACTGTTTGTGTATATCCATAGAACATATGTCATGTGTAGGGAAAGACATTAACGTCCAGTCCTCAAGGGATCCCCTTGAGAAAGCGGCACGGTGCAGCCGCGAAACGCGCGTCGGGGTCCATCTCCTGACCGTCTCCCCACCCTCCCCCTGCTATCGGTAAGCTCTGCACCAGTACCAGCCATCTTACTTTTGTGGTGACGTTATGGGGTCCGATTTTCGGACATTGGTCTGGGAACTGGGTGCCTTATCTGGGCTAAGCCCTTCTGTGGCCGTTTATTTGCACTTAGCACCTTATTAGGCTTTACTGCTGAGGGGGATGGGCTTGTATGCTCCCATTATTGTGGAGTATTACTTGTGGGGCTGGGATGGGGGCTTTTTTCAGCATTTTATAGACATTCATGTTGCTCCTGTTACCTATTAATGCTATATTGTTATTGAACTGTAGGTTTTTGCTTATGTGGTAAATTATGTAATAAACGTTATTTATATTTGGTTCATCGATGCTCCGGGTCGTTCTCCTTAATTGAATATGGTCTTTTTGGAGCTGATTTAGTGAGTTTAGGGGGTGCATGGTAAACTTATTTCCAATGGTCCTCCTTTCTCACAATATGCATCTGGGATTTTTGTTGTTGCTGTACTCTGTAGTGTTTTTACATTCTAACTTTTGAGAATATATATACAGTACAGACCAAAAGTTTGGACACACCTCATTTTATTATTATATTTATTATTATTATACATTTTTATAGCGCCATTTATTCCATGGCGCTTTACATGTGAATACGGGGCAAATATAGACAAATACATTAAACATGAGCAGATAACAAGGCACACGAGTACATAAGGAGGGAGGACCCTGCCCGCGAGGGCTCACAGTCTGCAGGGGGTGGGTGAGGATACACTAGGAGAGGGAAGAGCTGGCTGTGCGGCTGTTCAGTAGGTTGAGGATCACTGCAGGCTGTAGGCTTGTCGGAAGAGATGAGTCTTCAGGTTCTTTTTGAAGGTTTCTATGGTAGGCGCAAGTCTGATGTGTTGGGGTAGAGAGTTCCAGAGTATGGGGGAAGCACGGGAGAAGTCTTGGATGCGGTTATGGGAAGAAGAGATGAGAGGGGAGTAGAGAAGGAGGTCTTGGGAGGATCGGAGGTCGCGTGTAGGTAGGTACCGGGAGACCATGTCACAGATGTATGGAGGAGACAGGTTGTGGATGGCTTTGTATGTCAGTGTGAGGGTTTTGAACTGGAGTCTCTGGGCGATAGGAAGCCAGTGAAGGGCTTGACACAGGGGAGAGGCTGGGGAATAGCGGGGGGACAGGTGGATTAGTCGGGCAGCAGAGTGTAGGATGGATTGGAGTGGTGCCAGAGTGCTACAGGGGAGTCCAGAGAGTAGGAGGTTGCAGTAGTCGAGGCGGGAGATGATAAGGGCATGCACTAGCGTTTTTGCAGTGTTGCGGTCAAGGAAAGCACGGATCCGGGAAATATTTTTGCGTTTGAGACGACAGGAGGAGGCAAGGGCTTGGATATGTGGCTTGAAAGAGAGGGCAGAGTCGAGGATCACCTCGAGGCACCGGGCGAGTGGGACTGGGGATAGTGAGCAGCCATTGACATTGATGGATAGGTCTGGTGGAGGGGTAGAGTGAGATGGGGGAAAGATGATGAATTCTGTTTTGTCCATGTTCAGTTGTAGAAAGCGAGCAGAAAAGAAGGCTGAAATGGCAGACAGACAGTGCGGGATTTTGGTAAGCAAGGAGGAGAGGTCAGGTCCGGAGAGGTAGATCTGCGTGTCGTCAGCGTAGAGATGGTACTGCATACCGTGGGATTCTATGAGCTGTCCCAGGCCGAAAGTGTAGATGGAGAAGAGTAGGGGTCCTAGAACAGAGCCTTGAGGAACACCGACTGACAAGGGGCGAAGTGAGGAGGTGGTGTGGGGGAGGGAGACACTGAATGTTCGGTCTGTTAGATATGACGAGATCCAGAGAGGGCCAAGTCTGTGATGCCAAGGGATGAGAGGATTTGTAGCAAAAGGGAGTGGTCAACAGTGTCAAAGGCAGAAGACAAGTCCAGGAGAAGGAGGACAGAGTAGTGTCGCTTGCTCCTTGCAGTTAGTAGGTCATTGGTGACTTTAGTTAGGGCAGTTTCAGTTGAGTGATGGGAACGAAAGCCTGATTGTAACCGATCAAAGAGGGAGCAGGAGGAGAAGTGGGAGGACAGTTCAAGATGGACGTGTTGCTCCAGCAATTTGGAGGCATAAGGGAGAAGAGATATTGGGCGATAGCTAGACAGAGGTTGGATCGAGGGAGGGCTTTTTGAGGATGGGTGTGATCTTGGCATGCTTGAAGGATGAGGGAAAGACACCTGTTGTGAGTGAGAGGTTGAAGAGGTGCGTTTAGGGTTGGGATGAAGACCGTGGAAAGGTTAGGGATGAGGTGGGATGGGAGCGGGTCAAGCGTGCAGTCATTTAAAGATTTTTCTGTATTTTCATGACTATGATAATTGTAAATTCACACTGAATGCATCAAAACTATGAATTAACACATGTGAAATTATATACTTAACAAAAAAGAGTGAAACAACTGAAATTATGTCTTATATTCTAGGTTCTTCAAAGTAGCCACCTTTTGCTTTGATGACTGCTTTGCACACTCTTGGCATTGTCTTGATGAGATTCAAGAGGTAGTCACCGGGAATGGTTTTCACTTCACAAGTGTGCCCTCTCAGGTTTAATAAGTGGGATTTATTGCCTTATAAATGGAGTTGGGACCATCAGTTGTGTTGTGCAGAAGTCTGGTGGATACACAGCTGATTGTCCTACTGAATAGATTGTTAGAATTTGTATTATGGCAAGAAAAAGCAGCTAAGTAAAGAAAAACGAGTGGCCATCATTACTTTAAGAAATGAAGGTCAGTCAGTCCGAAAAATTGGGAAAACTTTGAAAGTGTCCCCAAGTGCAGTTGCAAAAACCATCAAGCACTACAAAGAAACTGGCTCACATGAGGATCGCCCCAGGAAAGGAAGACCAAGAGTCACCTCTGCTTCTGAGGATAAGTTTATCCGAGTCGCCAGCCTCAGAAATCACAGGTTAACAGCAGCTCAGATTAGAGACCAGGTCAATGCCACACAGAGTTCTAGCAGCAGACACATCTCTACAACAACTGTTAGGAGGAGACTTTGTGCAGCAGGCCTTCATGGTAAAATAGCTGCTAGGAAACCACTGCTAAGGACAGGCAACAAGCAGAAGAGACTTGTTTGGGCTAAAGAACACAAGGAATGGACATTACACCAGTGGAAATCTGCTTTGGTCTGATGAGTCCAAATTTGAGATCTTTGGTTCCAACCACTGTGTCTTTGTGTGACGCAGAAAAGGTGAACGGATGGACTCTACATGCTTGGTTCCCACTGTGAAGCATGGAGGAGGGGGTGTAATGGTGTGGGGGTGCTTTGCTGTTGGGGATTTATTTAAAATTGAAGGCATACTGAACCAGCATGGCTACCACAGCATCTTGTAGCGGCATGCTATTCCATCCCGTTTGCGTTTAGCTGGACCATCATTTATTTTTCAACAGGACAGTGACCCCAAACACACCTCCAGGCTGTGTAAGGGCTATTTGACCAAGAAGGAGAGTGATGGGGTGCTACGCCAGATGACCTGGCCAGACCGGAACCCAATCGAGATGTTTTCGGGTGAGCTGGATCTCAGAGTGAAGACAAAAGGGCCAACAAGTGCTAAGCATCTCTGGGAACTCCTTCAAGATTGTTGGAAGACCATTCCCGGTGACTACCTCTTGAAGCTCATCAAAAGAATGCCAAGAGTGTGCAAAGCGGTCATCAAAGCAAAATGTGGCTACTTTGAAGAACCTAGACTATAAGACATATTTTCACTTTTTTGTTAAGTATATAATTCCACATGTGTTAATTCATAGTTTTGATGCCTTCATTGTGAATTTACAATATTCATAGTCATAGAGATACAGAAAAATCTTTAAATGAGAAGGTGTGCCCAAACTTATATATATATAATTGGGCACACCTTCTCATTTAAAGATTTTTCTGTATTTTCATGACTATGAAAATTGTACATTCACACTGAAGGCATCAAAACTATGCCGTTGAACGATGCCGAAAAATCCGCACACAAATCCGCAACATAGGCACATAGCATTAGGGTTTGAATTAGGGTTGGAATTAGGGTTAGGGTTGCAATGAGGGTTAAGATTAGGGTTAGGGGTGTGTTGGGGTTAGGGTTAGGCTTGTGGTTAGGGTTATGGTTGGGATTAGGGTTAGGAGTGTGTTGGGGTTAGGGTTGTGATTAGGGTTAGGGGTGTGTTGGGGCTAGGGTTGTGGTTGGGGGTTAGGGTTGTGGTTAGGGTCATGGATAGAGTTGGGAATAGGGATAGGGGTGTGTTGGGGTTAGTGTTGGAATTAGAATTGAGGGGTTTCCACTGTTTAGGCACATCAGGGGGTCTCCAAACGTGACATGGCACCACCATTGATTCCAGCCAATCTTGCGTTCAAAAAGTCAAATGGTTCCCTCCCTTCCGAGCCCCGACGTGTGCCCAAACAGTGGTTTACTCCCACATATGGGGTACCAGCATACTCAGGACAAACTGGACAACAACGTTTGGGGTCCAATTTCTCCTGTTACTCTTGTGAAAATAAAAAATTGCTTGCTAAAATATTATTTTTGAGGAAAGAAAAATGATTTTTTATTTTCACAGCTCTGCGTTATAAACTTCTGTAAAGCACTTGGGGGTTCAAAGTGCTCACCACACATCTAGATAAGTTCCTTGGGGGGTCTAGTTTCTAAAATGGGGTCACTTGTGGGGGGTTTCTACTGTTTAGGCACCTCAGGGGTTCTGCAAACACAACATGACGCCCGCAGACCATTCCATCAAAGTCTCCATTTCAAAACGTCACTACTTCCCTTCCGAGCCCCGACGTGTGCCCAAGCAGTGGTTTACACCCACATATGGGGTATTGGCGTACTCACAACAAACTGGAAAACAACTTTTGGGTCCAATTTCTCCTGTTACCCTTGTGAAAATAAAGAATTGCGGGCTAAAAAATCATTTTTGAGAAAAGAAAAATGATTTTTTTTATTTTCACGGCTCTGCATTATAAACTTCTGTGAAGCACTTGGGGGTTCAAAGTGCTCACCACACATATAGATTAGTTGCTTCGGAGGTCTAGTTTCCAAAATGGGGTCTCTTGTGGGGGAGCTCCAATGTTTAGGCACACAGGGGCTCTCCAAACACGACATGGCGTCCGCTAACGATTGGAGCTAATTTTCCATTCAAAAAGTCAAATGGCGCTCCTTCCCTTCCGAGCCCTGCTGTGCACCCAAACAGTGGTTTACCCCCACATATGGGGTATCGGCGTACTCAGGACAAATTGGACAACAACTTTCGGGGTCCAGTTTCTCCTTTTACCCTTGGGAAAATAAAAAAAAAATTGTTGCTAAAAGATCATTTTTGGGACTAAAAAGTTAAATGTTCATTTTTTCCTTCCATGTTGCTTCTGCTGCTGTGAAGCACCTGAAGGGTTAATAAACTTATTGAATGTGGTTTTCATCTTCTTGAGGGGTGCAGTTTTTAGAATGGTGTCACGTTTGGGTATTTTCAGCCATATAGACCCCTCAAACTGACTTCAAATGTGAGGTGGTCCCTAAAAAAAATGGTTTTGTAAATTTTGTTGAAAAAATGAGAAATCGCTGGTCAAATTTTAACCCTTATAACTTCCTAGCAAAAAAAATGTTTCCAAAATTGTGCTGATGTAAAGTATACATGTGGGAAATGTTATTTATTAACTATTTTGTGTCACATAACTCTCTGGTTTAACAGAATAAAAATAACAAATTTGAAAATTGCAAAATTTTCAAAATTTTCGCCAAATTTCCATTTTTTCACAACTAAACGCAAAAATTATTGACCTATATTTACCACTATCATGAAGCCCAATATGTCACGAAAAAACTTTCTCAGAATCGCTAGGATCCGTTGAAGCGTTCTTAAGTTATTACCTCATAAAGGGACACTGGTCAGAATTGCAAAAAATGGCCAGGTCGTTAAGGTCAAAATAGGCTGGGTCATGAAGGGGTTAAAAACAAAACAATTTTTTTTTTTTCATGTGCGGAGGAAGCAAAGAGTATACAGACATTACAGTACAGTACAGGCAAGGTCAGACTGGGGTGTCTGGGGTCCACCAGGGCAATGGACTCTAGTGGCCACCCTACAGCTATATGCAAATATCTGTAAGCCGTTATCTCTGTTATAGTGTAGCATCATAGGCTGTGAGCAGACGTTCAGGGTTATTCGCGTTTTTTTTTTCCGCTATAAAAACTCTTTAAAAAAACGCATATATTAAGCATCCCATTATTTTTAATGCATTCTGCAATTTTTGTGCACATGATGCGCTTTTTTCCACAAAAATATCGCATCGCGGTAAAAAACGCAGCATGTTCATTAATTTTGCTGATTTTTTTTGCGTTTTTCACTCTATTTAATGCACTGGGAAGCTCCGGAAAAAAACCACACAAAAAAGCGTCAGAAACGCGCAAAAAAAACCGCATGCGGATTTCCTGCAGACAAAGGTTGATTTTGTTCAGGAAAATTCTGCAGAAAATCCTGACGTGTGCACATAGCCTAAAACCTAGGAGGCTCCTGCATATATACCACTATAACTGTAATTTACAATTATGGGTAGTTTACATTAAAGGGGTTATTTTGTTAAAACAAGTTATCACCGATCCATGAACTCCACAGGATAGATGATCACTTAGTTCCAACCATTAGAAACTGCATCGGAAGAATGAGGACGTTTTACTCTGATAGGACATTTTAAAATGGAGCAGTAGGTGGGATATCTGACCGCAGCACCATTCATTTTCTTTGGGGCTTCTAGAAAAAAACAAGCGCAGCGCTCGCAGACACTGAGGGAATGAATGGATTAGTGGTCAAGTAGCACATGCTGCTCCAGTCTAATGGGGATAAAAGTTCCACATTCTGTTGACCGGGTCCAAGTAGTCAGACCCCCACCAATCACTACGTCATCACTTATCCTATGGAGAGGTGATTACTTTTTTCACAGGAAACCCCCTGTAAGTGCATCTCTGCCGCTGTGTTCCAATTAACTAATCTCTAGTGGAAATAAAAAAAATCTTCTCCTAATTAATATCCGAGAGAACAAATGACTGCCATACACAACACAATCCACTATACCAAGACCACATACTACCACATACAGGTAAGAAATACCACCACACCATGACCAGATCACATAGTGATCGAATAATACCACGTAGGGAAAAATACCAAAATACGACAACACCATAACTAGACTACATATTCCACCACACAGTGACAGAATGATACCATATATAGGGGATAAATACCGCCCCACCGTGACCAGACCACAAATTACCACAACATAGTGACAATACTACAATACTGATCATGAATACAAACCACAATACTAACACTGTTTATTACCACCAGTGACATTATACATAGGAGATCTGTATATAGTGTCACTATACAGGTAATACAGTGATCACCAGTGACATTATACACAGGAGCTCTGTACACAGCGTATAGTGTGCAAGTACATGTAATATGCTGACTCGCCAGTGACATCTGTAGTTGATATCCTTTATCTTCACTTTTCTTCTTCATCCAGCACAGTCTGCCATCACTTCTTCCAGCCAGGACTTGTCTCTGCAAAAAATAACACAGTCATCAATAGCTGATCACTTCCAAAGCACATTCCTCACTTTTTCCCCAACTTCTGCACTACGTCAGATGAAGAAAAAAGCGACGCAGTGCCGCACTGTAAAGTAACAGGACCCCCTTTTGTTCCCTCCATGGAAAACTATTTGCTTCCAAACCTTATCGAAGTCCCTCATCCTGGCCCCCTTTATTAAATAATCTAGCCCAGCCTGGCACCCTTTATTTCATAATATGCCCCAACCTAGCCCCCTATGTCCCTCGTCCAGCCTGGCTCCAATATCTGCAGCCAAGGCCCCAGATATCCCCCCCCCCCCAAGCTATCCATACTGGCCTCCGTGTGTCGTTTGTCCTGCCCCCCCAACAATATATCCATCCTGGATCCCCCATATATCCAAACTGGTCCCTTGTCCTGGCTTACATCTACCTATCCTGGCTCCCCCCCAGTGTATCCATCCTGGCCCCCCTTATGTATTCATCCTGGCTCTCTCCCCCACATGTACCCATCCCGGCTCTCAAACCTTTCCCCCCCCCCAGTATCCATCCCAGCTTCCCTCCACCCCTCCACCCCATGTATCCATCTTGGCTCCCTCCACCCCATGTATCCATCCTGGCTCCCTCCCCCCATGTATCCATCCCGGCTCCCTCCCCCCATGTATCCATCCTGGCCCTCCCCCATGCATCTATCCTGGCACCCCCCATGTATTGATCCCGACTCCCCCCGTGTATCCATCCTGGCTTCTCCCCCCCCCCCCCCCCCCCCCATGTATCCATCCTGGCCCTCCCCCATGTATCCATCCTGGGCCTCCCCCATGTATCCATCCTGGCACCCCCCCCATGTATCCATCCCGGCTCCCCCCATGTATCGATCCCGACTCCCTCCCCCCATGTATCCATCCTGGCCCCTCCCCCCATGTATCCATCCTGGCCCCTCCCCCATGTATCCATCCTGGCCCTCCCCCATGTATCCATCCTGGCCCTCCCCCATGTATCCATCCTGGCCCTACCCCATGTATCCATCCATTCTCTCCCCCTCCATTTATCCATCCTGGCTCGCCCCCCCTGTGTATCCATCCTGGCTTCCCCCCGTGTACCCATTCTGGCCCCTTGTCCTGCACAGAGAAGGAGGAAAAAAAAAAAGATTTCTTACCTGTCTGCACTCCTGGTGCCGGACGTGGTCGTCCTCCTCTGCAGGGCCTGAGCGCTTATCTTAAGATAGCCGCCGACCTAGCAGAGGCCAGGGGCTGACTTGTGTGTGCTCGTCGAATGTGGCGCTTGACACTGACGTCATACGCCAGTGATGGCAGGCACACACTAGTTAGTGTTAATTAGGACATGCGCTGCAGCGGTTCAGCTAATGAATGCTGCGTGCGCACCCCTGCATATACTCTGCCTCTGCTTTTAAAGGGCCGTGCCCCTAAAAACTACAGAATTTTTTATTTTTTTTCCTCACATCTTTTTCTTCCCTTCTCTTTCAGGTCCATTGCAAGGGCCCATCGGGGATTTTCCCGATACTCTGCTGGGCCAGTCCGAGCCGGAGTACAGGGATCGCAGCTGCTGCTTTCTGAGAAGTAAATCCTTTTTAACAACAAGCAGCAAATGTTTTGCCTCACGGAAAGAATCAGCTGTGATCCCCTGCTGTAATGTCTGTATACTCTCTTCTCCTTTTTCCCCTGCGCAGGAGCTGTGCTATGATCAGATCATGTCCCTGTACTGTCAGACACGGCCATTACACAGTACACAGCAGGGGCACATTTATAAGATTATCTCAGCACAGGAACATTTTATTTTTAACAACTCAAATTGTGGAGCTTATAAATACGGTATTCTAAGATCTATTAATTCAAGTGTACTCTGTTCATGGGAAAGCCCCTTTAATGCCCTGCAAAACTTCACCTGCATTCTAGATGGGATATTTTATTTTCCTTTTATTTAGTCTACCCAATTTTATTTTTTATTTTTGGAGGGAGGGGCGAGTGCACATGAGGCCATATTTAATACAACATGTACATCATATTTATTGGAAAATGGTCAGAACCAGGAAAAATATTCAGCATTTCCTTTTTTCATGTTTGTTTGTTTACCCTTTTTTTTTTTTTTTTTTATGGTAAAAAGGATTACTTTTAATTCCCTCATCAATACTGATAGCAAACATGTGTCCATTGTGTAGACTGTCTGCACATTGCTTTATAATTATCCAAGTCCCTGGTGCCTATGTAAAATGCGTTCTTTACGCAGAATGTTTAATATTGGTGTGTGAGAGGTGTGCATTTCATAGGCGGAAGGGAAGTTTTTTGTTTACTACTTATGGATGTACTAGATGGTGGCCCAATTCTAACTCATCGGGTATTCTAGAATATGCATGTCCACGTAGTATATTGCACAGCCCACGTAGTATATTGCCCAGTCACGTAGTATATTGCCCAGTCACGTAGTATATTGCCCAGTCACGTAGTATATTGCCCAGTCACGTAGTATATTGCCCAGCCACGTAGTATATTGCCCAGCCACGTAGTATATTGCCCAGCCACGTAGTATATTGCCCAGTCACGTAGTATATTGCCCAGTCACGTAGTATATTGCCCAGTCACGTAGTATATTGCCCAGTCACGTAGTATATTGCCCAGTCACGTAGTATATTGCCCAGTCACGTAGTATATTGCCCAGTCACGTAGTATATTGCCCAGTCACGTAGTATATTGCCCAGCCACGTAGTATATTGCCCAGTCACGTAGTATATTGCCCAGCCACGTAGTATATTGCCCAGTCACGTAGTATATTGCCCAGCCACGTAGTATATTGCCCAGCCACGTAGTATATTGCCCAGCCACGTAGTATATTGCCCAGTCACGTAGTATATTGCCCAGCCACGTAGTATATTGCCCAGCCACGTAGTATATTGCCCAGCCACGTAGTATATTGCCCAGCCACGTAGTATATTGCCCAGCCACGTAGTATATTGCCCAGCCACGTAGTATATTGCCCAGCCACGTAGTATATTGCCCAGCCACGTAGTATATTGCCCAGCCACGTAGTATATTGCCCAGCCACGTAGTATATTGCTCAGCCACGTAGTATATTGCCCAGTCACGTAGTATATTGCCCAGCCACGTAGTATATTGCCCAGCCACGTAGTATATTGCCCAGCCACGTAGTATATTGCCCAGTCACGTAGTATACAGCACAGAGCCACGTAGTATGCACCATATCCCTGTTAAAAAAAGAATTAAAATAAAAAATAGTTACATACTCACCTTCCGGAGCGTATCGAAGCGGCTGGTTACCGATGCTCATCGCGCGCTTCGGTCTGAAGAGTGCATTGCGGTCTCGCGAGATGATGACGTGGCGGTCTCGTGAGACCGCACGTCGTCATCTCGCGAGACCGCAATGCATGGAGCTGTCACCGAGGCGTCGCGAGGAGCATCGGTGTTATGAACAGGTAATTCAGAACCACAATGGACCTTGAAGTTCAGAGCACACAAGGTGACCTGACATTTACCAAAAACATAGGACAAGCTCTGAGACGTGGAAACTCTGCTGACCGCAATCCCTAATCCTAACACACCACACTAGAGGTAGCCGTGGATTGCGCCTAACGCTCCCTATGCAACTCGGCACAGCCTGAGAAACTAACTAGCCCTGAAGATAGAAAAATAAGCCTACCTTGCCTCAGAGAAATTCCCCAAAGGAAAAGGCAGCCCCCCACATATAATGACTGTGAGTAAAGATGAAATACAAACACAGAGATGAAATAGATTTAGCAAAGTGAGGCTCGACTTACTGAATAGACCGAGGATAGGAAAGATAGCTTTGCGGTCAACACAAAAACCTACAAACAACCACGCAGAGGGGCAAAAAGACCCTCCGCACCGACTAACGGTACGGAGGTGCTCCCTCTGCGTCTCAGAGCTTCCAGCAAGCAAGAAAAAACCAATATAGCAAGCTGGACAGAAAATATAGCAAACAAAAATAACACAAGCAGAACTTGGCTTATGCAGGATAGAGAGGCCACAGGAACGATTCAGGAGGAAGCAAGACCAATACTAGAACATTGACTGGAGGCCTGGATCAAAGCACCAGGTGGCGTTAAATAGAGCAGCACCTAACGACTTAACCTCATCACCTGAGGAAGGAAACTCAGAAGCCGCAGTACCACTCTCATCCACCAAAGGAAGCTTATAGACAGAACCAGCCGCAGTACCACTCACGACCACAGGAGGGAGCTTTGCCACAGAATTTACAACAGTACCCCCCCCTTGAGGAGGGGTCACCGAACCCTCACCAGAGCCCCCAGGCCGACCAGGATGAGCCACATGAAAGGCACGAACCAGATCGGCAGCATGGACATCAGAGGCAAAGACCCAGGAATTATCTTCCTGACCATAACCTTTCCACTTAACCAGATACTGGAGTTTCCGTCTCGAAACACGAGAATCCAAAATCTTCTCCACAATATACTCCAATTCCCCTTCAACCAAAACCGGAGCAGGAGGATCAATAGATGGAACCACAGGTGCCACGTATCTCCGCAACAATGACCTATGGAACACGTTATGGATGGAAAAAGAAGCCGGAAGAGTCAAACGAACAGACACAGGATTAAGAACCTCAGAAATCCTATATGGACCAATGAAATGAGGCTTAAATTTAGGAGAGGAAACCTTCATAGGAATATAACGAGATGACAACCAAACCAAATCCCCAACACGAAGTCGGGGACCCACACAGCGCCTGCGGTTAGCGAAACGTTGAGCCTTCTCCTGGGACAAAGTCAAATTGTCCACTACATGAGTCCAAATCTGCTGCAACCTATCCACCACAGTATCCACACCAGGACAGTCCGAAGACTCAACCTGCCCTGAAGAGAAACGAGGGTGGAACCCAGAATTGCAGAAAAACGGCGAAACCAAAGTAGCCGAGCTGGCCCGATTATTAAGGGCGAACTCAGCCAAAGGCAAAAAGGACACCCAATCATCCTGATCAGCAGAAACAAAACATCTCAGATATGTTTCCAAGGTCTGATTGGTTCGTTCAGTCTGGCCATTTGTCTGAGGATGGAAAGCCGAGGAAAAAGACAAATCGATGCCCATCCTAGCACAAAAGGCTCGCCAAAACCTCGAAACAAACTGGGAACCTCTGTCAGAAACGATGTTCTCTGGAATGCCATGTAAACGAACCACATGCTGAAAAAATAATGGCACCAAATCAGAGGAGGAAGGCAATTTAGACAAGGGCACCAAATGGACCATCTTAGAGAAGCGATCACAAACCACCCAAATGACCGACATTCTTTGAGAGACGGGGAGATCCGAAATAAAATCCATAGAGATATGTGTCCAAGGCCTCTTCGGGACCGGCAAGGGCAAAAGCAACCCACTGGCACGAGAACAGCAGAGCTTAGCCCGAGCACAAATCCCACAGGACTGCACAAAAGAACGCACATCCCGCGACAGAGACGGCCACCAAAAGGATCTAGCCACCAAATCTCTGGTACCAAAGATTCCAGGATGACCAGCCAACACCGAACAATGAACCTCAGAGATAACTCTACTCGTCCATTTATCAGGGACAAACAGTTTCTCCGCTGGACAACGGTCAGGTCTATTAGCCTGAAATTTTTGCAGCACCCGCCGCAAATCAGGGGAGATGGCAGACAAAATTACCCCCTCTTTGAGAATACCCGCCGGCTCAGACAAACCCGGAGAATCGGGCACAAAACTCCTAGACAGGGCATCCGCCTTCACATTTTTAGAGCCCGGAAGGTACGAAACCACAAAGTCAAAACGGGAGAAAAACAGCGAGCAACGAGCCTGTCTAGGATTCAACCGTTTGGCAGACTCGAGATAAGTCAAGTTCTTGTGATCAGTCAAGACCACCACGCGATGCTTAGCTCCTTCAAGCCAATGACGCCACTCCTCGGATGCCCACTTCATGGCTAGCAACTCTCGATTGCCAACATCATAATTTCGCTCAGCAGGCGAAAATTTCCTGGAAAAGAAGGCGCATGGTTTCATCACCGAGCAATCAGAACTTCTCTGCGACAAAACAGCCCCTGCTCCAATTTCGGAAGCATCAACCTCGACCTGGAACGGAAGCGAAACATCTGGTTGGCACAACACAGGGGCAGAAGAAAAACGGCGCTTCAACTCCTGAAAAGCTTCCACAGCAGCAGAAGACCAATTGACCACATCAGCACCCTTCTTGGTCAAATCAGTCAACGGTTTAGCAATGCTAGAAAAATTAGCGATGAAGCGACGATAAAAATTAGCAAAGCCCAGGAACTTCTGCAGACTCTTCAGATATGTTGGCTGAGTCCAATCATAAATGGCCTGAACTTTAACAGGGTCCATCTCGATAGTAGAAGGAGAAAAAATGAACCCCAAAAATGAAATCTTCTGAACACCAAAGAGACACTTTGACCCCTTCACAAACAAAGAATTAGCACGCAGGACCTGGAACACCATTCTGACCTGCTTCACATGAGACTCCCAATCATCCGAGAAGACCAAAATATCATCCAAGTATACAATCAGGAATTTATCCAGGTACTCTCGGAAGATGTCATGCATAAAGGACTGAAACACTGATAGAGCATTAGAAAGTCCGAATGGCATAACCAGGTACTCAAAATGGCCTTCGGGCGTATTAAATGCTGTTTTCCATTCATCGCCCCGTTTGATACGCACAAGATTATACGCACCACGAAGATCTATCTTGGTGAACCAACTAGCCCCCTTAATCCGAGCAAACAAATCAGACAGCAGCGGCAAGGGGTACTGAAATTTGACCGTAATTTTATTTAGAAGGCGGTAATGAATACAAGGTCTCAGCGAACCATCCTTCTTAGCCACAAAAAAGAAACCCGCTCCCAATGGCGACGATGACGGGCGAATATGACCCTTCTCCAAAGACTCCTTTGCGTAACTCCGCATAGCGGCGTGCTCAGGTACAGATAAATTAAACAGTCGACCCTTAGGAAACTTACTACCAGGAATCAAATCGATAGCACAATCACAATCCCTATGCGGAGGTAGGGCATTGGACTTGGGCTCATCGAATACATCCCGGTAATCAGACAAGAACTCTGGGACCTCAGAAGGGGTGGATGATGAGATAGACAGAAATGGAACATCACCATGTACCCCCTGACAACCCCAGCTGGACACAGACATTGATTTCCAATCTAATACTGGGTTATGGACTTGTAGCCATGGCAACCCCAACACGACCACATCATGGAGATTATGCAACACCAGAAAGCGAATATCCTCCTGGTGCGCAGGAGCCATGCACATGGTCAGCTGGGTCCAATACTGAGGCTTATTCTTGGCCAAAGGCGTAGCATCAATTCCTCTCAATGGAATACGACACTGCAAGGGCTCCAAGACAAACCCACAGCGCCTAGCATACTCCAAGTCCATCAAATTCAGGGCAGCGCCTGAATCCACAAATGCCATGACAGAATAGGAAGACAAAGAGCAAATCAGAGTAACGGACAAAAGAAATTTCGACTGTACCGTACCAATGGTGGCAGACCTAGCGAACCGCATAGTGCGCTTAGGACAATCGGAGATAGCATGAGTGGAATCACCACAGTAGAAACACAGCCCATTCTGACGTCTGTGTTCTTGCCTTTCAGCTCTGGTCAAAGTCCTATCGCACTGCATAGGCTCAGGTTTATGCTCAGATAATACCGCCAAATGGTGCACAGATTTACGCTCGCGCAAGCGTCGACCGATCTGAATGGCCAAAGACATAGACTCATTCAGACCAGCAGGCATAGGAAATCCCACCATGACATCCTTAAGGGCTTCAGAGAGACCCTTTCTGAAAATAGCTGCCAGCGCACATTCATTCCATTGAGTGAGCACGGACCACTTTCTAAACTTCTGACAATAAATCTCTATCTCAAAGAGTTTGCATCTCGGCTTTGGGAAAATGGCCGCCGCGATCTCTTCTGCGCACGCGCGGCATCCCGCGGCCATTTTCCTGAAGCCCCGTGCAGCAGAGCACTCCATCTGCGCACGCGCGGCCCCAGGAAGATGGCCGCCCCCACCGATGAAAGGGATAACAGCGCAGATCGCGCGCTGTTTCTTCACGTGCGCGCAGGGAATTCGGAACTTGGACATGCGCACACCACTACGCCACCAACGGAAAGCTGGGGAAGAAAAGAGCGATGTCACCACGCCCACCTGACCAGACCAGCCTGATTGACAGGCGAAAACGGCGACTTTGGTAATGTATTTCTCAGCATAGGTGGGGAATCAAGGTACACTACATACACTATAGTAACGCACAGCGCAGGCCCTATTTAACAGTATTTATATCTCAATCTGAAAAAACGGGGTGACAGGTTCCCTTTAACATTAGATCTTTTTACTATTCATGCTGCATAGGCAGCATGAATAGTAAAAAGTTGGTCACACAGGGTTAATAGCAGCGTTAACCGAGTGCGTTACACCGCGGTCAACGCTGCCATTAACTCTGTGTGAGCGCTGACTGGAGCGGAGTACGGAGCAGGCACTGACTGCGGGGAGGAAGGAGCGGCCATTTTTCCGCCGGACTGTGCCCGTCGCTGATTGGTTGCGGCAGCCATGACAGGCAGCTGGCACGACCAATCAGCGACTTGGATTCCATGACACAGAGGCCGCGACCAATGAATATCCGTGACAGACAGAAAGACAGAAGGACAGAAAGACGGAAGTGACCCTTAGACAATTATATAGTAGATATTGGGGATTTCACAAGGCATCTACTTCTGTACATACATGCACATGTACACATGTCTTTGGTGAAACTCACTGACTGCACACATTTGGGAGGGTACAATTCTCAAAAAAGTGTCTTTAACAAGTGATATCAGCCAGAGACACTTTGGCTGGCAAATATGATACATCTATGGCCAAACTCTGCACATCGCTCTTCTTGGTTTGTGTTGGTGGGGAAAAGTATGGTCAGCGTTGGCTTGGCCATTCATTCTTCTAAGGTTGGGCCTACATAAGCTCCTATGATGCTATACCTAGGCACGACCCCGTGCAATGCTTGTGACCCTTCTTCTTGTTGAGTAATTCTGTATAAGTGATATATAAATTCCCTTTGAGCCTTTCATGAGCTGTCCGTTTTTACGTGTATTTTCAGATACAGACGTTTCATGTGGACGCACCATGTAAAACCGTAGAAGACCTTACCAGTGGGGTTGCAATGGCTATGGTCCTTCAGAAAATGTAAGTTGACACATTACATATATATTATCTAAATCTAAGACTAGTTTACACAGATATTCCCTGACTGTTGGTTACCTTTCTTTCCCCCAACATCCTCTGTCAAGTGAACCCCTTACATATAAAGTAGTTGGTGGGTTTGGAAGACTTTGCTGTAATGTGTAGTCGAGGATTTAAAGGGAAAGATTTGGAATGTTTCAGGAGACAGTTTCATAGATTTGATGCGTTGGTTTTCCTTGCTACTAGAGATGAGCGAACCAGAGCTTTAAAGTTTGGGGTTCATACTGTCCTGAACTCTGAACAGACTCCTCCTGAAAGTCCGTTTTATTGTTCGAAGTTTCGGGAGGGGAGAGAGATTTTTTTTTTTCAGCTCCACATCGATAACAATGGGATTCAGGTTCGGGTACAGTTCTGGTACCCGAACTTTGGATTAAAGATTGGAAGGGCTGCAGAACCCTAATTTCCACAGATCCAATCATGCCTACTTACAAGTACACTCATGGTATTTATGCCAGTAGGAGTACTGGCAAGAAAACTTAAAATCATGCATGTTTCTTAAAACCCACAGAGGTGAAAACAAGATTTCCTTAAAACTTCATGTCTGTAGGTATTAAAGGGAATTGGTCAGTAGGTTTTTGCTTAAGGTACCGTCACATTTAGCGACGCTGCAGCGATCTAGACAACTAGGCCGATCGCTGCAGCGTCGCTGTTTGGTCGCTGGAGAGCTGTCACACAGACAGCTCTCCAGCGACCAACGATCCCGAAGTCACCGGGTAACCAGGGTAAACATCGGGTTACTAAGCACAGGGCTGCGCTTAGTAACCCGATGTTTACCCTGGTTACCATCCTAAAAGTTAAAAAAAACAACCGCTTCATACTTACCTTCCGCTGTCTGTCCTCCGGCGCTGTGCTTTCCTGCACTCACTGTGAGCACAGCGGCCGGAAAGCAGAGCGGTGACGTCACCGCGGAAGATAAGTATGAAGCGTTTGTTTTTTTTACTTTTAGCATGGTAACCAGGGTAAACATCGGGTTACTAAGCGCGGCCCTGCGCTTGGTAACCCGATGTTTACCCTGGTTACCGGCATCGTTGGTCGCTGGAGAGCTGTCTGTGTGACAGCTCTCTAGCGACCAAACAGCGACGCTGCAGCGATCCGGATCGTTGTCGGTATCGCTGCAGCGCCGTTTAGTGTGAAGGTACCTTAAGCGACGCAGCGATACCGACAACGATCCGGATCGCTGCAGCGTCGCTGGAGAGCTGTCACACAGACAGCTCTCCAGCGACCAACGATGCCGGTAACCAGGGTAAACATCGGGTTACTAAGCGCAGGGCCGCGCTTAGTAACCCGATGTTTACCCTGGTTACCATCGTTAAAGTAAAAAAAACAACCACTACATACTTACCTACCGCTGTCTGTCCCCGGCGCTGTGCTTCTCTGCCCTGTGTAAGCACAGCGGCCGGAAAGCACAGCGGTGACGTCACCGCTCTGCTTTCCGGCTGCCCGGCGCTCACAGCCAGAGCAGAGAAGCACAGCGCCGGGGACAGACAGCGGTAGGTAAGTATGTAGTGGTTGTTTTTTTTACTTTAACGATGGTAACCAGTGTAAACATCGGGTTACTAAGCGCGGCCCTGCGCTTAGTAACCCGATGTTTACCCTGGTTACCAGCGAAGACATCGCTGAATCGGCGTCACACACGCCGATTCAGCGATGTCAGCGGGAGAGCCAGCGACGAAACAAAGTGCTGGACTTTCTGCCCCGACCAGCGATATCACAGCAGGGGCCTGATCGCTGCTGCCTGTCACACTGGACGATATCGCTAGCCAGGACGCTGCAACGTCACGGATCGCTAGCGATATCGTCCAGTGTGACGGTACCTTTAGCAAAAATCATTTTCTGTAATCTAGGGGATTTGGTTACCTGTAGGTATGTTTGACTCCGATGCCAACATTGTCTGTTGTCTATTTTTGGGCCATTATCTATGTATAACCATTGTTGTATGGTAAGAATATGAAATACTGTAGTGCAACCTATGGCGGCTCCAAGTTTTCTTGGGCCCTGGGTGAAAGTGTCTCAGTGGGCCCCTTAACACATACCACAATTCATGATGCACTGATATGTAAGAAGTGAAATCTTTGGCTTTTTACTATACCTTCATTTCTCGAGTGATATCTATTGTAAATTCTACAATAGCTAAGAAACCGGCAAATCCTCACCGTGCACAGTGCATACCCTGGGAGATTCAAAAGCTTTCATTTTAGACCGGACAGTATAGTGCTCCATACAGTATTATGGGCACCACATAGTCCTCCTTACAGTGTAATGAGCCCCATATACTGCTCCGTACAGAATAATGGACCCCATATACTTCTCCATACAGAATAAATATTGGACCCCATATAATGCCCCGTGCAGAATAATGGGGTGCCACATAATGCCCTGTGCAGAATAATGGGGTGCCACGTAATGCCCTGTGCAGAATAATGGGGCGCCATTTAATACCCCGTGCAGAATAATGGGGTGCCACGTAATACCCCGTGCAGAATAATGGGGCGCCACATAATGCCCCGTGCAGAATAATGGGGTGCCACATAATGCCCTGTGCAGAATAATGGGGCGCCATTTAATACCCCGTGCAGAATAATTGGGCGCCACGTAATGCCCCGTGCAGAATAATGGGGCACCACGTAATGCCCCGTGCAGAATAATGGGTTCCGTACATTAGAAATAATCAAATACTTGCCTCTCCTCGTTTCCTGCTGGCTGCAGCTCCAGTCTCCTCAGCTCTGGTGTCTTCAGCCTATTTTGACTCTGCACTGCTCAGGACAGATGGCGTGCTGTAGTGTTGTCATCTCGCCCTTTGCCCTCAGCTGTCAGTCAGAAGATGCGAAAGAGACTGGACCTGTCACCAGTGGGGAACGAGGAGAGGTGAGTATTTAAAACAGTTTGAAGCACGGGGGATTGGAAGGGGCCACATAGCGTGTCGGTGTCCCCAACGGAGAGTGGGCCCCCTTCTTGCTTAGGGCCCCGATGCACCTGGTGGTGACGCCAACCCTGCTTGGACTGCATCATTTATTATAAATGATTTCCGTGATTTTATTTTTTTCTGATAAATAATTTGCAAGTACTATAATTTAATCTGTGGGACTAATAAGACTATGTGTGTGTATGTGTATATATAATATACATAATAAATATATATATATATATATATATATATATATATATATATATATATATATATATATATAATTTTTTTTTTTTTTAATAATCTGTTGTCTCTAGAAATGCCACTTTTATGTTCCCATCCTTTAGTAGAATATTTTGTGGTATGCAATTTGTTTTGTCTTTTTACAGTGAACCTACATACTTCGATGAAAACTGGTTAAACAGGATAAAAACTGATGTGGGAGACAATTGGAGGCTGAAGGTACAGTTCTTTGGAGAATACAAGTCCACTATTTGTATGTGTTTGTGCTCCCTTTTCCTCACACTACACTGATGTTTGTCACGGTATTCACAATGAACATCTTCACAATATGTCTGCTGCCAGGCTGTGCTATATCAGTTATACAATAACTACATGCTAATATTTACGAGGACTTTACAAAAAGTAGATTCCTTTGGCCTAAAATAGAGAAATGGCAGACATTTCAATGTGTTTGACGACTTTTATCATGATCCAGTAACAAACTGCAAGGGACACACACATACACACAACCAACCACATTTAGTGCCCGCATGTTTGAATATAGAATCTGAGGCTAAAAAACAAAATGTTGCTGGGAAAATGTAATTATGCTCAATGGTATAAAATTCTGTGAGGCACATGTGGTGTTAATATTATCACTGCACCCCTAGATGAATTCAGTGGGGAGTGTAGTTTGTAAAATGAGCTCACATATAGGGGTTTATGTTGTTCTGGCACCTCAGGAGCTCTGCCAATGTGACATGGCACCTCCAACCCATTCCAGCAAAATCTGAACTCCAATATGGTGTCTCTTCCCTTCTGAGATTTGCACTGTGCCTCAAAAGCAGTGTTCCCCCACATATGGGGTATTGGCGTACTCATGAGAAATTGTACAACAAATTTTAGGGTCCATTTTCTCCTGCTATCTTTGAAAATGAAGAAAAAAAATAGAGCTAAAACAAAATTTTTGTGAGAGAAATATATATATATATATATATATATATATATATATATAATATATATATATATATATATATATATTTATATATTTTCATATATTTTCATTTTCACAGATCAATGTTGTAAAATTCTGTGAAGCACCTGGGGGTAAAGCTTCCCAACACATATCTAGTTTTCCTTGAGGGCTCTAGTTTTCAAAATGGGATCACACGTGTGTGTGTTTTCTAAATTTTGTTGTCAAAATGAGAAATTGCTGGTCAATTCCTCTTAACCCTTATAACTTCCTAATCAAGAAAATTGTTTCAAAAATTGGGCTGGGAAATGTTATTTATTAACTATTTTGTGTGACCTGACTCTCTGATTTAAGAGCATAAACATTAAGAGATTGAAAATTGCTAAATTTGCAAAAAATGAACGCATGCGTCACAAATCCCTGCGTTGTGCATGCGTTTTGCATGCGTTGTGCGTTGCGTCGCCGACGCATCGCTGCACAACGCTAATGTGAACGTAGCCTTATATAATTAACAGCATTGTGTCTTCTTATCTATAGCATTATAGCATATTGGTACCGTTCTTTGGTGGGATATTGCTAAGCTTATTTAAACATGATACTGTCGTCCCCATGAATGTCCAAACTGTACCATGGCAGGGAGATATGAATTTTTCTAGATGTTATTCCATCTTGAGGACTTATTAATGGGCTTTGCTCTATTGTATGTTATTTAACCACAGTGTTGTCCATATAGGCACCCTATTTAGGGCTATGGGTCCTAGTTAACCTGTGCAGGTGTTAGCCATATTGTGGGCTGTGTATATAAAGGACAAATATGGTTTCCTTTTTTAATTGTTTTTAAAATGTGTGTTTTTTCTATTGCATGTTCTGATTTGTTATTGCACATGAATAAAAAGCTTTGTTCATTTTAGCCAATACCATTCGTGTGGTGATCCCCGTTTATATGACCTTTGCTTTTCTCTCTGTTTAATGGTTGCAATGTGGTTGGTCAGGGAGTAGATCCCACTTCTTTGACTGTGGTGCCCCCTTAATGTTTAGATTTATATATTCCATGTCTCCCCCACCCCCCTCATATTCCATATCTCACCCACCCCCCATCATATTCTGTGTCCCCCCTCATATTCCGTATCTCCCCCACCCACCTCATAATCCGTGTTTCACCCACCACCTCATATTCCATGCCTCACCTACCCCCATCATATTCTGTGTCCCCCCTCATATTCCGTGTCCCCCCTCATATTCCGTGTCTCTCCCACCCCCCTCGTATTCCGTGTCTCACCCCCCTCATATTCCGTCTCCCCCACCCCCTCATATTCCGTGTCTCCTCCACCCTCCTCATATTCCATCTCTCCTCCACCCCCTCATATTCCGTGTCTCTCACCCCCCTCATATTCCGTGTCTCCCCCACCCCCCTCATATTCCGTGTCTCCCCCACCCCCCTCATATTCCATGTCTCACCCACCCCCATCATATTCCGTGTCCCCCTCATATTCCGTGTCTCCCCACCCCCTCATATTCCGTGTCTCCCCACCCCCTTCATATTCCGTGTCTCCCCACCCCTTTCATATTCCGTGTCTCCCCACCCCCTCATATTCCTTGTCTCCCCCTCCCCACTCATATTCCGTGTCTCCCCACCCCACTCATATTCCTTGTCTCCCCCCCTCATATTCCATGTCTCCCCACCCCAATCATATACCGTGTCTCCCCACCCCCCTTATATTCCGTGTCTCTCACACCCCCTCATATTCCGTGTCTCCCCACCCCCTCATATTCCGTGTCTCCCCACCCCCTCATATTCAGTGTCTCCCCACCCCCTCATATTCAGTGTCTCCCCACCCCCTCATATTCCGTGTCTCCCCATCCCCCTCATATTCTGTGTCTCCTCCACCCCCCTCATATTCCGTGTCTCACCCACCCCCTCATATTCTGTGTCTCTTCCCCTCATATTCTTATTCACCGCCGCAGCCCTAATACTCATTAAAGGCTGCTACATCCTGTTTCTGAAAGTTGACATAGCTGCCACTGCCGGTGCTGTTGTCATTGGTCCTGGTACTCGCCAATCCATGCTGCTTCTGGTACTTACTGCTTTTCGGATCCATGCTCTTTTGTTCACGTTCTTCGGCCTCTGCAGCGACTCTGGTCTGCTGCAGCTTGTCCTCACAACACGGGACCTGTTATGCCGGCAGTGTATGGTCACAGGTCCTGTGATGAAGGATAAGTTGAGCCCAGCGGATAGCGTTGGGCTATAATAAAATGACACCCGGCCACACCTCCAGCGGTGAATTGTGCAGTCCACAGAGGCGGGCCCAGTTCACAGCTGATGTGGCTACAGTGTTGGAGATGGGGCCGGCGTCCGCCACTGTCTCTTTGCCAAGGGGCTGCCATATTTACAGCTTGTCGTACAGGGACTCTTACACACCTGCAAAGTAAATTGTCAGCCCCCAGTGGCTGCATTAAAACATTATAAAAACCAAAAGCCCAAGAAATTCAGTACAATATAAAAACGTGGCACCTTCCGTTTACATTCTGTTCACATTTGCCCACTGGCTAGCCGACAGTTTTTGTAAGTTATATATCCCTTTCAGAAAAAGACAGCCACATATCACTCTGCTGTGATTCCTAAACCCTCGCTCCAATTAGGATGTGAGCACCCTCAAATTAAAGCTGAGTCTGCACATATAACTGTCAAAAACCTGACCTGCACATCCAAACATAGACTAAGTGTGAACAGGTGCTGAACCTAGAGTCGCCAACTCGTATATAGTTAAATAAATAAGGCAGCACACTGCAGCGCTAGAACATACAAACTTGAAATACGAAATTTGAACTGCATTACTGCACTAGAAATATGAAAAATGAGAGCGTTTAGCGCATAAAAATGGCCAATTTTATGTGTACCTGGTAGCCACTTTACGGCATCTCTCTTATACCAGGTCCTACGCCTTCCCTACCTCGCTGAGAATAAACGTCTCCATCTGAATGGGTACATGTGAAACCTCTTCCTAGACTAAAATTCTCTCTCTATCGTTTATTCTCAGCGAGGTAGGGCAAGCGTAGGACCTGGTATAAGAGAGATGCCGTAAAGTGGCTACCAGGTACACATAAAATTGGCCATTTTTATGCGCTAAACGCTCTCATTTTTCATATTTCTAGTGCAGTAATGCAGTTCAAATTTCGTATTTCAAGTTTGTATGTTCTAGCGCTGCAGTGTGCTGCCTTATTTATTTAACTATGCACATATAACTGTATCCTGGGTATGTTTTGGTCAAAATGCCTAGTCTTGGGTCACTGTCCAAATATTTCTGGAGCTCACTGTGTTTCTGGTCTCATTGTCTCCTTTTAGATCAGTAATCTGAAGAAGATCTTGAAAGGTATTTTGGACTACAATCATGAGGTAAGTACATGGCGAAGCTGAAGATTATGGCATTGCTTGGGCTATATTGTACGTTTCCCTTTGGAGTCTGAGACATTGAGGTCAAACATGTGCATGCTTTAGGTCTTGTTCATATTTCCTTTTCATGTTTGTTTCCACTGCTTTCAGATTTTGGGACATCAGATAAATGATTTTGCGCTTCCAGATGTTTGTTTGGTTGGAGAACACTCGGACGCATCTGAACTAGGAAGAATGCTACAGCTTATTTTAGGCTGCGCTGTAAAATGCGAACAAAAGCAAGGTAATCCATGTTTGTCTGTATTGTCTTTTTGATATGCAGTTGTCATAAGTTTAAAGGTTATATTTACCCCCGCCTGCACGATTTCAGGTCTGCAAACAAACCCTAGTTATAGTGGCTTGTTTCAGATGCCTACTTTTTCCAACAAATGTTAACAATTAGTGAATTATAAATTATAATTATCTATCTCAAAATTCCATTTGGTCAAAAGATTAAACACACCAAGTTGACTGTTCCTTTATATATCTTGGAAAATTCCTGAAAATGATGTCATGGCTCTTAGAGGCTTCTGATAGGCCAATTGACATAATCTGAGTTGATTGAAGGTGTACATGCAGCAGTATATTTCAGCTTGTGTGTTCTATATATATATGTTATATTGTCTTAAATATCACGGTCTGTATTAAAAATGAAAAGATGAAATATTGCAGTCTTCCACTAGCCATTAGTTTTTTTTTTTTTTTTTGACTACTGTTTCAGAAAATGCACATGTACATTAGGCACCAATGTAATTATCCAAATGAAAGTGTATGTGCCCATGGAATAAATAACCAAGGTTCAATACAATTAGAAATATAATCCAACCTGAACAAATGAACCATTATAATATACTAGATGGTGGCCTGATTCTAACACATCCGGTATTCTATAATATGTATGTAGTTTATTTATGAAGATTTCAGAGTAATGCAATTTATACACAGGATTCGGCCGGCCGGGAGCGAACAATCAGCGAAGCATGGTTCAAATCTCGCGCCAATTCGCGTCGGGACTGCGCGTGTCGCTGATTGTTCGCGGCCGGGCATGACCAATCAGTGAAGCCAGGGCCGGCTCCAGGTTTTTGAGGCCCCCGGACGAAAGAGTCTCAGTGGGCCCCCCTCTTTACCACATATCACGATTCATGATGCAGATACAGCAGAGAAATATACCACAGCCAAGTAGCGTATAACACAGCCCATGTAGTATATAACAGCCCACGTAGTATATAAAACAGCCACGTAGTATATAACACAGCCACGTAGTATATAGCAGAGCCACGTAGTATATAGCAGAGCCACGTAGTGTATATAGCAGAGCCACGTAGTGTATATAGCAGAGCCACGTAGTGTATATAGCAGAGCCACGTAGTGTATATAGCAGAGCCACGTAGTGTATATAGCAGAGCCACGTAGTGTATATAGCAGAGCCACGTAGTGTATGTAGCAGAGCCACGTAGTGTATGTAGCAGAGCCACGTAGTATATAGCAGAGCCACGTAGTGTATATAGCAGAGCCACGTAGTGTATATAGCAGAGCCACGTAGTGTATATAGCAGAGCCACGTAGTATCTAACACAGCCCACGTAGTCTATAGCAATGTGGGCACCATATCTCTGTTAAAAAAATGAATTAAAATAGTTATATACTCACCTTCTGTCGGTCCCCGGATCCAGCCGAGGCGTTTACCGATGCTCCTCGCGACGCTTCTGTCCCAAGAGTGCATTATGACCCCTACGTCATCATCTCGCGAGACCGCAATGCATGGACCGGTCACCGGAGCGTCGCGAGGAGCGGGAAAGGCCTGAGCTGGATCCGGAAGGTGAGTATATAATGCTTTTTTATTTATTTATTTATTTTTAATTATTTTTATTTTTTAACATAAGATCCCACGCCAATGTCGCTGATTGGCTGGGCGAGACAAATCAGCGAGGCGAGATTAAAATCCAGCGGCAATGTCGCTGATTGGTCGCGCTGGCTGGTTGCGACCAATCAGCGAAGCGGTGGGACCAGAGCATCGCGATCTGCAGGAAAAGCTGCTGCGGAGGCGACGGAAGGTGAGAATATCACAATTTTTTATTTTTTTAATTATTTTTAACATTATATCTTTTTACTATTGCTGCTGCATAGGCAGCATCAATAGTAAAAAGTTTGTCACACAGGGTTAATAGCAGCGTTAACAGAGTGCGTTACATCGCGGTGTAACGCAGTCTTTTTATCGGACTGCTACAATGCTATGTGGGCGGCTGGCGCTGACTGAGGGGGTAGTATAGAGGGTGCACTGACTGCAGGGGAGTAGGGAGCGGCTGGACTGTGCCCGTCGCTACCAAGAGTGCATTGCGGTCTTGCGAGATGATGATGTGCGGTCTCGCAAGACCACTACGTCCTCATCTCGCGAGACCGCAATGCATGGACCGGTCACCGGAGCGTTGCGAGGAGCAGGAAAGGCCTGGGCTGGATCCGGAAGGTGAGTATATAATGCTTTTTTATTTTTTTTAATTATTTTTAACATTAGATCTTTTTACTATTGATGCTGCATAGGCAGCATCAATAGTAAAAAGTTGGTCACACAGGGTTAATAGCAGTGTTAACGGACTGTGTTACACCGCGGCATAACACGGTCCGTTAACGCTGCCATTAACCCTGTGTGCGCGCTGACTGAAGGGGAGTAAGGAGCAGCCATTTTGCCGCCAGACTGTGCCTGTCGCTGATTGGTCGCGGCAAAACAGCCACGACTAATCAGCGACTTGGGATTTCCGTTACAGACAGAAAGACACAGAAAGACGGAAGTGACCCTTAGACAATTATATAGTAGATAAAAATATAATTTTATTAAATACACAAAACAAATATGTTGTTAAAAAAGGTGATTCTTAAAAAATTGTAAAATCTGCAGGTAGCGCCACAATTCAATTTGCATTGCAAAAGGAAAATGTATGTAGTCGTAGATTAAATCCCCACAGTAAAGAACAATAGTTAAGTCCATTCTTCAGTACGGTACATATATACATACTTTCAATAAATGGATCCTTGGTTACCAGCTGTGCAGGTGTTACCTGTCATTATAATAAGGCCACGCTCACACTATCAGTATTTGGTCAGTATTTTACATCAGTATTTGTAGCCAAAACCAGGAGTGGAACAATTAGAGGAAAAGTATAATGGAAACATATTCACCACTTCTGTATTTATCACCCACTCCTGGTTTTGGCTTACAGATAGTGAGGTAAAATACTAACTGTGAACATGGCCTAATATTACATCTGCTGATAAGTCTAAAAAAGCCCCAGTGGCCAGTGTAAAAATTGAAACATTACTTACGGTATTTTATTTTTTTCATATGAAAAAAGGCCAACATTTTAAAAAATACATGTAACACAAAAACCTGATTTAAAAAATAGGTAATTTTCCTATTGTAGCTTCCATTTTAAGACTGGTCTTCAATGCCCATTTGCCTCTTTTTCGTCATTGGAAAATCCAAAATAGGTCAGCATGTTAGAAAACGATTTGTGGACCTCCACAGGTTAGGTAAGTCTTTGTGATTACAGAAGGTAAACCCCATATGTACCAATTAAAAGAACAATTTTACTAATTTCAATATTAAACCCCTCAAATATATACTCAACAAAATAATTTTTGACATGTATATGGAGGACAAATCAATTAACTTAGGTGCCCACTAACTGGCTATATTCCTCAAGGGAGTGTATCTATCTATCCATCTATCTAGTCCAGCAGTGGAGGTTTTGAGTCCTGGTTACCTCTATGTGAAATTGGTGATTTTACCAATGGAAGGTCTACCTAAAGAGAAGTATGAAGTTTATACTTATTTACTTATTTATTAGTAGGACATTAGTAAAGCACTTTTCAAGGATTTCTATTAGGGAGAGCGGGGTGACCATGTCGAATCCTAGGGTGCCAGCCACCATGCAAGACATGGTTTTGTCATTCTATGGATCTTTTAGGGATCTGATAAATCTAGTAGGGTCCCTTGCCCTTTGTTCAGTCCCTACTTGGAGGGAGAAGCCAGGTTATGTTTTGCAAATGCACATGTATGTGCTTATGGCCCCCATTGTACATATATTAATGTATGTGACCTTTCTTTGCAGAGTACATCCAAACCATTATGATGATGGAGGAGTCCGTACAGCATGTGGTGATGACTGCCATCCAGGAGGTATGCCATCTTCCGTTATACTTTTCTTCCCTGCTTGCTCTTCATAAAGAACTCTGGCTAGGTTACCAGCTCCTGACCATGTACTGCACCTGCCTATTGGCTTTTACCTCTATGCTACGGAGGACTTAAAGGGATGTTTCTACAAGCAAACGTTAATTTTAATCAATAGATCTTGGAATAATAATAATTTCCACATTTGGATGTATATAAATAAAATGTTCCTGTGCTGAGATAATCTTATAAATGTGCCCCTGCTGTGTACTGTGTAATTGCCGTGTCTGACCATACAGGAACATGGTCTGATCATATCACATCTCCTGGGCAGGGGAGGACGCAAGAGATGATGCAGACATTACAGCACAGGGATTGCAGCTTCGAAGTAAAACATTGCTTAAAGGGAACCTGTCACCTGAATTTGGCGGGACTGGTTTTGGGTCATATGGGCGGGGTTTTGGGGTTTTTGATTCACCCTTTCCTTACCCGCTGGCTACATGCTGGCTGCAATATTGGATTGAAGTTCATTCTCTGTCCTCCATAGTACACGCCTGCACAAGGCAAGATTGCTTTGCACAGGCGTGTACCATGGAGGACAGAGAATGAACTTCAATCCAATATTGCAGCCAGCATGCAGCCAGCGGGTAAGGAAAGGGTGAATCAAACACCCGAAAACTCCGCTCATATGACCCAAAACCAGTCCCGCCAAATTCAGGTGACAGAGTCTCTTTAAAACCAAGAAGGGAAATGTTTTACCTCACAGAGAGAATCAGCTGTGATCCTGTGCTGTAATGTGTGTGTACATTTTCCCCCACCCTGGATCTGTGGGATGATCAGGCCATCTTCCTACACGGTCAGACATAGCCATTGTTTACACTACGTGAGAACTTTGTCCGTCTAAGAGTAAGTAAGTGACGGTGGATGTACACAGCTTAGCGGGTTGTGTTACTGTGCAGGGGAATGCTGAGAGTGGACTACTAGGGGTCTTACAGTAGTGGCCTGCAGTATGTCCACTTAATAACATGGGGAAACCCATTTTATCACTGATTGCTCCACTTAAAGCAAAAATACTTTTTATACTTACTGGCACAGTAATATTATGTCTTCCTACATAATAATGCTTTGTTCTGCTTTACACTCTTCTACATTGGCACTTGGGTATTTTGCAGTTACACTGATAGGTTTTGGTTCATGATATGCCCTCACATTACATTAGTTTCCAATACTGTCATATCTTAGAAATGGGAATGTAGGCAAAACATGTCTTCACAACTGGGCATTGCCCTGATTGCCATGAGCTCCTAATACTGCTGTGGCTGGTGGAATAGATAGCAGCCCTCTGACTCCTTTAGGGGAAGCCAAGCCTCACACCTATAGCAGCCGATAGGCTTAATATGTTATGGTGTCAGGTCCAGCAGAACGAGATCTAACCAAGTGGCCTGCATCCCTGCTTAGATATTATGGACATAGGTATTTATGTAGTCACATTTCCTTACAAATGAGGCTACTACTGCATTTACCGCACAATTTATTTTTTTCTAGCCCCTGGATTTACCTGATGGGTTAAACTTGTTGCACTTTTTTTTCCAATGTACATTTCATGTGTCACTGACTCCTTCATATTCTCAGGTCGTTTAAACCTTGTCCACTTTCCTTTTACCATTCAGTGCAGTACTGTTTGGAGTGGAAGTAAAAGGTGGCCACTAAAAAGTAACATTCCCTTTATTTTACCTGACTCCATCAGCACCTATTTTGATAGAGCTTTGCCATACTCTGTGATTGCTATTCTATAATTCATTGCTTGGCACAGTTTATTCATGGAGCCATTTCCTCAGCGTGGGGCTGAGAAAGGAACTGGTTTGAATATTCTCCAACATGTCTGTTCTTACATTGTGGTCTCTTTCCAGCTAATGAGTAAGGAAACCCCAGTGTCTATTGGGACAGATGCCTATGCCGAACTGGACAAACAGGTAACACTTGGGGGTTGGGGGTTGGGAAGGGGATTTAAACAAATCTTGAATACCGGGATTCTGATACAAAAATGTGCAAAATATTTCTCCATCGGCTGAACAATTTCTTAAAAAGTGGGCAGCGCTTAGCAATATGGGGCGTAGTCAAATGCAAGCCACCAAATTTACATACTGGCATAAATTGTAGCGGAAATTTCAATTTCTGGGGTATTGATAGCCCAAAATGCGTCAGCTTTCTTAAGAGATAAGTGCTTCTCTCTTCTCTTCACTTGTGCCATTTTAAGACTGGAGTATCATATGACTGTCTTGATAAAATCACTGAATTTACTCCAGTTTCCCTATAAGACATGATTTTTCACACTTAGGCGTTTCATACGTTGAATAAAAACCCGAATTTGAACCAGAACATGTGCCATAAGAAAATAAGTAAAATAAAAAGCAACTGGTAGCATTAATTTTCTATATTCAGGGAGAATTCCAGTTTGCCAAATGGCACAGAGCAACAGCAGACGTACTCTCTCAAGTGCATAATTGAAGTTCTGTATGCTTTTCAGAGGATCTACACAATTCTCCTGCTCATGCATCCTTGCTTTACTAATGCAGCATTGCTTCCTATGCTTCATTTGGGACTAGGTTGTAGTTTGTGCCACCTTGTAAGGAGCTACTCTGAGCAGGAAAAATGCCAATGGGTTCTCATGCCTTCATTCTAGGGCTAGGTGCTGTTTTTGTGATTGGGCCTTCAAAGAGCAGTATGCCATTCCAGCAATTTCTCTTTATTGTGATTAACTTATTGTGGTTGGAAAAAAACCCCTTTTGGGATAGTTTTACACTAGACCTAATAGCTAAAACAATATTTTTTTTGTTAAATTTCTCTATAGCTGAAGAAATCGACAGAAGAACTGAATGAAGCACTGGCAGCAAAAGAAGAAATTGCTCAGAGGTGTCATGAACTTGACATGCAGGTTAGTATCTGTGTGTCATCCCAAGTAGCCTGATGTACACTTATTAATATCATCGAACATATTGATATGACTTCCTTAAAGTGTACCTCTCTGATAGATTTGACTCACTGTACAGTATATATGTCAGGTTCTCATTCCTCTTCTCTGTAAATTAGATTAATTCTTTATGCATTAGCTTGTGTTGAAGACTAGGTTAACACCATTCATTTTGGTTTTCATAATATTGATGAGACCATAGCACTGCATCTGGCACTCTTCTTTCTGTCAAATGTTCTCAGCCTGACGACAGATACTTCTGATGGCAGTGTGAACCAAGTATTGAAATCGGTAGCCATTATAATCATTTAAAGTGTAACTCATTTTTTTTTTTTTTATTATTATTATTGCTAATTGGCTTTTGCAAGGCTATGACATTTTGTATTTCTATTTAATTACTATAGCTTATTTTGTCTCCTCTCTGAAACACCATGCTTCAGTGCTATTTTAACTTTCGTGTTCAAGCTCTCTTAGAATTTGCTTACAATTGCTGCTCAGCTAGAATCTGTAATCTGTTTTAAAAAAAATGCAAAAAAAGTGTCTGTGTACAGGAATTCCCCTGTCTGATCATGGAGGAAGGGAGCAGATGGCCTCAGACAGGGAAATTCACCTACTGATAGCAAATCAGAGTACTGATTCTTAGGGTACCATTACACTTAGCGATTTACCAACGATCACGACCAGCGATACGACCTGGCCGTGATCTGTCACACAGACAGCTCTCCAGCGACCAACGATGCCAAAGTCCCCGGGTAACCAGGGTAAACATTGGGTTACTAAGCACAGGTCCGCGCTAAGTAACCCAATATTTACCCTGGTTACCATTGTAAATGAAAAAAAAAAAAAAACAGTACATACTCACATTCCGGTGTCTGTCACATCCCTCGCCGTCAGCTTCCCGCATTGACTGTCAGCGCCGGCCGTAAAGCACAGCGCTGACGTCACCGCTGTGCTGTGCTTTATGGCCGGCGCTCACAGTCAGTGCGGGAAGCTGACGGCGAGGGACGTGACAGACACCGGAATGTGAGTATGTACTAGTTTTTTTTTTGTTTTTTTTTTACATTTACAATGGAAACCAGGGTAAATATCGGGTTACTAAGCGCGGCCCTGCGCTTAGTAACCCGATGTTTACCCTGGTTACAAGTGAACACATCGCTGGATCGGCGTCACACACGCCGATCCAGTGATGACAGCGGGTGATCCAGTGACGAAATAAAGTTCTGGCCTTCTAGCTCTGACCAGCGATGTCACAGCAGTATCCTGATCGCTGTTGCGTGTCAAACACAACGAGATTGCTATCCAGGACGCTGCAACGTCACGGATCGCTTTTGTTATCGTTCAAAAGTTGCTTAGTGTGAAGGTACCTTTAGGCTACTTTCACACTAGCGTCGTGCACTGCATGTCGCAATGCGTCGTTTTGGCGAAAAAACGCATCCTGCAAAATTGCTTGCGGGATGCGTTTTTTCTCCATTGACTAACATTAGCGACGCTTTGCCACACGTCGCAACCGTCGTGTGATGGTTGCGTCATGTTGTGGCGGACCGTCATCACCAAAAAACGTTGCATGTAACTTTTTTTTGGGCGTCATTACCGTCTTTTCCGACCGCGCATGCACGGCCGGAACTCCACCCCCACCTCTCCCAATGGGGCAGCAGATGCGTTGAAAAACAGCATCCGCTGCCCCCGCTGTGCGGCGCTTCCACAGTATGCGTCGGTGCGCCGCAACATCGCATTGCGACCTGCAGTGCACGACGCTAGTGTGAAAGTAGCCTTGCTGAGCAGCAATTGAAAGTAGGCTTTTAAGGAGCTTGAACTAGGTTGTTAATATAGTACTGCGCTTGGGGTTTATTAGAGTAGGAGGCAAAATAATGAAATTAAATATTTTGCAAAAATTAATAAATTGCAAAGGCTGTTCAATAAGTTTAATTAAAAAAAAAGTTATTTTTTAGAACTACAGTGTAAAGCATCACAAACCTTTGGTAAGACAGGAGATGAATATCTCGACTACCTCAGACTTTCTTGTATCATAATGAAGCGGAAGCAAAACCAAAATTCAAGTCAACAATGAAGAAAATTAATTGTGGGAACACATTACCCCTGAGTAATAGCTTACATGAATTTTTAAAGTCCATAGTTAGAGATCTACTTCAGTGACTCTAATAAAATGCGCGATCAAAAAGATGAATGTAAAACAAAAAAAATGGTACCACCGAAAACGTCATCTTGACCCGCAGTAAAACAAGCCACCATACAACTCCATCAGCAGAAAAATAAAGTTATAGCTGTCAGAATAAAGTGATACAAAAATAATTATTTTATTTTGATAAAAGTTTGTGTAAAAGCGCTAAAACATAAAAAAAATTTATAAATTGGGTTTCACTGTAATCGTACTGACCCAAAGAATAAAGCTGCCTTATTAATTTTAACGCACACGGAACGGTATAAAAAAAAACAAAACAAAAAAAAACTAAAAGACAATTCCTGAATTGCTGTTTTATGTTCATTCTGTCTCCCAAAAATCGGAATAGAAAGTGATTAAAAAATGTCATGTGCCTGAAAATGGTACCAATAAAAACGTCAGCTCGTCCCGCAAAGAACAAGCTATAACATGACTGTTGGCTGAAATATGGAAAAGTTATAGCTCTCAAAATTTGGTTATGCACAAACTAGATTTCGCAATAAAAAATGTCTGTGTGTGACAGCAGCCAAACATAAAAGCCCGATGTAAATCTGTTATCGCTGTGATCGCACCAACCCAAAGAATAAAGTCATCTAATCACTTATAACACACGAGGAACGGCGTAAAAAAATAAAACAAATTCTTCACATGCTATTGTTTTTTTTTCATTCTGCCTCCCAAAGATAGCAGTAAGGCTTGGCTCACATTTATCCTTTACTCTACGCTGAGTGCTTACATCGGGGTTTCCATGTAAATCTGCCCCTGGCGGGAGATTCCCTATAATGAGGCAGATGGAGGCACTGTGGACGCAGTCTGACCTGTCGTACCGCATTATCCGTCTTTGTAGGTGTGCATAAAACCACGGTCCACCACCATTTTGTGCACTTCTGAAAAGGACAACGCTGTACAGAGTCCAGAGTAACTCTGCTGCCTAATTATAGTGAATGGATCCATCTGTCCCGTCACTTGGAGATTTAGTTGGAAATCACAATATAAGTGCTCAGCGTAGAGCACTGTATAAATGTGATCATAAATGTTATGTAAAATGTTCCCAAAAAAAAGCACCAACTCAATCCACAAAAAAAGCATGTCCCCACTCAGGTTCATCATCTGTTAACAGAAATATAAGGGGCTTCCACGTTACTGGTAGCACATAGACTCTGGAAAAGCTAAATGGCTCCTCGCCCCTCAAAAGAAATTTGGCAAATTCTGCGCTCCCAAAACCAAATGCCCCCCCCCTTTCTGAGCCCCAGTGTGCCTAAACAACATTTAGCTCCCACATGATTGGCATTTTTGTAGTGATGAGAGCCCACCTAATTTACAAGTACATGTATCCAGAACCAGGGGCTGGTCATAATGTGCTGGTCACTGCAACATCCATTGCTGCCTGTTTCTGGAAAACACCCATGGAGTAATAATCGTCACTTCACCTGTAGATAAATTCGCAGAGGGTTATAATTTCTAAATTGGGGTCACTTGATTGGGGATTCTGCTTTTCTACCACTTAGGGACTCTGTATACAGAATCTGCAAACTATTCTAGGAAAATCTGTGCTCAAGGAGACATATAGAGCTTAGTTCCTCCCGAGTCTCCATGCATGGCTAAGTAGTACTGTACAGTCACATATGGGGTATTGCCACGTTCAGTAGAAACTGGGACAAATTTTGCACATTTTGGTGCAAAATTGTGAACTTGAACGAAATTTATTGGTTATTTAACATTTTTGTGGAAATTCAAAAACTGTAAAGTGGGGCGTGCAATATTATTCGGCCCCTTTACTTTCAGTGCAGCAAACTCGCTCCAGAAGTTCATTGTGGATCTCTGAATAATCCAATGTTGTCCTAAATGCCTAATGATGCTAAATATAATCCACCTGTGTGTAATCAAGTCTCCGTATAAATGCACCTGCTCTGTGACAGTCTCGGGGTTCTGTTTGAAGCACAGAGAGCATCATGAAGACCTAGGAACATAACAGCCAGGTCCGTGATACCTTTGTGGAGACGTTTAAAGCCAGATTTGGATACAAAATGATTTCCTAAACTTTAAACTTCCCACGGAGCACTGTGCAAGCGATCATATTGAAATGGAAGGAGTATCATACCACTGCAAATCTACCAAGACCCAGACGTCCTTCTAAACTTTCATCTCAAACAAGGTGAAGACTGATCAGAGATGCAGCCAAGAGGCCCATGATTACTCTGGATGAACTGCAGAGATCTACAGCTGAGGTGGGACAGTCTGTCCATAGGACAACAATCTGTCGTACACTGCACAAATCTGGCCTTTATGGAAGAGTGGCAAGAAGAAAGCCATTTCTTAAAGATATCCATAACAAGTGTTGTTTAAAGTTTGCAACAAGCCACCTGGGAGACACAACAAACATGTGGAAGAAGGTGCTCTGGTCAAATGAAACCAAAATTGAACTTTATGGCAACAATGCCAAACGATATGTTTGGCATAAAGGAAACACAGCTCATCACCCTGAACACACCATCCCCACTGTCAAACATGGTTTTGGCAGTATCATGGTTTGGGCCTGCTTTTCTTCAGTAGGGACAGGGAAGATGGTTAAAATTGATGGGAAGATGGGTGGAGCCAAATACTGGACCATTCTTGAAGAAAACCTGCTGAAGTCTGCAAAAGACCTGAGACTGGGACGGAGATTTGTCTTCCAACAAGACAATGATCCCAAACACAAAACAAAATCTACAATGGAAAGGCTCACAAATAAACGTATCCAGGTGTTAGAATGTCCAAGTCAGAGTCCAGACATCAATCCAATCGAGCATCTGTGGAAAGAGCTGTTCACAAGCAATCTCCATCAAACCTCACTGAGCTCGAGCTGTTTGCCAAGGTAGAATGGGCAAGAATTTGTCTCTCGATGTACAAAACTGATAGAGACGTACACCAAGCGACTTGCAGCTGTAATCGCAGCATAAGGTGGCGCAACAAAGTATTAAGTTAAAGGGGACGAATAATATTGCACGCCCCTATTTTCAGTTTTTGAATTTCCACAAAAATTTAAAATAACCAATAAACTTCGTTCAACTTCACATTGTGTTCCACTTGTTGTTGATTCTTCACCAAAAATTTACATTTGGTATCTTTATGTTTGAAGCATGATATGTGGGAAAAGGTTGAAAAGTTCCAGGCGGTCGAATACCTTCACAAGCCACTGTATATTTTTGTAAGCAAAAAATACATATTATTTTCTATTTTTCATATCACAATTTAGATTAACCAGTTAAGGACCGTAATTCGATAAGGCTGTTCAAGTGACTGTTTTCTTACATGGACCAAGTGTCTGTGTAAATCATTTGCAGCATGTACTATTACCTTTCGAGTTTTGGATCAGACTTGGCTATTCAAGTTTATGGCTGCTCAAAAAAATCAGATCCCATGCAGAGCATTCGTGTGGCATCTGATTTTCATGGATACATTGCCATTATTATCCTAGGGCACTATCTGACCATGTACAGTTTTGAATGTAGATGTATGGAAAATGATTGCACATGAATGCTGCATGGACGTAAAATGCAGACTCATGGATGGCACACAGATGAAAATCGTCTGCGTGTTCTGGATGGAAAACTATCAATTTTTCAAGTACTCGTCTAACCCTGGCCTTAATTTGTGCCAGGAAACTGCTGTAGATGCCATGCATCGTATTTACTATGTGTAGGCACTTTATCCTACTAACTCGCCAAGTACGAGAGGCTGAGCAGAAAGGATGTGAGAAGGGTCTGACGTGTACAACACTTTGTGTCCAAACCTTGGAACAAATTATTAGTGCAAAACAGAGGCGTAGCTAGAGCTTTTGCCGCCCGGGGCTGTTCCCGAGTTTGGCGCCCCCCCCCCCTCCCCAATACACACAAAGGTTACCAAAAATGGTTTTCCTGTTTTGTAGAACTTAAACTGGGCCTAATGGTGTCACCCCCACATGCCAAACCTGTGACTTAATACCACCACACCATGACCAGGCCACATAGTGACCGAATAATACTACATACAAGGGACAAATACCACAACACCATATCCAGACCACATATTACCACCACATAGTGACTGAATACTACAATACTGATCAGTAATAAAAAAAAAAACACAATACTATCACCATAAGTGCCAGTATTCACAGGAGATCTGTACTTAGTATGCAGTGTCTGTGTAGAGGTAATACAGAGATCACTGGTGGTATTATACACAGGAGCTCTATATAGTATACAGTGTATAGTGTCAGTGTATAGGTAACACTGACTCACCAGTGACGTCTCTAGGTGAAGTCCTTCATCTTTCATCCAGCACAGACCGCCATCATTCCTTCCAGCCAGGACTCGTTTCTGCAGGAAATAACACAGTTATCTCGAGCTCCGCTTGCAGAACACATTACTTAATTTTTCACAACTTCTACATTACATCACATGAAGAAAAAAAGGTGATATAGTGTCACTCTGCACAGTAACAGGACCGCCCCCCATTTAAAACAGTATATTCAAAAAATAAAATAAATACATCACTGCAGTAATAATATCCCTTAATTAGCCCCTATGGTAACACTATTCCCCACCCTGGCCCCGTTTATCTCATTCCTGGCTCCAGCCATATGTTCTCGCATCCTGCCCTCATGAGTATCCATTCTACCCCATATGATCTCCCCATCCTGCCCCACCAGCCTCCATCGTATCTGTCCTGCCCCATGATCCAATCCTGCCCCGTGTCTCCAATCATGCCCCGTATCTACATTCTGCCCATGCCTCAAGTCCTGCCCCCAGTGTGTCCAGCAATCTGCCCCAGTGTGTCCAGCATATTACCCCCATGTTGTCCAGCAATCTGCCCCAGTGTGTCCAGCATATTACCCCCAGTGTGTCCAGCAATCTGCCCCAGTATGCCCAGCACTGCCCCCAGTGTGTCCAGCAATCTGCCCCAGTGTGTCCAGCAGTCTGCCCCAGTGTGTCCAGCATATTACCCCCAGTGTGTCCAGCATATTACCCCCAGTGTCCAGCATTGCCCCAGTGTGTCCAGCATATTACCCACAGTGTGTCCAGCAATCTGCCCCAGTATCCAGCATTGCCCCAGTGTGTCCAGAAGTCTGCCCCAGGGTCTCCAGCATTGCCCCAGTGTGTCCAGCAATCTGCCCCATGGTCTCCTGTATTGCCCCAGTGTGTCCAGCATTCTGCCCCATGGTCTCCAGTATTGCCCCAGTGTGTCCAGCATTCTGCCCCATGGTCTCCAGTATTGCCCCAGTGTGTCCAGCATTCTGCCCCATGGTCTCCAGTATTGCCCCAGTGTGTCCAGCAATCTGCCCCATAGTCTCCTGTATTGCCCCAGTGTGTCCAGCATTCTGCCCCATGGTCTCCAGTATTGCCCCAGTGTGTCCAGCAATCTGTCCCATGGTCTCCAGTATTGCCCCAGTGTGTCCAGCAATCTGCCCCATGGTCTCCAGTATTGCCCCAGTATGTCCAGAAGTCTGCCCCAGGGTCTCCAGCATTGCCTCAATGTGTCCTGAAATCTGCCCCATGGTCTCCAGTATTCAGTGTGTCCAGCAATCTGCCCCATAGTCTCCTTTATTGCCCCAGTGTGTCCAGCATTCTGCCCCATGGTCTCCAGTATTGCCCCAGTGTGTCCAGCATTCTGCCCCATGGTCTCCAGTATTGCCCCAGTGTGTCCAGCAATCTGCCCCATAGTCTCCTGTATTGCCCCAGTGTGTCCAGCATTCTGCCCCATGGTCTCCACTATTGCCCCAGTGTGTCCAGCAATCTGCCCCATAGTCTCCTGTATTGCCCCAGTGTGACCAGCATTCTGCCCCATGGTCTCCAGTATTGCCCCAGTGTGTCCAGCAATCTGCCCCATAGTCTCCTGTATTGCCCCAGTGTGTCCAGCAATCTGCCCCATGGTCTCCAGTATTGCCCCAGTGTGTCCAGCATTCTGCCCCATGGTCTCCAGTATTGCCCCAGTGTGTCCAGCATTCTGCCCCATGGTCTCCAGTATTGCCCCAGTGTGTCCAGCAATCTGCCCCATGGTCTCCAGTATTGCCCCAGTGTGTCCAGCATTGCCCCCAGACAGTCAGACATAAAGAAAAAAAAAAAGTAAAATCCTCACCTCTCCCGTTCCTAGCGCAGGTCCGGTGCGGTGCAGCCAGTCAGCGTCTCTCTGGCTCTGCGACGCTCAGGACAGAGAGGCTGAGCGGCGCGCACAGTAGTGACGTCATCGCGCCCTCTGCTCTGAGACGTCGCAGAGTCAGAGGACGCTGCAGCTGCCGGCGCCGCAGGAACCAGGAGAGGTGCCACTGGTGCAAAATAAGCCAACTAATAGGTGGTGTGAGCTGAAGTAGATGCATCAGATTTCTCATTCATGACGAGCCACAGTGATACATTTGACACATTTCTGGATTGCTACACTACAAAAATTGTAAATGCCCTCTATTTTTATCAAGCCAGTTATTCTCTTTCACAACCAGTATGACAGTTACTCAAATGTCCCCAATATTTTGTTTAGCAAGTTGCCCAAAGATATTACTTGAATGGGGCAGGTTGTGTCTTGCTACCTTCTTGGCCTTCATGAATATGAGCATGCACCCTTGTGTGAACGGGAGCGCACGTGTTTGTAGACCGTTACCACCTCATGTAAGGTTTGTGGGCACCTTTGTAGAATCTATAGCATTACACTAATCTTGCAGTATATCCGTTGATTGCCGCCATATTCTAGTCACATCTTTAGTTGACTACACATAAAATAGTAAATCTGTATTATGTTATGCTGGACTCCAATGAAATCCATTAACTGCTTTTTTTATTTTGCTTTCCGTGCCAATAAAGGCGTACTCAATCCAAGAGGAACGAGATAAGCTGAGATATGAATGTAATGAGCTAGAAGAAAGGGTAAAGTTGTGAATGCCCACACCTCAGCATCAAACACTTAGACCTCATTCAAGTGTCCATTTTTTTCCCACTTACATGGATTCTAATCAATGTGTTGGTCAGAATTTCATCAGTGTTTGGTCGGTGTGTCCATTTTTCCCATTAGTGATTTTCTCATCTGCCAGTGAATAAAAAATTGCACAGCTCCTCTTACCCATTGCAATGTTAAAAAAGGACAGCCCACTGATTGCACACGTGTGGCATCCATGTGTTGGCCTTCATGTTGACAGACTTGCAGACTTATGTGACTGATTGTGATCCATGAGTCAGATCAAGAACAGACATATCTCCTTTGTTTTTTGTGGACACAGTCTGCAAAAAACCCTCTGGCCTAAATAGCCCCCATAAACTAACGAGTACATGTTCTATGCATGAAAAACATGGATGGAACGTACTTGGAAAAATGGACGTGTGAATGAGGCCTTACTAACACAATGCTGCTTTGGTTTGCATATGCACTGTGCTTTTCTGCTCAGAAATACTAACATTGGTTAACTCTTCCGTCAGAAAAATGTTTCCCAAGATTGCATTTCCAGCTGTATTACATCAGTAGAACCCAGCGAAGGGCAACAATTTAGTAGCATGACTTGTGTTTCTGCATCAGATGTTAATAGAAATATGGTTTTATGGTCTGGTACTGAGGTTTCTTTAAAAAAATATGTATTTGTTGGACTTGCTGACATGAATGTTTGTTGTGTTTTTTGTTGTTGTTTTTTTTGTGCTGCTAATAACCGTTGATGCTGCTGTCAGCATTAAAAGTCTGGATCAATCTGTGACATTTATGACAACTTGACAGGGGTACACCTACATCTTTTTAAAAAATGGGCCCCTGTTGAACACTTGTGTTAGATGAGAGGAGGTCATTCATGTGCGGCTCTCCATTCATGTCTATGGGAGCTTCAAAAATTGCAGAGCAAAAAACTGACTTAGCCTAAAAATGAATGGATTGAGACCATGCACGGCCACCTCCCATTCCTAGCAGTGTGCGTCTGGGTTTCTCGCTCTCTCTCTCCAACTACTTGGACTCTGCATTTATCAAACGGTTATGTCATATCTTGTCACTGTGCCCTTCAATTGGCAGAAGTGGGTACCACCATAACATATGAAAGGAATCTGTAAAGTTTGTTCTTTTTACAATGGACATTGTTTTAAAGGGAATCTGTCAACACCTCCAGCACCTCCAAACCATTTTTATGCGAATATACAGGTGCTTCTCAAAAATTAGAATATCGTCAAAAAGTTAATTTATTTCAGTTCTTCAAAACAAAAAGTGAAGCTCGTAAATTATAGAGAGTTATTACAGAGTGATCTATTTCAAGTATTTATTTCTGTTAATGTTGAGGATTATGGTTTACAGCTAATGAAATCCCAAAAGTCAATATCTCAGTAAATTAGAATAATTAACAGAAAAAACACCTGCAAAGGCTTCTCAAGCATTTAAAAAGGTCCCTTAGTCTGTTTCAGTAGGCTCCACAATCATGGGGAAGACTGCTGACTTAACAGATGTCCAGAAGGCAGTCATTGACACACTTCACAAAGAGGGTAAGCCACAAAAGGTCATTGCTAAAAAAGCTGGCTGTTCAGAGTGCTGTATCCAAGCATATTAATGGAAAGTTGAATGGAAGGAAAAAATGTGGTAGAAAAAGGTGCATAAGCAACCGGGATAACCGCAGCCTTGAAAGGATTAAGAAAAGGCCATTCAAAAATTTGAGGGAGATTCACAAGTAGTGGACTGCTGCTGGAGTCATTGCTTCAAGACTCGCCACACACAGATGTATCCAGGACATAGGCTACATGTGTCCCATTCCTTGTGTCAAGCCACTCATGACTAATAGACAGCGCCAGAAGCTTCTTACCTGGGCCAAGGAGAAAAAGAACTGGACTGTTGCTCAGTGGTCCATGGTGGTGTTCTCAGATGAAAGTAAATTTTGCATTACATTTGGAAATCAAGGTCCCAGAGTCTGGAGGAAGAGTGGAGAGACACACAATCCAAGCTGCTTGAGGTCTAGTGTGAACTTTCCACAATCCGTGATGGTTTCTTGAGCCATGCCATCTGCTGGTGTAGGTCCACTGTGTTTTATCAAGACCAAAGTCAGCGCAGCCATCTACCAGGAACTTTTAGAGCACGTCATGCTTCCCTTTGCCGACAAGCTTTTTGGATGGAAATTTTATTCTCCAGCAGGACTTGGCATCTGTCCACACTGCCAAAAGTACCAATGTGTGGTTTAAAAACGACAGTATAGCTGTGCTTGATTGGCCAGCAAACTCGCCTGACTTTAACCCCATAGAGAATCTATGAGGTATTGTCAAGAGGAAGATGAGACCCCAGACCCAACAATGCAGAGGAGCTAAAGGCTGCTATCCAAGCATCCAGGCCTTCCATAACATCTCAGCAGTGCCACAGGCTGATCGCCTACATGCCACGCCACATTGATGCAGTAATTGAAGCAAAAGAAGCCCTGACCAAGTATTAAGTGCATTTACTGAACATACATTTCAATAGGCCAACATTTCGGATTTTAAAATCATCTTTCAGCTGGTGTTATAAAGTATTCTAATTTACTGAGATAATTACTTTGGGGTTTTCATTGGCAGTAAGCCATAATCGTCAACATTAACCCCTTTACCCCCAAGGGTGGTTTGCACGTTAATGACCGGGCCAATTTTTACAATTCTGACCACTGTCCCTTTATGAGGTTATAACTCTGGAACGCTTCAACGGATCCCAGTGAATCTGACACTGTTTTCTCGTGACGTATTGTACTTCATGACAATGGTAAAAATTCTTTGATAGTACCTGCGTTTATTTGTGAAAAAAATGGAAATTTGGCGAAAATTATGAAAATTTCGCAATTTTCCAACTTTGAATTTTTATGCAATTAAATCACAGAGATATGTCACACAAAATACTTAATAAGTAACATTTCCCACATGTCTACTTTACATCAGCACAATTTTGGAACCAAAATTTTTTTTTGTTAGGGAGTTATAAGGGTGAAAAGTTGACCAGCAATTTCTCATTTCTACAACACCATTTTTTTTAGGGACCACATCTCATTTGAAGTCATTTTGAGGGGTCTATATGATAGAAAATACCCAAGTGTGACACCATTCTAAAAACTACACCCCTCAAGGTACTCAAAACCACATTCAAGAAGTTTATTAACCCTTCTGGTGCTTCACAGGAATTTTTTGAATGTTTAAATAAAAATGAACATTTAACTTTTTTTCACAAAAAATTTAATTCAGCTCCAATTTGTTTTATTTTACCAAGGGTAACAGGAGAAAATGGACCCCAAACATTGTTGTACAATTTGTCCTGAGTACGCCAATACCCCACATGTGGGGGTAAACCACTGTTTGGGCGCATGGCACAGCTCGGAAGCGAAGGAGCGCCATTTGACTTTTCTATGCAAAATTGACTGGAATTGAGATGGGACGCCATGTTTCGTTTGGAGAGCCCTTGATGTGCCTAAACATTGAAACCCCCCACAAGTGACACCATTTTGGAAATTAGACTCCCTAAGGAACTTATCTAGAGGTGTGGTGAGCTCTTTGACCCACCAAGTGCTTCACAGAAGTTTATAATGTAGAACCGTAAAAATAAAAAATCATATTTTTTCACAAAAATTATCTTTTTGCCCCCAATTTTTTATTTTTCCAAGGGTAAGAGAAGAAATTGGACCCCAAAAGTTGTTGTACAATTTGTCCTGAGTACGCTGATACCCCATATGTGGGGGTAAACCACTGTTTGGGCGGATGGGAGAGCTCGGAAAGGAAGGAGCGCCGTTTGACTTTTCAATGCAAAATTGACAGGAATTGAGATGAGACCCCATGTTGCGTTTGCAGAGCCCCTAATGTACCTAAACAGTAGAAACCCCCCACAAGTGACACCATTTTGGAAAGTAGACCCCCTAAGGAACTTATCTAGATGGTGGGTCAAAGCGCTCACCACACAAGGGCTTCACAGAAGTTTATAATGGAGAGCCGTAAAAATAAAACAAAAATTTTTTCCCACAAAAATTATTTTTTAGCCCCGAGTTTTGTATTTTCCCGAGGGTATCAGGAGAAATTGGACCCCAAAATTTGTTGTCCAATTTGTCCTGAGTGCGCTGATACCCCATATGTGGGGGGGAACCACTGTTTGGGCGCATGGGAGGGCTCGGAAGGGAAGGAGCTCCATTTGGAATGCAGACTTAGATGGAATGGTCTGCAGGTGTCACATTGCATTTGCAGAGCCGAAGTGACACCATTTTGGAAACTAGACCCCCTAAGGAACTTATCTAGATGTGTTGTGAGAGCTTTGAACCCCTAAGTGTTTCACTACAGTTTACAACGCAGAGCCGTAAAAATAAAAAATCTTTTTTTCCCACAAAAATTATTTTTTAGCCCCCAGTTTTGTATTTTCCCAAGGGTAACAGGAGAAATTGGACCCCAACAGTTGTTGTCCTATTTGTCCTGAGTACGCTGATACCCCATATGTTGGGGTAAACCCCTGTTTGGGCACACGGGAGAGCTCGGAAGGGAAGGAGCACTGTTTTACTTTTTCAACGCAGAATTGGCTGGAATTGAGATCGGATGCCATGTCGCGTTTGGAGAGCCCCTGATATGCCTAAACAGTGGAAACCCCCCAATTATAACTGAAACCCTAATCCAAACACTCCCCTAACCCTAATTCCAATGGTAACCCTAACCACACCTCTAACCCTGACACACCCCTAACCCTAATCCCAACCCTATTCCCAACTGTAAATGTAATCTAAACCCTAACTGTAACTTTAGCCCCAACCCAAACTGTAGCCCTAACCCTAGCCCTAATGGGAAAATGGAAATAAATACATTTTTTGAATTTTTCCCTAACTAAGGGGGTGATGAAGGGGGGTTTGATTTACTTTTATAGTGGGTTTTTTAGCGGATTTTTATGATTGGCAGCAGTCACACACTGAAAGACGCTTTTTATTGCAAAAAATATTTTTTGCGTTACCACATTTTGAGAGCTATAATTTTTCCATATTTTGGTCCACAGAGTCATGTGAGGTCTTGTTTTTTGCGGGACGAGTTGACGTTTTTATTGGTAACATTTTCGGGCACGTGACATTTTTTGATCGCTTTTTATTCCGATTTTTGTTAGGCAGAATAAACAAAAACCAGCTATTCATGAATTTCTTTTGGGGGAGGCGTTTATACCGTTCTGCGTTTGGTAAAATTGATAAAGCAGTTTTATTCTTCGGGTCAGTACGATTACAGCGACACCTCATTTATATCATTTTTTTATGTTTTGGCGCTTTTATTCGATAAAAACTATTTTATAGAAAAAATAATTATTTTGGCATCGCTTTATTCTCAGGACTATAACTTTTTTATTTTTTTGCTGATGATGCTGTATTGCGGCTCCTTTTTTGCGGGACAAGATGACGCTTTCAGCGGTACCATGGTTATTTATATCTGTCCTTTTGATCGCGTGTTATTCCACTTTTTGTTCGGCGGTATGATAATAAAGCGTCGTTTTTTGCCTCGTTGTTTTTTTCTTACGGTGTTTACTGAAGGGGTTAACTAGTGGGCCAGTTTTATAGGTCGGGCCGTTACGGACGCGGCGATACTAAATATATGTACTTTTATTGTGTTTTTTTATTTATTTAGATAAAGAAATGTATTTATGGGAATGATATATATTTTTTTTCATTATTTAGGAATATTTTTTTTTATTTTTCTTTACACATTTGGAAATTTTTTTTTAAACTTTTTTACTTTGTCCCAGGGGGGGAAATCACAGATCGATGATCTGACAGTTTGCACAGCACTCTGTCAGATCACCGATCTGATAGCAGTGCAGGCTGCTTCACAGTGCCTGCTCTGAGCAGGCTCTGTGAAGCCACCTCCCTCCCTGCAGGACCCGGATCCGCGGCCATCTTGGATCCGGGCCTGGAGCAAGCAGGGAGGGAGGTAAGACCCTCGCAGCAACGCGATCACATCGCGTTGCTGCGGGGGGCTCAAGGAAACCCGCAGGGAGCCCCCTCCCTGCGCGATGCTTCCCTGCACCGCCGGCACATCGCGATCATCTTTGATCGCGGTGTTCCAGGGGTTAATGTGCCGGGGGCGGTCCGTGACCGCTCCTGGCACATAGTGCCGGATGTCAGCTGCGATAGGCAGCTGACACCTGGCCGCGATCGGCCGCGCTCCCCCCGTGAGCGCCGCCGATCGCGCTGGACGTACTATCCCGTCCGTGGTCTGGGGGGCCCACCCCACCTCGACGGGATAGTACGTCCGATGTCAGAAAGGGGTTAACAGAAATAAATACTTGAAATAGATCACTCTGTTATGATTCTATATAATGAGTTTCACTTTTTGTATTGAAGAACTGAAATAAATTAACTTTTTGATGACAATTTTGTGAGAAGCACCTGTAGCTCTATCAAAGACAAGTCCAGTAATACCTTTACATGGCCAGTCTGTTCCTCTGTTACTGAGAAATCAGTATTTGAAGTGAAATGCAAATGAGAATGAAGAGCTATCTGTAAATCCAAAGACTCTGTCACTCCAGCTTTATGTACTTTATGTAGGGGGAGAAGAACTTTCACCTGAGCCAACAACTACCTAAAATGTATGACAAGCTTGTTTTTTTTTTTTTTTTTTACTCTGGAATTTGCTTGCTTTTTATGTGATCTGCCAAGAAGATTGTAATGTTTTAAAATCTAAGCAATTTTACAATGATTAATTCAATTATTTGTACTTGTTATAAATGTGGTTGCAGTGCCATCATATACTGTAATAACAGTGTGACGGTTACACGAATGCTCTGAGTGGATAGCATGTTCCCTGGATTGCACAAGAAAATGTTGTCTCCTACAAATACTTCTTTAAATTTAATAGTGAATTTTTGTTTGCTTTTTAAGGTCGCTGCCCTCCAAGAAGAGAAGAGTAGTTTACTTGCTGAAAACCAGGTTCTTATGGAACGTCTAAATCAGTCTGATTCTTTAGAAGATCCTAATAGTCCAGCTGGAAGAAGGCACCTCCAACTTCAGACACAGCTAGAGCAACTACAAGAAGAAACCTTTAGGTAGAATGCATATTATTTTATGTACAGTCCAGGTTTTAGATGAGTCTACAGTCACTATATATGACTGCAGACTTCTGAATCCTCACAGCACGCGCATTGCATGCTGTCAGGATTCTCCGTTGGCGAGAGCTGTCAGTCTTGTGAACACAAATATGTGATTTGCATGCTTCCGGTCACGTTCCGATTCACTTAGATGTGCGTAGCCTTGTTTAACGCAAGTGAATTGAGTGAGGCCGTGCACATCTAATCGTCACGTGACTGCCTGTATGCTTTCAGCATCATTACGGAGAATTCTGACAGTGTGCGTTGTGCACTCTTTCAGGATTCAGAAGTCTATAGACTTTCATCTCAAACCTGGACAACCCCTTTAAACTTATAGATCATGTCCAGCATGGTCACATATAGCCTACACCATGTTCCAAATTATTATGCAAATTATATTTTTCTTGGATTTTCCAAAATCGTCGATGCAAATGAGTCAGTCTAATAAAAGTCATCACCTGTTGGAGTATAAATCGAATTTTATTGAAGAAACCTCCCAATGATAACAGTATAATCTCCAAAATAAATAAAAACTCAAAATGCACTGTTCCAAATTATTAGGCACAGTAGAATTTCTGAACATTTGATATGTTTTAAAGAACAGAAAAATTGCAGCATTAGGAGGTCACATTCACTGAACAAAAAAGCTATTTAACGCCAAAACATCCTAACATGTAACTTGGCCTGTTAACATAGGACCCCTTGTTTGATATCACCTTCACAATTCTTGCATCCATTGAACTTGTGAGTTTTTGGAGAGTTTCTGCTTTTGATGTGAACTGTCTCGCACCCTCATAGATCTTTTGCTTGATGATACTCCAAAGCTTCTCTATAGGGTTGAGGTCAGGTGAAGATGGTGGCCACACCATGAGTTTATCTCCTTTTATGCCCATAGCAGCCAATGACTCAGAGGTATTCTTTGCAGCATGAGATTGTGCATTGTTATGCATGAAGATGATTTTGCTCCTGAAGGCACGTTTCTGCTCTTTATACCATGGAAGAAAGTTGTCAGTCAGAAACTCTATTTACTTTGCAGAGGTGATTTTCACACCTTCAGGAACCTTAAAGGGCCCTACCAGCTGTTTCCCCATGATTCCGGCCCAAAACATGATTCCACCTCCTTGCTGACGTCGCAGCCTTGTTGGGATATGGTGGCCATCCACCAACCATCCACTACTCCGTCCATCTAGACCATCCAGGGTTACTCGACACTCATCAGTAAACAAGACTGTTTGAAAAGTAGTCTTCATGTATGTCTGGGCCCACTGCAACCGTTTCTGCTTGTGAACACTGTTTAGGGGTGGCCGAATAGTAGGTTTATGCACCACAGCAAGCCTTTGAAGTATCCTACACCTTGAGGTTCGAGGGACTCCACCAGCAGCTTCAAACATCTGTTTGCTGGTTTGTAATGGTATTTTGGCAGCTGCTCTCTTAATCCAATGAATTTGTCTGGCAGAAACCTTCCTCATTATGCCTTTATCTGCATGAACTCTGTGCTCAGATTCAGTCACAAATCTCTTCACAGTATGATGATCAGTCTTAAGTTTTCGTGAAATATCTAATGTTTTCATCCCTTGTCCAAGGTATTGCACTATTTAACACTTTTCAGCATCAGATATATCCTTTTTGTTTCCCATATTGCTTGAAACCTGTGGCCTGCTTAATAATGTGGAACATCATTTTTAAGTAGTTTTCCTTTAATTAGAATCCCCTGGAAAACTAATTATCACATGTGTTAAAGATTGATTTCAGTGATCCATTGAGCCCTGAGACACAATACCATCCACGTGGTTATTTGAAAAACTAAACAATTAAATCTTTATGACACTTAAATCCAATTTGCATAATAATTTGGAACATAGTGTATACCAGACAATGTAGAGCCAGGTTTATATGGTTAGGAAAATATCTGGCAGCCAGTGAGCTTTCCACAAAATCCTTTTAACAGTTTGCTGTCCATCCTAAAATATGGAAACAGGAACACATGGGCTACTTGCACAGTGAACAAGTCTGTATGATCATGTTCACACACCACCAAGAAACCTGAAGACACAAAAGAGAATAGTAAAACCAAAAACACTCAGTTTGAAAAAATGTTGCAGTAATCCGCAAGTGCTAGTAAAAGATGTAAAAAAACAGGGTATTTGGTTGATACGTTTTTTGCAAAAAATGTATACTAAGCTGCTCTACCAATCTTCACGGTATACCCTTATCAGAGCAGTCCTAACTAATGTATGCAATCCCTATCTGATGTATTTAAAAACCTGATCATCTGTATATAACCTGTGTGAACAGGGTTCAGAGAGGAAAAATCCATGTGTGCATACAGGGTAGAACAGCTTTTGTGCAGATAGCCCAAGAGGAGTGGTGGAACTCCCCAGTCTTGTAGACACAAGAGAACAATTATGGAAACAGGAACACATGGGCTACTTGCACAGTGAACAAGTCTGTATGATCATGTTCACACACCACCAAGAAACCTGAAGACACAAAAGAGAATAGTAAAACCAAAAACACTCAGTTTGAAAAAATGTTGCAGTAATCCGCAAGTGCTAGTAAAAGATGTAAAAAACAGGGTATTTGGTTGATACGTTTTTTGCAAAAAATGTATACTAAGCTGCTCTACCAATCTTCACGGTATACCCTTATCAGAGCAGTCCTAACTAATGTATGCAATCCCTATCTGATGTATTTAAAAACCTGATCATCTGTATATAACCTGTGTGAACAGGGTTCAGAGAGGAAAAATCCATGTGTGCATACAGGGTAGAACAGCTTTTGTGCAGATAGCCCAAGAGGAGTGGTGGAACTCCCCAGTCTTGTAGACACAAGAGAACAATTATGGAAACAGGAACACATGGGCTACTTGCACAGTGAACAAGTCTGTATGATCATGTTCACACACCACCAAGAAACCTGAAGACACAAAAGAGAATAGTAAAACCAAAAACACTCAGTTTGAAAAAATGTTGCAGTAATCCGCAAGTGCTAGCCCTCTTGGGCTATCTGCACAAAAGCTGTTCTACCCTGTATGCACACATGGATTTTTCCTCTCTGAACCCTGTTCACACAGGTTATATACAGATGATCAGGTTTTTAAATACATCAGATAGGGATTGCATACATTAGTTAGGACTGCTCTGATAAGGGTATACCGTGAAGATTGGTAGAGCAGCTTAGTATACATTTTTTGCAAAAAACGTATCAACCAAATACCCTGTTTTTTACATCTTTTACTAGCACTTGCGGATTACTGCAACATTTTTTCAAACTGAGTGTTTTTGGTTTTACTATTCTCTTTTGTGTCTTCAACCATCCTAAAATATGTTTGAACTTTCTTTGCAGAGTTTAACATCTGTGGCATACTTTATGGGTTATTCAGATAGTTTTCAATTTCAAACGTTAAAGTTTTTAAAGAGAAAATCTTCTAAACATACAGAATGCAAATCCTCCATCAGATTTACAGTGCACATCCTTGGCAGATGATGTGAACATAATGGTGCAACAATGTAGGTAAATGCTCATATTCAGCAGTCTTTAGTCTACAGAGCAGAATTTGTATAGCATCTTTTACCAGACAGGTTTTCTTTAACCCCTTCATGACCCAACCTATTTTGACCTTAAAGACCTTGCCGTTTTTTGCAATTCTGACCAGTGTCCCTTTATGAGGTAATAACTCAGGAACGCTTCAATGGATCCTAGCGGTCCTGAGATTGTTTTTTCGTGACATATTGGGCTTCATGTTAGTGGTAAATTTAGGTCAATAAATTCTGTGTTTATTTGTGATAAAAACGGAAATTTGGCGAAAATTTTGAAAATTTCGCAATTTTCACATTTTGAATTTTTATTCTGTTAAACCAGAGAGTTATGTGACACAAAATAGTTCATAAATAACATTTCCCACACGTCTACTTTACATCAGCACAATTTTGGAAACAAAATTTTTTTTTGCTAGGAAGTTATAAGGGTTAAAATTTGACCAGCGATTTCTCATTTTTACAACGAAATTTACAAAACCATTTTTTTTAGGGACACCTCACATTTGTAGTCAGTTTGAGGGGTCTATATGGCTGAAAATACCCAAAAGTGACACCATTCTAAAACCTGCACCCCTCAAGGTGCACAAAACCACATTCCAGAAGTTTATTAACCCTTCAGGTGCTTCACAGCAGCAGAAGCAACATGGAAGGAAAAAATGAACATTTAACTTTTTAGTCACAAAAATGATTTTTAGCAACAATTTTTTTTATTTTCCCAATGGTAAAAGGAGAAATTGAACCACGAAAGTTGTTGTCCAATTTGTCCTGAGTACGCTGATACCTCATATGTGGGGGTAAACCACTGTTTGGGCGCACGGCAGGGCTTGGAAGGGAAGGAGCGCCATTTGATTTTTTGAATGAAAAATTGGCTGCACTCTTTAGCGGACACCATGTCACATTTGGAGAGACCCTGTGTGCCTAAACATTGGAGCTCCCCCACAAGTGACCCAATTTTGGAAACTGGACCCCCCAAGGAACTTATCTAGATGCATAGTGAGCACTTTAAACCCTCAGGTGCTTCACAAATTGATCCGTAAAAATGAAAAAGTACTTTTTTTCACAAAAAGTTTATTTTCGCCTCAATTTTTTCATTTTCACATGGGCAATAGGATAAAATGGATCCTAAAATTTGTTGAGCAATTTCTCCCGAGTACGCCGATACCTCATATGTGGGGGTAAACCACTGTTTGGGCACACGGCAGGGCTCAGAAGGGAAGGCGTGCCTTTTGACTTTTTGAATGGAAAATTAGCTCCAATTGTTAGTGGGCACCATGTCGCGTTTGGAGAGCCCCTGTGTGCCTATGCATTGGAGCTCCCCCACAAGTGACCCCATTTTGGAAACTAGACCCCCCCAAGGAACTTATCTAGATGCATACTGAGCACTTTAAACCCCCAGGTGCTTCACAGAAGTTTATAACGCAGAACCATGAAAATAAAAAATAATTTTTCTTTCCACAAAAATGATTTTTTAGCCTGGAATTTCCTATTTTGCCAATGGTAATAGGAGAAATTGGACCACAAATGTTGTCCAGTTTGTCCTGAGTACGCAGATACCCCATATGTGGGGGTAAACCACTGTTTGGGCGCATGGCAGGGATTGGAAGGGAAGGCACGCCATTTGGCTTTTTAAATGGAAAATTAGCTCCAATCATTAGCGGACACCATGTCGCGTTTGGAGAGCCCCTGTGTGCCTAAACATTGCAGATCCCCCACAAATGACCCCATTTTGGAAACTAGACCCCCAAAGGAACTAATCTAGATGTGAGGTGAGCACTTTGAACCCCCAAGTGCTTCACAGAAGTTTATAACACAGAGCAGTGAAAATAATAAATACATTTTCTTTCTTCAAAAATAATCTTTTAGCCCAGAATTTTTTAATTTTCCCAAGGGTAACAGGAGAAATTTGACCCCAATATTTGTTGTCCAGTTTCTCCTGAGTACGGTGATACATATGTGGGGGTAAACTACTGTTTGGGCACATGCCGGGGCTCGGAAGTGAAGTAGTGACGTTTTGAAATGCAGACTTTGATGGAATGCTCTACGGGCATCACGTTGCGTTTGCAGAGCCCCTGGTGTGCCTAAACAGTAGAAACCCCCCACAAGTGACCCCATTTTGGAAACTAGACCCCGAAATGAACTTATCTAGATATGTGGTGAGCACTTTCAACCCCCAAGTGCTTCACAGAAGTTTATAACGCAGAGCCGTGAAAATAATAAATACGTTTTCTTTCCTCAAAAATAATTTTTTAGCCCAGAATTTTTATTTTCCCAAGGGTTACAGGAGAAATTGGACCACAAAAGTTGTTGTCCAGTTTCTCCTGAGTAAGCTGATACCCCATGTGTGGCGGTAAACCACTGTTTGGGCACACGTCGGGGCTCAGAAGGGAAGTAATGACTTTTGAAATGCAGACTTTGATGGAATGGTCTGCGGGCGTCACGTTGCGTTTGCAGAGCCCCTGGTGTGCCTAAACAGTAGAAACCCCCCACAAGTGACCCCATTTTGGAAACTAGACCCCCCAAGGAACTTATCTAGATATGTGGTGAGCACTTTGAACCCCCAAGTGCTTCACAGACGTTTACAACGCAGAGCCGTGAAAATAAAAAATCATTTTTCTTTCCTCAAAAATGATGTTTTAGCAAGCAATTTTTTATTTTCTCAAGGGTAACAAGGAAAAATTGGACCCTAGTAATTGTTGCGCAGTTTGTCCTGACTATGCTGGTACCCCATATGTGGGGGTAAACCACTGTTTGGGCACACGTCGGGGCTCGGAAGTGAGGGAGCACCATTTGACTTTTTGAATACAAGATTGGCTGGAATCAATGGTGGCGCCATGTTGCGTTTGGAGACCCCCTGATGTGCCTAAACAGTGGAAACCCCTCAATTCTAACTCCAACACACCCCTAACCCTTATCCCAACTGTAGCCGTAACCCTAATCAAAACCCTAACCCCAACACACCCCTAACCACAACCCTAACCCCAACACACCCCTAACCCTAATCCCAACCCTAACCCCAACACACCCCTAACTCTAACCACAACCCTAATTCCAACCCAACCCTAACCCTAAGGCTATGTGCCAATGTTGCGGATTCGTATGAGATTTTTCAGCACCATTTTTGAAAAATCCGCGGGTAAAAGGCACTGCGTTTTACCTGCGGATTTACCGCGGATTGCCAGTGTTTTTTGTGCGGATTTCACCTGTGGATTCCTATTGAGGAACAGGTGTAAAACGCTGCGGAATCCGCACAAAGAATTGACATGCTGCGGAAAATACAACGCAGCGTTTCCGCGTGGTATTTTCCGCACCATGGGCACAGCGGATTTGGTTTTCCATATGTTTACATGGTACTGTAAACCTGATGGAACACTGCTGCGGATGCGCAGCCAAATCCGCACCGTGTGCACATAGCCTAATTCTAAAGGTATGTGCACACGCTGCGGAAAACGCTGCGGATCCACAGCAGTTTCCCATGAGTTTACAGTTCAATGTAAACCTATGGGAAACAAAAATCGCTGTACACATGCTGCAGAAAAACTGCACGGAAACGCAGCGGTTTACATTCCGCAGCATGTCACTTCTTTCTGCGGATTCCGCAGCGGTTTTACAACTGCTCCAATAGAAAATCGCAGTTGTAAAACCGCAGTGAAATGCGCAGAAAAACCGCGGTAAATCCACGATAAATCCACAGCGGTTTAACACTGCGGATTTATCAAATCCGCTGCGGAAGAATCCGCAGAGGACCAGAATACGTGTGCACATACCGAAACCCTAACCCTAACCCTAGTTCTTACCCCAACCTTAAAAAAAAAAAAAAAAAAATCTTTATTTTATTATTGTCCCTACCTATGGGGGTGACAAAGGGGGGGGTTATTTATTGTTTTTTTATTTTGATCACTGTGATAGGTTTTATCACAGTGATCAAAATTCACTTTGGAACGAATCTGCCGGTCAGCAGATTCGGCGGGCGCACTGCGCATGCACCCGCCATTTTGGAAGATGGCGGCACCCAGGAAAGAAGATGGACGGACCCCGGGAGGCTAGGTAAGTATAAGGGGGGAAAGATCAGGGCACGGGGGGGGGGGGGGGCGTCGGAGCACGGGTGGGGGGGGGTGGATCGGAACACGGGGGGGTGGATTGGAGCACGGGGTGGGGGATCGCTGTGCGGGGGGTGGATCGGAGCATGGGGGGATCGCTGTGCGGGGGGGGATCGGAGTGCGGGGGGGTTTGATTGGAGCACGGGGGGTGGGATAGGAGGACGGGGGAGCGGAGCACAGGACGGAGGGGAGCGGACCACAGATCGGAGGGCTGGGGGGGAGATCGGTGGGGTGGGGGCACATAAGTGTTTCCAGCCATGGCCGATGATATTGCAGCATCGGCCATGGCTGGATTGTAATATTTCACCAGTTTTTTAGGTGAAATATTACAAATCGCTCTGATTGGCAGTTTCACTTTCAACAGCCAATCAGAGCAATTGTAGCCACCCCCTGGGCTAAACTACCACTCCCCCTGTCCCTGCAGATCTGGTGAAATTGGAGTTAACCCTTTCACCGGATCTGCAGGGACGCGATCTTTCTGTGACACAGCATATGCGTCACAGGTCGGATTGGCACCGACTTTCATGACGCATACGCTGTGTCAGAGGTCGGGAAGGGGTTAAACTATGACATTGATTATCTAGGTGCTAATATTGTGCTACTTGCCATTCCCTCACTCTCCATGTATATTGATTGTGGTCAGCTGTTGAACTTAACTGTCTATTGACTGTCTTGACTGTAGTAGCACCCACCCACTGGTACAGATGCTTTGTAATTCTGTGACTCGCCGAGTATTAAATGGTTAAGCGTTAAGAAAAAAAAAAACATTTTACTTACATGAGATGTTTTCATCGATGACCTTGATTGCTTTGGAGTTCTGGTAGAATAGTTTCATTCCTGTAGAAAGGGTATTTTAATAAATATGGTGCAACATACAAACATATATTTGACTATCCGCACAAATTTCTTATTTTTGTGAAATCTCCCACTTGTTTGTTAGCACAGCCCTTTCCAAGGACCTTACAGTGCTCCTGTCCTGAAAATGGCCAATGGTTGAGGGGCATATGACTAGAGTCGTCCATTAGCAACCTCCGTTTAAAAAACGCTGTCTACTAGTTTCACGGTCTGTTTAAACTAGCGCCATGGCCTAGGTTTATATTTGTCACGACATGACCTGTTTTTAAGTGATCCAAATGACTTGTATGAATGTTTGTCTGTCTGGTTTCTCTGGTTCAATTTTTTTGATAAGCTAGAAAAACACTGCAGATAAGACTATTCTTGTCTTCCAAAAAGCAACTGGCCCCTTTGTGAACAGGATTTGACAACTTTGTAAACCAACACGAGACATAGGATTATGTGTAGATAATACCAGTCATTTTTGAGAATTTATATCTCTTTTTTTCTATTCTTGTTTTGTTACCCTAAACAAAGGTTTTCATCTTCTCTAGGCTTGAAGCGTCCAAAGATGATTACAGGATACGATGCGAAGAGCTTGAAAAAGAGATCACAGAGCTAAAGCAGCAAAATGAAGATTTAACAACACTAGCCGATGAAGCACAGTCACTGAAAGATGAAATGGACGTGCTAAGGTACAGGCCAAGACTTTATCTCATTTTTAGTTTGTCAAACTTCAAAACAGCTTATCCTCTGTGTTCTATTGTTAAAAACTATTTCTCCGATCTAGATAGATGGCTATACAGATATAAATACACCGCTCAACATTGAAATATTAACACCAATAAGGAAAAGTTGTGGCATTCTAAAAATCGCAGGAATAATAAAGATGTAAATGATATGCTAATAATGAAAAAATGGAAACCAAATTTTCAAAACATCTCTGTTTTTTCAGTGCCCTGTGCAGAGATGTATACACTTTGCATGCACGCCTTCACTGCTATTAACATTATATCACCAGGCCACATGTTGCTTGTGCTACTGTGAGAGGCCTGCATGGTCTGAACGTGCTACTATGTGCTACAACTATGGTCTGCAGTATCTCTGAACTTGTCTTTCATCGAATACATCCAGGATGTCATTGGTTAGCAAATGAAGAGGAAGCCACCAGCACCAGATCTTGATGAATTTCCAAGCTGTATTCAGCAAGGCAAAACATTAATAACAACCATTAATAACCTCAGTGAAAGCTTCCAAGGCATGTAAGACGTGTGTTTCGGCTCTCGTACGTAATATTGACTAAATTGTGATTGGTGTAGAAAAATGCTGAAAAGTAGGAATGCTTTCAAAAACAGAAATGTTAATACTTTATATTTTGTTAGAAGATAAATATAAAATGAATGCACAAAAGAGAAATATAAATGAAAGAAATAATTGGTGTGGTGTGACCACTCTTTGCCTTCAAAACAACATCCATTGTTCTAGGTATACTTCACAGATTTTTTTTTTTCAATTCTTTATTTATGATTTTACCAAAAGCAACATATAACACTCATCATATCATATCTCATAAGGTGCAAAAGTTTGTAGTACAAATGAGGTTATGCGTTTATATATAACCCATATAACAAGAGAACTAAAAGAAACGGAATGACCGAAACAGGTGTCACTTGTAGTCCAGAGTTGGCGAAAGACCAGCATCTACGTATCAATTTACAGCTGAAATTCAAATTATAAAAACAATTTTATCATCAAAATAGGAATAATAAGTTTGTTTACTGAAGCTGAAATAGGGGAGGGAGACTCTGTCACGCTAGCAAAGATGACCAAAACACCGTAGTACACAAAAGAGAAAATTTAAGTCTCATCTAATTTTTTCCTATCCAGTTAGACCAAGGAGACAAGATCTTTAGGAAACGGTCATGGGAGAGCATTTCCCACACTTCACAGATTTTGTAAGAACTCAGCAGGGAGGTTATTCTAAATATCTTGGAGAACTAACGACAGATCTTCTGTAGATGTAGACTTGTACAAATCCTTCTGTCTCTTCATGTAATCCCAGACAGACTAGATGATGTAGAGATCGGGGCTCTGTTGGGACCATACCATCACTTCCAAGACTTTTTGTTGTTCTTTACACTGATGATACTAAGGGACAATTTTTTTATGTCTGGGATCGTTTTCCTGCTGCAGAATAAATTTAATTGGACACCTGAGTACTGCATGATGGAAACTGTATATCTTTGCAATTTGGTTAAGATTAATTGTGTCCTAAATCCTAACTCCATTTGCGGAAATGGAGCTCCAAACTTGCATGGAACCTACACCATGCTTCACTGTTGCCTGCAGACACTCATTATTGTACTACTCTCCAGACACTCCGCTAATAGATTGCCTTCTGTTACAGCCAAATATTTCATATTTTGATTCATCAGTCCAGATCACTTGCTGACATTTTTTTTAAGCTCAGTTCTCATGCATGGTTGAGTAGCTTGGCCTTGTCTCCATGTTAAAGATGTGGCTATTTGGCCTCATTTCTTCCATGAAGATCATTTCTGGCTAGATAAAAACAGAAAAAAATAGTCCATCATTCTATTGAAAATAAAAACAGCAAAGCCAATATATGACCAAAGATATCTACTATATAATTGTCTAAGGTCCACTTCCGTCTTTGTCTGTCTTTCCATCTGTCTGTAACGGAAATCCCAAGTCGCTGATTGGTCGCGGCAAAACAGCCACGACCAATCCGCGATGGGCACAGTCCGGTGGCAAAATGGCCGCTCCTTACTCCCCGCAGTCTGTGTGACCAACTTTTTACTATTGAAGCTGCCTATGTAGCATCAATAGTAAAAAGATCTAATGTTGAAAATAATAATAAAAAAAAAAAAAAAAAATATATATATATATATAATAGTTATACACTCACCGTCCATCGGCCCCTCGGATCCAGAACAGGCCTTTTTCACTCCTCGCGATGCTCCAGTGACCGCTCCATGCATTTCGATCTCGCGAGATGATGACGTAGCAGTCTCGCGAGACCGCTACGTCATCATCTCGCGAGACCGCAATGCACTCTTGGGACCGGAGTGCGCGAGGAGCATCGGTAAACGCTTCGCCTGGATCCGGGGGCCAACGGAAGGCGAGTATACAGGTCCTTCTCAAAAAATTAGCATATAGTGTTAAATTTCATTATTTACCATAATGTAATGATTACAATTAAACTTTCATATATTACACAGGTCAACAAAAAAAAAAAAATTTTCTGGTGTCCAAAATATTTTAATGAATTTGGGGTATTTTTGGGGTGCTGATTCTGAATATGTCATCAGTTTTGCCAGATTGGCTCAAGTTTTTGAGATTTTTGGTATCTTATTTATAGCACTTGTTGGTAAATGCGACGCATCATCTCATTAATTTCTTTTTCTAATTTTGGGTTAGTACTTGAACTGAGCAGTTCTCAATATAGTTTTGTGTTAATTAGTGTTCTAAAAGTTTGTTCATAGCTTGATTTTTGCACTAACTTTATGTTGTTGTCTGTTTTCCAGTGAAAAGCATGAACTCATCAAGAAGAAGTTGTCTTAACGATCCAGACTCATTCTGTTACATTTGTGGTGAATACACACTGCCAATACACACTTCATCATCATCAGGTGGGGGAAGGTCAGGTAACATGGTAACCACAGGTACAGGCACATCTTCACAATGAGGGACAGGCCTTCTTGCAGATTCCATGTTAGGTTGCTCCCATTTTCGTTTCTTATGCTTATTGAATTCTTGCACTTGCACTGCACAGAAATAACAGTCATCATGATGATTTTTTTGCTCTCTCCACACCATTGGAACACCAAATTTGAAGCTTTTTCTTTGTCCTTTGCTCCATTTTCGTAATAATTCGATACATGCTTTGCACACTATGTGTGGTGCCCAAAACTTGTCTTGGTCCCCAAGCATAACCCCAAAATAGGCAAAATACACTTTTTTTTACGAAGTCTGTTATGTTTCTTCTATGTTTTGGCAGTGTGTATTCACCACAAATGTAACAGAATGAGTCTGGATCGTTAAGACAACTTCTTCTTGATGAGTTCATGCTTTTCACTGGAAAACAGACAACAACATAAAGTTAGTGCAAAAATCAAGCTATGAACAAACTTTTAGAACACTAATTAACACAAAACTATATTGAGAACTGCTCAGTTCAAGTACTAATCCAAAGAAATTAATGAGATGATGCGTCGCATTTACCAACAAGTGCTATAAATAAGATACCAAAAATCTCAAAAACTTGAGCCAATCTGGCAAAACTGATGACATATTCAGAATCAGCACCCCAAAGTTACCCTAAATTCGATGAAATATCTTTGGCACCAAAAATGCTGTTGACCAGTGTTATAGATTCATTATCCACCAACTGAAATTTGTCAGGTCTTTTATTGTTTTAATACTGATGATTTTGGCATACAACTCCTGATAACCCAAAAAACTTGTCTCAATAAATTAGCATATCAAGAAAAGGTTCTCTAAACGACCTATTACCCTAATCTTCTGAATCAACTAATTAACTCTAAACACATGCAAAAGATACCTGAGGCTTTTATAAACTCCCTGCCTGGTTCATTACTCAAAACCCCCATCATGGGTAAGACTAGCGACCTGACAGATGTCA